>NC_136888.1:34621146-34823646 GCF_949152265.1 Phoxinus phoxinus
AAAATAAATAAAATATATAAAAATTACTGTTTAAAATAAAAAGTAGATCATATACACGGTAATATTAAAAATTAAAAAGTAGATATGAAATATTAAACAAATTAAATATATATATATATATATATATATATATATATATATATATATATATATATATATATATATATATATATTAGGGCTGTCAAAAGATTAATCGCGATTAATCGCATCCAAAATAAAAGTTTGTGTTTGCATAATATATGTGTGTGTACTGTGTATAATTATTTATATATATATATATAAACACACACAATCATGTATATATTTAAGAAAAATTGGTTACATTTATATATAAAATATTGATATATAATATAAATTATATAAATGCAATTATTCCTTAAATATATACATGAATGTGTGTGTATTTATGAATAATAATTCTACACAGTACACACACATATATTATGTAAACACAAACTTTTATTTTGGATGCGATTAATCGCGATTAATCTTTTGACAGCCCTAACATATATATATATACACACACACACATATGATAATGTATTTAAATATAAAATTATTTAAAATGCTCATAAAATATAAAAAAAATTATTAATTAAAATAAAATGAGATAATATGAAATATATACATACACACACACATATATATATATATAACCCTATATATAAATACGATAAAAAATATTCCCTCATATGGAACAAAAATTATGTACTGTATATTGTGGCCATGAATTAACAATTTGTTCCCACGACTTACTACATCATCAGCTCAATTGACTAATCCCTTTCCTCATTGTAAGTCAATCGTGTGTATCGTTCCCTTGTTTTCCTGAAGTCGGAGCGAGGGAATGAATTAGTTCAACATGGGTTTGTGTTGTGATGAGGATGAAGAGGCTCTCGTGAGAAGAGCAGCAGAAGATCACAGGCATGAAACTGAGGTCACACACACACACACACACACACACACACCGTCTGAACGCTTTCACACACACGACACACCAGGAGCACCAGACCTCTGGCTTACATTAGCTCACTCTGACCTTTGACCCTGAAGCACCTCTGACCCCGCTGGCGTTCAATGAGCCGTTCGCACGGGACGCTTCATGGGCTCAATAACCAGTAAGGTTACTTTAAAAAGTCATTTTGCACGACTAGCGTGACTCTGAACATTGAACTCCGTGAAACTGTTCAACAGGGATTTTAGAGACTCTTTCTGTCAATGTATTTATCTTCATGTAAAACTGCTTTGAAAAAGTTACATTTAAAGGCAATTTTACACTCAATTTTTTAAATGTATGTATTTGCATTTGTATTTATTAATATAAATTTATATTGGATATCAAATTTGGATTACTCTGTTTTACAAACAAACTGATAAACTTAATTTGATGCATATTTTGTCAGTAATACTTAAAAATGTAGATAAAAATCATGAGTTAAAATAATTGCATCTGTTTTATTTGATTTACATAATCACATTTTCAAAATGCAAATAGAATCAGCATAAATCTGAAAATATTTGAATATATTTTAAATGTATAAGGTATGAACATGGTTAAATATTGATAGCTGTGAAACAAGCGATATTCAGTAAGTCAAAATGCTGAGATTGAAACATTTGGATTTATTGATGATTCATATTTAAACCTTATTGTGCATTGAATACGTTCAGTTTATTAGTGCAATTACAGAAATCTGACATGTTTCAATTACATATGTCTGACAAATTTAGTTTTTTTTAATCCAGTTTATTACTTTATGTTGAAAACAGATTGATTTGTATATGCAATTCAGATTAATTTAGGTGTAAATGCTCACACAGAGCGTGTGTTGAACTCTTAATCTCTGTCTGCGTTCAGTCACGAGCAGTAAAGCCTCTCGAACCAGTCGTTCATTTGAATGACCCCTGTTACGAGCTCCACGTCATTAGGGTAATATAAAAATGAATGATGGCTTCCCAGATGCCCCTGTGCGGTGGATTTCCACTTACGCACACACACGCACGCACACGCACGCGCACGTCAGGATCTGCAGTCACGCAAGCGCTGCCCTGAGCGCAGACCTCGACTCGACTGCAGGAAAACCAGACACTAGGAACAGTTTCACAACTTACAGGGGAATAAATCATTTCAAGGACGTACGAGGAGGAGTGTGTGTTTCACTGCTGGGACAAAAGCACAGCAGAACTCAACATGTGTTTAAGAGAAATTAGACACATTTGACAAACCAAATTTCACATTGAATTACTAAGCTAAACGTATGTGATTTAGTGCTATTGCATGTGTTTTAGTTTAAAAATTGAGTGTAATAGAAAACTATCAGCTTGCAAATACCCATAACATTCAATCATTGTAGTTTTGTAACTATTTTTTTATTAGTAGACGTTTAGATAACATTTTGCAAATGATTGCTGTAGCAAATCAGTCATACACTGAAATATTATTAGGTTTAAATGAAAAATAACTTTTAGATTGATTTTTTTAGCTCATATTAGTCTTTTTGCGCACCTATATTTGATAAAAAATACATTAAAATTTGTGAAATATTATTACAATTTATTACATGGCTTGGTTAAATTCTATTATAAAACGGTTAGTTCCAATCCTTGATTCTGATTGGCCAATAGCTGTGTTTTATTCACGATAAACACGTCTATGTATCACTACACAACACCCCTAGCAACCGCTCTTAGCAACTTAAACACATGATCTCATCGATATTGCCCATTGAAGCTATAGTGGAGAGATCGAGTAAGCGAGTGTCTGCATTACAGTAGATATAGCATTTTCCTTCAGGTCAGTCCTATATATTCATCATTTAAAAAATCCATTTGAATGTCCGCTGCGATATCTTGTCCTTTTAACAGTTAAGGGGTTTCCCGAGCACATAGTCATCATCTGTCAGTGTCGTCTTCCTTCTCCGTGATCACAAGTTTGAGTCCTTTCAATGTAAAAGTCTTCTCTACTGACTGACTCACTCATAAACACAGTATTTGCTGCCATCTAATGGAGAAATAATGTATGTAACTTCAGTTGCTGTTTACGGTCAGGGACTAGTTTTTTCCAGCGGAAGGAAGGCTTTTAGTGATTTTACTTCATGAAAGTTGCATAGATACATATTTGTCAGCTTTAATAGTTGTATTGTGTGGTAACCGTTTTATAAAAGTAATAAAGTACGAGAGGCAAGTGCTGCAGTTGTGCTGGTTCAGATTTGTGTAGAAACTGATACATTTGATCCTTCAGGATTCTTTGATGGATAGAAAGTTCTAAATAGAACAGCATTTATTTGAAATAGAATCTTTTGTGACCGTTTAAACATCTTAACTGGCAATTTGTATACTTTGAAAAACATTAGTATCTTCTAAAAGTCCCATTTACACAAAACAGTCTGTAATATAAGGTGGGTCGGTTCCCATTTTTGATATTTTATTGTTTTTAAATGACATAATTCATGCATATTTTAAGGATGAAAGCTGGAAAGACAAACAAACAGACTCATGCCAAGTTCAAAGTCTGTTCAACTTCAAATTTGAAGACAAATTATGACTATCAAAGGCGGCCTTTTAAAAATTAGATACATTTTCTAGTGTTTGTGAGGAACTAAGTACAAGTAGCAACACTCATGCCTATAAACGCACTCTTCTAATGAGCATTTGAGGGAATCTGGAAGAGTCTGCCAGCACTGAGATGCTGTTTGGACGTCCTCCAGACCACAGATGCACATTTGAGGCTGTGCAGCGTAACAGGCCCATCAGGGGAAGCCGCTCTATCGGTCCTGGCTACTATCATTTAATCACAATCTTCTCTGCTATTTACATTTTGGAGCAAATCACAGTTTCATGCACCATTCAGCTCTATGCCAAATCTGGGAAACCTTAAATCGGATGCACGGTTTGAGGGTTTGTGACCAATCTACAAGTACAAGAGTGAATACGTTTGAAACCAAAGTGCATTTAATGGAAATGCATATCTCTGATGCTCTCATTCTCATCTGGAAGAATTTTTTTTACAATAATCAGCTGCCTCTCAACTCTGGCTTCAACTCTAGATCTAATATTGAAAGTATCCGTGACACTGACAATCACCACAGAAAATAATTTAATTGCTCATTTTATAAAAATTATAAATTATGTTTACACTGCAAGCACTTACAATTAACATGCATGCTGGAGGGTTTGAATTCTGAAATGGTAATGTGCTTATTTTAATGATTTTGAACGATTTTCTTTTTAATTAGAGCTATGAAGTGTCTATATGGGCCTATTGGTTACATTTACACCCAAATGATAATTAATCTAGCTACATAACGAACCAAAAAAGTCAAAGTGCATTTAAACAGTTTGAATTGTTTTGCATTTTATAATTTACTTGAAGCAACACTGGAGCCTTTGGCATAAAGGATGAAACACGCATAATTTGCGGAGGAACATTGTTTTGGTCCTTACGTGAGTTGTGCTTCGGCTCCGCTCAGTGTTCCGGGCGGATGAATCTGAAGCGTTGCACATGATCGTCTCATCCGAGCTAATGCCACTAACGACATCAAAACTGCACCAATACCGACATTTGAGATCCGAAAACACGACTTATGAGCAGGTAAGTGGTTTAAGTTATATTCTGCTGTTGTTTTGGCTCGTAAAACAATTGTTTTGAATTGAATATGACGTTACAGAAGTTTGGCAGCTTACAGACATCATTGATATCAGATAATAACGGCGGGAACTGTAACTAGGCAAGGCAAATGTAGGCAAATGACCAGCTGGTTTAGAGTTTGGGGTTATGTGATTTTAGTCGATGCACAGCTAACTTGATGCAATGCAATGTTGATTCGTGTTTTATTCCGTACTTTTGCTTGCAAACTGTTTTCAGTTCAAGTTTTTTTGTGTGGTTTCGAGCTGCTAGACACCTTACGTGACAGTTTCTTGTGGATTAATTCGTTCGTTTGGTGAATATTGTTCTATATTTGGTGTTATATCGCTAGTAAATGTACAGTAGGACTGCAATGTTTATGAAATGTGCTTGACTGAACTTGTAAAAAGAGCGCGAATTGCTCTGCAAAACTAGTTCTATATTGAAAGTAGTATCTGTGACAAGCTGTAAACATCACAGATAAGATTTTCATTGCCCATTTTATAAAAACAATCAATTATGTTTACAGTACAGCACTTACAATGGACATTCTGGAGGGTTTCAATGCTGAAAATAGTTCGTACGCACATTTCATATGCAAGCTTAACGAATGAGTCTGACCCAATGTTATGTGAGTTGTGCTTCGGCTCCGCTGTTCCTCGCGGATGAATCTGATCGCGTTACATCTACAGATGATCGCCTCATCGGAGCTAATGGAACGACATCCAAAACTGCCCCAATAACGACAGAAAGAGATCCGAAAATACGTCTTATGAGCAGGTAAGTGCATGGTTTAAGTTATATTCTGCTGTTGTTTTGGCTTGTAAAACAATTGCTTTGAATGGAATATGTTACAGAAGTTTGGCAACGCTGTCAGACATAACAATTGTTGATATCAGATAACGGCGGGAACTATAACTAGGCAAGGCTATTCATAGGCAAATGACCAGCTGGTTTAGAGTTTGGGATTGTTACCAACATAATTATTGCTCTGTGATTCTAGTCGATGCACAGTTAATGTGATGCTATGCAATGTTGATTCGTGTTTTATTCCGTACTTTTGCTTGCAAACCTTTCGGTTGAAGGTTCTTTTGTTTTGGTTTCGAGCTGCTAGACACCTTATGTGACGCAGTTTCTTGTGGATTGTGGATTAGCACGTTCGTCTTGTGAATATTGTTCTATATTTGGTGTTATATCGGTATGAAACGTACAGTAGGACTGCAATGTTTGTGAAATGTGCTTGAATGAGCTGTAAAATGTGTGAGTTGCTCTGCAAAACTAGTTCTATATCGAAAGTATCTGTGACATGCTGTAAACATCACAGATAAGATTTTCATTGCTCATTTTATAAAAACAATCAAGTACAGCACTTACAATTGACATGCTGGAGGGTTTCAATGCTGAAATGTGAAGTTAATGTGATTATTTTAATTATTTAAAAAAAAAAGAAGTTTTTTTGAGCTATAAATTGTATTGGTCACATTTGCATCCAAATGATAATAAATCTACACAGATTCAAAAGTTAAAGTGCATTTAAACAGTTGGAATTGTATTGCATTTTAAAACATTTACTTGAAGCAACACTATGGCACCTCTGGCCCTCTAGTGGTTGCAGCATAAAACTACACGTAATTTGTGGATGAACATTGGGTCTCCTTTACTAATAATTGTGTGGCTCCACTGATGCGCGCGGATGAATCTGAAGCGTTACAGATAATCGCCTGAGCAGGTAAGTGGTTTAAGTTATATTCTGCTGTTGTTTTGGCTTGTAAAGACAATTGTTTTGAATGGAATATGATGTTTCAGAAGTTTGTCAACACTGACAAACATAACTTTTGTTGATATCAGATAATAACGGCAGGAACTAGGCTATAACTTGGCAAGGCTATTCATATATAGGCAAATGACCAGCTGGTTTAGAGTTTGGGATTGTTACCAACATAATCATTGCTCTGTGATTCTAGTCGATGCACAGTTAATGTGATGCTATGCAATGTTGATTCGTGTTTTATTCTGTACTTTTGCTTGCAAACCTTTCGGTTGAAGGTTCTTTTGTTTTGTAAAAGCAATCAAGTATGTTTATGAATTTTAATAGTGTCTATATTGGCCCATTGGGGACATTTGCATCCAAATGATAATAAATCTACACAGATTCAAAAGTTAAAGTGCATTTAAACAGTTGGAATTGTATTGCATTTTAAAACATTTACTTGAAGCAACACTATGGCACCTCTGGCCCTCTAGTGGTTGAAGCATAAAACTACACATAATTTGCGGAGGAACATTGGGTCTCATTCACTATTGCGTGGATTATTTTGTATTTGTACTAACAGGAGAACTTCTCATTCATACATTTTACAAACAAATTTGTGCATACACATGCTTAGTGAATGATATCCAATATTTTGGTCCTTACATGAGTTGTTTCTGCTCCGCTGTTCCGCGCGGATGAATGTGAAGCGTTACAGATGATCGCCTCATCAGAGCGAATGTCTCTCTGACATCAAAACTGTCCCAATAAAGACAGAAAGAGATACGCAAATACGTCTTAAGCAGGTAAGTGGTTTAAGTTATATTCTGCTGTTGTTTTGGCTTGTAAAACAATTGTTTTGAATGGAATATGATGTTACAGAAGTTTGCCAACACTGACAGACATAACGATTGTTGATATCAGATAATAATGGCGGGAACTATAACTAGGCAAGGCTATTTTAAAACATTTAGCTACTTGAAGCAACACTATGGCACCTTTGGCCCTCTAGTGGTTGAAGCATAAAACTACACATAATTTGTGGAGGAACATTGGGTCTCATTAATAATTGCATGGCTCCACTGATGCGCACGGATGATTCTGAAGCGTGACAGTAACTACTCGCTGGTTATTAAACAGTCCACGCTTCCGAAGTACTGATGTCCATTTTTGTTTATTGGAGAGACACCGTGAAAACTAGATACAAAAGGAAACAAACCATAATTTCACACACAACACCACTACGGACACAAAAGTAAACATAATATACAAAATATTAACACTTTTACCGTATTCGCCTGGTAACCAACAGTAGATTAAGTCAGGAGCACTAACATGACTGTATCTGAATTCACATCTCATCATCCAGTTGACGCTCACACGTCCAGGTGAAATAATCAGCACTGATCACATGACACAACTTAAACTAGCTAAATAATAATAAAATAAAAATTGCAAACAAATTTCGAAATTATCACTATACACAGAGATACACATTTAAACTATAAGATAAAAAAAATAAGCATTATCCACCGAAATCACCAAGATGTCATAACCCACAGCTGACCTTCCAGCGTCAGCTACACTCCCACCAAATTACCATTGAGTAAAAAACAAAACAAAAACACCTACAAAATACAACAACCAATGGTAATTTCCAGGCTCCAACAAGAAACATGAAATCAACAACAATTCAAAAAGCATAATTCATAATTACACATTCTTCCGCTAAAATGAACAAATTGCTCACCATACTTCACATTCTAATATTAAACCGCACAAATCAACATGTATCCAAGATACCACCAAATACCAGCATGGTACTAATATGACTAAACTTCTACTAAGTGATAGGGCGATATTAATTTTAACTTTTGGCTACAAGAACTACCAACTTTTGGATAGGGTGTTCAATAATAGAGGGTTTAGTGAGGCGTTCACCCCTTTTTCCCAACTTCCGATCCCCAATCTGTATTATAACTTTCCGTATGAGTCCATCATCAGCCTTGCAAACTTCAATGACCCTGGCCAACCTCCATTCGTTGCGGGGAATTTCCTCTTCCTTAACAATGTCAATGTCCCCCACTTGCACATTCCGCCTGGGTGTATGCCATCTTTGCCTGAGAGATATTATCAAAATATTCTATCCTCCATCTGCTCCAGAACTGTTCACTCAAATACTGCACCTGCCTCCAACGTTTCTTTGCATAAAGATCTCCCTTAACAAACGTACCCGGTGGAGGAAGTGGAACAGACGACTTTATGGTAAGCAGGTGGTTGGGGGTTAGAGGCTCTAGGCTTGTAGGATCACTGAGGCCATCCACTGTCAATGGGCTATAGTTATTGACTATATACATAGCTTCATAGAAGAACGTACGTAAAGAAGCATCATTAAGTCCTCCAGTACTTTGTGCCAAAACTGAACTCTTTACGCCCTTTATAGTTCGAATCTGCCGTTCCCAGACACCTCCAGCATGACTCGAACTGGGCGCATTCAGACAGAAATCGCACTGCTTCGCTGCCAGATATGCTGCCACTCTCTCTTTACTCACTTCTTTTAAGGCATTCTTCAACTCATTCCTGGCCCCCATTAAGTTAGTTCCTTGGTCTGATCTGATATGTCTGACAGCTCCACGGATGGCTATGAAACACCGTAAAGCGTTGATGAATGCATCAGTCGTCATGTCCTCCAACATCTCTACGTGGACAGCTCTGGAACAAAGACAAGTAAAAAGGAGGCCATATCGTTTATGTCTTGCGACCTTGCTTGGTGTAAAAAGTACCAAAACAGTCCATGCCACAATAAGTAAATGGCGGGGAAGGATCAGTGCGGTCACGGGGCAAGTCCGCCATCCGTTGTTGTTCTGGCGGCCTACGAGCTCTCCTACAAGAAACACACTGCCGTATGTCGTGTGCTACCACCTTACTGCCACCCATGATCCAAAAGCCATTGGCTCGCAATTCATTCAGAGTCTGTCCCCTGCCTTGATGATGAATATTTTGATGATGGTGCGCTAAAATAAGGTGTGTGACAACACCATCACTTGGAAGGATTGCTGGGTACCGCAATTCAAGAGGTGCACATGCTCTCCTCAATCGTCCTCCCACCCTCATTATTCCATCCTGCATGAATGGATCAAGCTGATATAGAGGATGGTTAGAAGGCAGCATACCAGAGTCTTGACTGAGTACATTCAACTCTTCTTTGAAGGCATCCTGTTGTGCAAGCTGAATGAGAGTGAATGAGGCCCTCCTCCTTTCCTCCACACTTAAAGATTCTGGTGTCTTCATCATCTTTGCTAATCTTTGGATCCGGGCAATGACATTCACAGCTGTAGTCCATTTTGATAGTTGTGATAGTTGCTGTTAAAAATACACTTGTATCATGGTCTCGGTCATCAATACCTGGACAGCCTTGACCTCCGGGTCTCCCACCAACAGCTCCAACATTCCTTGTTTAGCAAATACCTCTTTCTCCCAGAGGAATCTCGGCCCTGTGAGCCAGTTTGATCAACTCTTCTACAGTGAGGCCCCTCGAGGCATGGTCAGCAGGATTCTCTCCCGTATTGATGTAATTCCACTGTCTTGGATCGGTGGCCTCCCGAATTTTCTGGACACGATTAGCAACAAAGACATGAAATCTTCTTGCTTCATTGTTGATGTAACCAAGGACCACTTGAGAATCTGTCCAAAAATATTCTCTATCGACTCGGAGTGCCAACTCCTCCTTCAGCATACTACTCACAGCAGCAGAAACGACGGCTGCAGTCAACTCTAATCTTGGTATAGTGACAACTTTTATGCGAGCAACTCTCACTTTAATGGACCCATAACCAAGGCACAATGTATCTTACTTTCACTCATCAATCTGATATTGGAGCACTGTCCATAACCTTGACTGCTAGCATCAGAAAAGTGATGCAATTCAGTTCTTAGAATCGGTCCAAAATTTGGAGGGGTGAAGCATCTTGAAATTTGTACCTTTCCTAGATTGGGCAGATCATTCAGCCAACTCTCCCACCTTGGCCTCAGCTCAGAGGGTAACGGTTCATCCCAACCGATGCCCTTATGGCACATCTCCTGCAGGACCTTCTAACCAGATATAATGAATGGGGCCAAGAACCCCAATGGGTCGTAGACTGAAGCCACCATGGAGAGAATTCCACGTCGTGTGGCAGGTTTCTCATCAAGAACAACATTAAATGTGAGTACATCATTCTCTACATCCCACCTTACGCCCAAGACATTTTGTACTGGAAGAAAGTCATGATGGAAATCAATGTTCTTTACTTCAGCAGCATGATCACACGGACTAATGGACTGCAACACTTCTCGGTTGTTGGAAATAAATTTGTGAAGATGCTTTCCTTTAGCACACACAGCTTGAGCTTCCTTCACCAGCTTGATTGCTACCTCAACAGATTCCAGGCTTACGAGGCCGTCGTCTACATAGAAATGGTTTCTGATAAACCCAGCAGCCAAAGGAAACTAACTCTCATTCATACTGGCAAGATACTTCAGGCCATAATTGGCGCAGCCTGGAGAAGATGATACTCCAAAAAGATGCTCTTTCATACGATATTCTCTGGGCTCTGTGTCTGTATCTCCATTTGCCCACCACAGAAAACGCAGAAAGTCCCGATCTTCCCTAATAACATGAAATCTATGAAACATTTTCTCAATGTCGCACATGACAGCGATAGGGTGTTTACGGAAACGGCAAAGCACTCCAGTCAATCCATTGGTAAGGTCATGCCCAGTCAACAGATGGTCATTTAAGGCCGTACCTTCATACTTAGCTGCACAATCAAAGACTACCCTGATCTTATTTGGTTTCCTATGGTGATAGATAGGGCTGCAACGATTAGTCGACATTGTCGACAACGTCGACAATAAAAAATTGTCGACAAATATCTTTGTTGTCGAGTAGTCGTTTGATCTCACGTGACCAATGTATGGGCCTGCAATATCGCATTTTGACCGCTACGACGCTGTAGCGCTAGAGTGTAATGCAGCCGTTAAATGCTTTTGCGGTAGAAGAAAAAACAGCGCGAATTACATAGACAGTAAATAAACGGCGAATTATGGCGGAGTGTAAACGAGTTCGGACCAGTAAGGTGTGGGAAAGTTTCACAAAACTGCCAACTAAAAATGCTGTCATGTGCAATACATGCAAGGCTGAGCTTGCGTTTCACGGGAGCACAACATATGTTGGAGCACTTAAGAGAAAGCATCCCGGATCAAAAGGAGCCGGTGAGTGTTCAATCTCCAGGTGAAGCTAACTAACTAGTTGTAAATCTCTTTATTAGAGAATGCAATACTACCATTAATAAAAGTGATAATATTAAAAATGATAATATAAATACAGTAATGTGATTATTTATTTTGCATAGAATAAAGCTTGATCGAGCTTAGGAGTCAGGGCTGTTTTTATTATTGTAACACTATTAGGTAAATACGTTAGCCATTACATTAATATAAACACAATGAACTAACGTGAACAAAAATGTTAACAAAAATGAATAATGTTACAAATGTGCTGCTCATATTAGTTAGTTCATGTTAGTAAATACATTAATGTTTACAAATTAAACTGTTACCTTCGTGTGAATTGCTTCTAGATTTCAAACTAAACACCCAGTAAAGATGATGACTAAATAACAGTTTAACCACTAAGAGAGTTAAAATAAAATGTTTTTTCTTTGCAAAAAAGATATTTTCTTTGCATTCCTGCAACATCCACTCCAGCAGAACGGATCTTCTCAGCTGCAGGAAACATTTGCTCACAAAAAAGAGCAAGCTTGTCACGTGAACATGTTGATATGCTGACCTTCCTTCATTTTAATTTAGCACTTATTTGAAAATCCAAAAAAGCCAGTGCAGAAAGGACACGAGTTACTTACTGCTTTTCATTAAACTAACTGAACACTTGGTTTTAGAAATAAAGCTCTTAATACTGCTGCCAAGAGATATTTATTTACATTCAAACATATTTTTGTCTGCAATGCAGCTGATTTATTTTTGTTGACCTGTTTAGTTGGAGGTTCATTAAAGTTCATTAAAACACCATTTCAAAAGCTGAAGTGATTTTTTTTTTAAGATTATAATATGTATAACTCAATGTTTTAACTTATTGAAAAGGCTGAATAATCATTCCAAACTTACTGATTAGTCGTCAATATAATCGACGATTAGTCGATTAATCGGTCCAATAATCGTTAGATTAATCGATTATCAAAATAATCGTTTGTTGCAGCCCTAGTGATAGACACCTTGGTGTGGAATATACCACACATTTCCCGTGTCTGGTTGTTAATTTGCTATTTCCGCATCTCCATCTCTGAAGACACCTTCCATGAACGTCATATAATCATGTCTGAATTGAGCATTCTTGTCCAATGTCCTCTTGTAAGGTTGGAAAGGAAGGGGCATCTCCAGATGGCCACATTCATTCTGATAGACACCCTCTTTTACCCCCTGCAGGAACTCAACGTCATCTTGTGATTTACTCTTTTCACCTGATGGAGTATCTACAAATTCCAGCTCAAGTGCTCTGATAACAGCGGCGGGTGTCACGGAGGGGAGCTCTCTGACTGATATGCGGTGGCATAAACCAGTCACATCCTTGGAGTTTACACATCGTGGAGTTCCTCCTATGATGCTCCAGCCAAGGTCCGTCTTGATGGCGTAAGGCTCTTCATCACCGCCAGTGATGACCTGTCGAGGCGCCAAATGTTGCTCTGGAGCATTCATAGCCGATCAAAAGACCTACTCCACAATCCATATGTGCGGGCATTTCATTTGCGATCACCTCTAGATGTCTCCACCGTTTAGCGGTTTCGCAGGAGGGAATGTGTGTGCGCACAAAGGGAATGAAGTCCCTCGTATTAACAGGAGGCAGACAAATAGGGCTGTCCGAAGAAAATCCTCTAACCCGAAGTCCACTAACTCTGTGACTCAATACAACTGAGTCTTTTCCCATCATGGTGGAAAGCTTTAGTTTTACTGGTTCCATTTATGTCTGCAAGCTTTCACACACTTCCTGGTCAACGAATGTGTGACTACTCTGGGTGTCTAATACAGCATATACGCAGACTTCAGACTCTGAGTTAGATAGAGACAGCCATACTGGGACAATCATAGATGTTATATCACCTTCTCCTCCATTCGTACAGCATGTTAGAGGGAATGCATTCTCTTCAGTCTGCAAAGCTGTCCTTGGAGGCGACTTCTCTCCTGGCTGACGATATTCATGTAACGAAGTTGGGTGGGCGCTTCTTGCATACCACACACAAGCCCTATTTCTGCAGTCTTTGGAGCCATGTCCTTTCCTCAAACATGCAAAGCACAACTTTCAAACTTTCTCTTTTCCCCTGCTGCTCTTTCCATTAATTTTTGACTTTCATGAATAGAATGACAATCATCACAGAACATGTATTTAACTGAATTTGTGCTACATACAAATGTAGTTTTCTTTCTACAAGACTCTTCAGTCTCACGGTCGATAATGTTACTGAATTCGTGTGACCATATCTGGTATTCAGCTTCTCCCATGCTTGCTGATAGGCCTGTTCAACTTTCCTGTAGAAGCTGCCTTCCAGAGCTGATCTTGCCTCACCATCAACATACTTCTGTAAGTAGAAGAGCTTATCTGCAGGATTTGAGCACTGTCCCTCTATAAGAGATTTAAAGGTGGTGCTCCATTTCTATAAACTTCAGTGGGTCGCCAGAAAATACAAGGGGTTCTGGAGCGGGAAGTCGAGACAGGGCCATGGACCCTTGTAACGCCCGCACTAAGGATACTTCACTTTTTGTAACTTGCTGATTCAAACATGATGTGTTAGAAACAAGAGGACCATGGTTGCTCACGTTACCGCTTGCTGAACCACACTGCTGACTTTTTACCCTTGACTCCTCCTCAGTATACACTCTGAGCCTTGCTTCCATAACCTCAATGTCTCTACGATCTTCAAGCTTCTTCAGTTGCTGCCTTTGTGCCTCAATGTCAGCCTCCATTTCCACTTCAGCTTTTTTTTGCAGCTAACAGCGCGGCAGTCTCTGCTCTCTTAGTTGAAATGCTTGCAGACTCCGATGCAGGTTTATGCTGCGTTCACACCAAGCGCGAATATGCGTCAGGCGCGAGTGATTTCAATGTTAAGTCAATGGTAAGGCGCGTTTACGCGCGTCTGGAGTTCTTGCGGCGCGAATGAGGCGTTTGGCGCGGCGCGGTAGACGCGAATTCGCCTCATTCGCGCGTCTAGTTCGCGCGAATGACGCGAATTGAGCGTTTGGCGCGATACGCGCGTTAAGCGCGAATTGTGCTTTTTGTGCATTCACGCGTTTGACGCGAATTCGCGTCTGCCGCCCGAGTTGAAAAATCTGAACTTCTGCGTCAAATTCGCGCCGCGTTAACCAATCAGGAGCCTGCTTAAGGTTGTGGCGGCAGGCCACTGTGTTTATACAGAGAATCATGACACTTTCTAGGTTAATGTCTAGGTTATAGCTAACTCAGTATCACTAGAAAGATCACTGTGTTTATACAGAGACACGACAGTATCACGTCTGCCAATAGAATTTTAATTTCTAGGTTGATGTCTAGGTTATAGCTAACTCAGTATCACTAGAAAGATCACTGTATTACAGAGACACGACAGTATCACGTCTGCCAATATAATATTTTAATTTCTAGGTTGATGTCTAACTTAACGTTAGGTTAAAAGCAGTTAACGGAGTAACTTACATTATCACTAGAAAGAGCGCCAACAGTGGTATCCGTACCACAGTTTAAAAAAAAATATTGATAGCATAGCAAATACTGTATTTAAAATAGCATATACATTTACTAACCGAAGACAGATGGACAGGCGCTCCGCAGCTGGGATAGAGCGCCTGTAGTTGGTGTCCTGGAGGGTGATCCTCGCTCCGATGCGGGACAGCAGGTCATCAAACTGGGCGCGGGACAGGCGGAAGTACCGCTGAAACCGGCCGTCATCCAGCCGCAGCTCCTGGAGCAAATGGTGAAATTCGCCAAACTGGGTTCGCCTCCGAAGGGTCTGGTGGACCCAAATATGGCGACGATGATCCCTACGCCGCTGTTCTGCTCTCCAGAGTAAATACAGTGCGGTGACTCTCTCGGTAAATGATCGCTCATCAGACATCTTGTAAAAAGATGGCCGCCAGCGGGTCTCGAAACTGACTTTCGCCTCTTGACGCGCGTCTGGTTATTCGCGTGACCACTTTGTGTTCATTCGCGCGTCAAGAGCGGAATTGACGCGCGTAAAAAAAAAAGTTTGAAGCGAAATTTACGCGCGTCAATTCCGCTCTTGACGCGCGAATGAACACAAAGTGGTCACGCGAATAACCAGACGCGGCAGGCGCAAATTTTGACGCATATTCGCGTTTGGTGTGAACGCAGCATTAGAGTGGTTGCTAACGACCGTGGCTCTAGAAACTGTGGATCCATATATGGACCTAGCGTACTCACAGTCCAGCAGCATACGTAACCTTGCTCTTTCAGCCTCCGCATCAAATTCCATGCCGTCCTCCACCAGGCGTACCCTCATTAATTTCAACAAGTCTGCCGTTACAGCTGAACATGCATCAATTTTCCTCCTAGTTACTTGGCTTGGTGGTGCTTGGAATCGCATGTTATCATATAATTCTTTCAATTTAAACTCATCCATCATGTCACACAAGTCACTTTCAGAGCACTCATGTTTCAACTTTAAACAAACGTCTCTGACTTGAAACTTCCATTTCTCAAATGCAGATTTAAACTTCCTCTCTTTTTGAGTCAGTTCTTGCTCTTTTAACTCTTGCATCTTTGGTGTTAAACGTTTATCACGGGAAGCTGATTTAATTTGTCTCTAATAAAACATGATTAAGCTCTTTAAATCTTTCCTCAGATTTCTCTGTGCATGATGCACATGATACATGTCGATCCCTCACAACACCATCCATATTGTCATTCTCTGCCAATAAGGCTTCCTCTTGTGATGGAGAATCATTTTGCTCAGCTAAATCACCCTGGACTAACATTTTTCTCTAAAGGATCTGCACTTTATCAAATAGTACAAAATATATAATGTAATCGCAATAGATAGCAGTGAAACAATCTTAGACTGAGTAACCACACTTAACTTAAATCAATGCCCTTAGCACTTGAATATTTAGCTACTTAAAAATCTTAATCACATTATAATCACAGCAGTTAAGAACCAGTTACCTCCAGGACATTTTTTTCCTCTCTAGTCCTGGGCATCTTTATCTTATAACAAATGTACATTAACTTATAAAACCATCCATCGTTTACAAAAAAATATATTTAATATTGTACATCTAACCTGCTGATGCACAGCTGACACAAGGTTGCGTGAGAAGATCCCCCATTGAAGATGTAGCAGATTTGCACACTAAAGCTCGCAACAGTCCATCACAGAAGGCAAACACTGCACGCCAAACCTTTTAGTTCACCACGGGACACAGTCAAACGGCACGCAAAGTCCAAGAAAAGATGCAACAGTGCCGCACACTGAAGACAGCAGCATCAATCACCACGGGAAACAATCAACCTGCGCGCAGAGACCCAGAAGTGGCAGGATGCACGGCGAAGCTGGAGGATCACAGCCAAAGCACATCTCGTAGTCGGTAGGATGGAATTAGGCTATGTTTTCACTGTAACTACTCGCTGGTTATTAAACAGTCCACGCTTCCGAAGTACTGATGTCCATTTTTGTATATTGGAGAGACACCGTGAAAACTAGATACAAAAGGAAACCATAATTTCACA
The DNA here is from genome assembly GCF_949152265.1 of Phoxinus phoxinus. Lineage (NCBI taxonomy): Eukaryota > Metazoa > Chordata > Actinopteri > Cypriniformes > Leuciscidae > Phoxinus > Phoxinus phoxinus. Next base: position 34,638,310 of record NC_136888.1, read on the forward strand.
CACAACACCACTACGGACACAAAAGTAAACATACAAAATACTAACACTTTTACCGTATTAGCCTGTTAACCAACAGTACAAGTCAGGAGCACTAACATGATTGTGTATCTGAATTCACATCTCATCATCCAGTTGACGCTCACACGTCCAGGTGAAACAATCAGCACGGCTCACATGACACTCAACTTAAACTAAATAATAATAAAATACAAATGGCAAACAAATTACGAAATTATCACTATACACAGATACACATTTAAACTAGAAGATAAAAAAATAAACATTATCCACCGAAATCACCAAGATGTCATAACCCACAGCTGACCTTCCAGCGTCAGCTACAGTTACAGATGATCGCCTGAGAAGGTAAGTGGTTTAAGTTATATTCTGCTGTTGTTTTGGCTTGTAGACAATTGTTTTGAATGGAATGTGATGTTTCAGAAGTTTGTCAACACTGACAAACATAACTTTTGTTGATATCAGATAACGGCGGGAACTATAACTTGGCAAGGCTATTCATATAGGCAAATGACCAGCTGGTTTAGAGTTTGGGATTGTTACCAACATGATCATTGCTCTGTGATTCTAGTCGATGCACAGTTAATGTGATGCTATGCAATGTTGATTCGTGTTTTATTCCGTACTTTTGCTTGCAAACCTTTCGGTTGAAGGTTCTTTTGTTTTGTAAAAACAATCAAGTATGTTTATGAATTTTAATAGTGTCTATATTGGCCCATTGGTGACATTTGCATCCAAGTGATAATAAATCTATACAGATTCAAAAGTTAAAGTGCATTTAAACAGTTGGAATTGTATTGCATTTTAAAACATTTACTTGAAGCAACACTATGGCACCTCTGGCCCTCTAGTGGTTGAAGCATAAAACTACACGTAATTTGCGGAGGAACATTGGGTCTCATTCACTATTGCGTGGATTATTTTGTATTTGTACTAACAGGAGAACTTCTCATTCATACATTTTATTAACAAATTTGTGCATACACATGCTTAGTGAATGATATCCAATGTTTTGGTCCTTACATGAGTTGTTTCTGCTCCGCTGTTCCGTGCGGATGAATGTGAAGCATTACAGATGATCGCCTCATCAGAGCGAATGTCTCTCTGACATCAAAACCGTTCCAATAAAGACAGAAAGAGATGCGCAAATACGTCTTAAGCAGGTAAGTGGTTTAAGTTATATTCTGCTGTTGTTCTAACTTTGCGAAAACGATTGTTTTGAATTGAATATGATGTTACAGAAGTTTGGAAACACTGACCGACATAACGATTGCTGATATCAGATAATAACGGCGGGAACTATAGGTTAACTAGGCAAGGCTATTCATAGGCAAATGACCAGCTGGTTTAGAGTTTGGGATTGTTACCAACATAATCATTGCTCTGTGAACCTTGTTGATGCACAGTTAATGTGATGCTATGCAATGTTGATTCGTGTTTTCTTCCGTACTTTTGTTTGCAAACGTTTTCAGTTCAAGGTTCTTTTGTTTTGTTTATCAAGCTGCTACACCTTCCACTTCTAGTTAATAGTCTCTTATTGGTCTGTTTAGCTGAGCCATCCATGGAATAAACAAAACAAGCCCTGAAAATTGATCAAAGAAAACATTTATTATACAGACACACTTGACATTTAATCTTAAGTAATTAGTTAATTGCATTTGATTTTACTTTCAATAAATATTTGCAGGGTGTTTGTAAAATGTGTTTTTATGCAAGTTTTTGTTGCTGTTCTGACCAGCAGGGGTCACCGGCGTGTGGCGTTTCGAATGCTTCAAAACAGTTTTGCGAAGCAATTGTTTCGATTGATTTGTAGCTTTGAAAGGCCTTGTTTCTCCCATCACTACTGCTTCTGCACTTCTTTCCTTTATTTATGAATGTATTTTGTGCACAATTCTTGTAGGCCTGCTTGGGCTGTTAAACAAGTAAATATAAACAGATATTACATTCTTTTTTTTAATGTCTAAAAAAAATACACGTGCGAAAATAACAATACAATAATCTATAATTGTTAAAAAAGTCAGTTTAAGGTAGCTACAACAAGAATTAAATGCGGTTAAATGTAAAAATAACGGCAATATCATTATATTAGTTAAACTCAAGAGTTAAAACTCAGTTAAATGTAGCTCTAGAATATAAATGATTATTAGGCTGACAGTTGTGATTTAGAGTAAGGCAAAAACACGATTTGGAAGATGTTTTTATGATGTACTCGCGCATTATTAAATGTTAATTTCGAACAAAAAAGTTACCTTTTATAAATGTAAAAATATGAATATGAATGGAGTACATTTGGTTAAGCGCTGACTTGCTACTGTTGCTTTATCAAACACATTGTGCTCTTGACAAAAGAATCAAACCCTGAGGCGTTTATGTATGGCAGTAATTACCCACTTCACTTGCGGTTTGGCACCAAGAACAATTCAGACTATTAATCATCTGCAGATAAACAGTTTATTCTGTGCGCATCACTCCGCCGGTTTAGTTCTCGACACGAGACCTTCAGAACAAATCCTGTCTCGTATTAAAAAACATTAGGGCATGTTGCTCAATAGACATGCCACGGACAATGTCTTTCCCCAACTATTTCCTGATACGGTTCCACTCCTGCCACATCAGACTGAAAATCTGATCCATGTAAACATTTCTGGGAGTCTCGGCGACCGCAGTTCTTTTCCTGGTCTTTCCCTGTCTCCAGTGAGATGAGTTGGAGAAGAACTCAAGCCACACAGGCAGAGATCTGCCATATCTTGTCCAGGCAGATGAGCGTTTATAATCTGAGCAAACAAACATCTCTGGCCGGCCGGACACTGTGGTCTCGAACTCATCAGTGTAAGGTTTTGATGGATGCACGAAACTTCTGTTTCTGATGCTTTACTAAGAATCAACAGTTGTATTTTGCCAGTAAACATATTATCTAGGCTGACTGTGTATTTCAATGTAGTGTACATTATTAAAAGAAGAATCCTCTGTGGTCTTCAGGGTTGGTAAGATTTCTTTTTTGTTGTTTCTGAAAGCGTCTCTTCTACTCACCAAGGCTGCATTTATTTGATCAAAAATACAGTAAAAACAGTGAAATATTAGAATATAAAGATGTCATGACATGGATTTAAAATAAAAATATTTTAATAATCCTTGAGGTTTCCTTATAATGTTAATACATTGTTTTGCAACAGCAAAAAACAAAAGATTATTTTCAATCCTTTGTCTCAAATCGTCTGTTTTTAAGGACCGGCTCATTTAAAGCTTGTCAGTAAACGCCACTGTTATGATTAGCTAACGTCATTGCACTGGAAACAGTATCAACGCCCAGTCACTATTGCACGTGAGTAAGTGTTTAGACAATATTATCCATATAAATCTGAAATTTACAGACAAAGCATTATAAAATCATTCACTTATTGGTTTGTGATGCAGCTGCTGTCAGATTCATATGATTCGTATACAGTCGCTGCTTCATCCTTTTTACGAAAGTTTCGTTGCAAAATTTCCAATACATTGTGCTTCAGTCAAATGCTCCAAACAAACATATTATCATCCGACGCAATCCGGGACGCCATTAAAATAAAGCATCCACTTGATTCCAACTCTGGGATCTTCTGAAGTCTGTACAGAGACACAAACCAGCCGTTTAAACTGGACGTATCAAAGCAAACGTTCTTTCACTCTTCCATGTGTCCTGTTGTCGGCAGAGTCCGTCAGAAACTGAACACATTTGTATCAGTGTAGACATAGTCAGTCATTATAATGGCTTTTGATGCGACACTTACATCTAGTGTAGGCAAATGTCAGCCGTTAAGATACCGAACGTTTGTGGGCGTAGCCTATGGTGCGATAATGTATAACTATAAATATGCAAATGTGTTTGCCCGTGTGACTTCACAGATCCTGCTAGGGCTGTCACTTTTGAGAAAAATCTAATTCGAACGGATATCAAATACCAAGCTATGTATGTATTCAAATATATTCTAATATCCCCCCCAAAAAAAACCAACAACACCGTAACGGAGATTCAATCACAAATTTACTAACAGTCTGACAGTCATAAACAGGACTCCCAAAATTACACTTATAGGCCTCATATCCTTGCAAATAAACCTAGCCTTTACACATGCATCTGGCAAGGTGCCGACCGGTTGTGCAGGAAAGTATGCAGTCATACGATGTTGGACGCCTTCTGCGTTTCTGGGGCTGTTTACACCTGGCCACTTCATGCGTTTTCTCAGATCGGATAGCTATCTTTTTTTATCAAAACGATTCCATTTACACCTGGTCACATAGGCCTAAATGTGTTTTTGCAAAATGGATATAAATCCGATCTTCAATTCTATGCTGATTTAATGTCACTGCAAGCAACAGTTATGAGCTGCATTTTATTGATCATCAGCTAAAATTTCTAAATCAAAGACTGCAATAAGTGAGAGTGGCAACAGCCCTGGTAAGATCATTTAGTTTCTTTACTTTTAATGAAGATAATTATTATTGTGTGTTAAAGCGTCTGCGACTTACTTTACCTTTGATTTACGATAGTTTGCACGTTGGCTTGACGCTTGATGAGATCATCTGCGATGATACGTGTTGCAGCGCACCGTCATATCTGACTAAATAGCCTGTAACACGCTTTCAAAATAAAAAACGGAAAAAAGAAATAAAATGCGCTACACATGGCACTTTAAATAACGGAGAGTTTATTTGTAGTTCGATAAAGGATATTTCACATCATGTTCGAATGCATATTCGAATATCGAATAAAAAGTGATAGCCCTACATCCTGCAATATCAATGTGGCAATCAAAACTAACCATTTTTGGAGCTTGATTAAATATAAATGCTTTGTTTATAATGAGGAGGACGTTTTAAGCTCTGAAACTTGCAAGGTGTTTTAATGGTACAAATTCGTCACAATATCAAGGAAAAACCCATTTAAAAGAGCTGTTTTTATTATATGAATATTTTGTAAAATGTAAATGTTTTTTCCTGTGATCAAAGCTGAATTTTCAGCATCACTTCAGTGTCACATGATCCTTCAGAAATCATTCTAATATGCTGATTTGCTGCTCAAGAAACATTTATGATTATTTGTTGGATATTTGTTTGATTATTTTGTGGAAAATATAATGCATGTTTTTTTCAGTAGTCTTTGATGAATAGAGTTCAAAAGAATAATTTATTAGTAGCGTGAGTTTGACTGGAAGTTGTCATAAAAACATGTCATCAACAGGTGAAATGCTCAACTCATTCAATGGATAGACGTTTATTAGTTACTGTGAAACAAGTATTGAGCTGGTTGTAATTGCAACTACATGTGTCACACTGAGCTGATTATAGATCATCTCATTCACATCTTCAACTCCAGCCTCAGACATTGTGAGTTACACCGCACAATCCCACAGCGCCCTCTAGTGTTACACAAGCCTGTATCACTATCATAAATGCATATCAAATACATAACTACTGCTAACCAACCTGCAAAAAGAAACATTTAGTAGCCTACCACTGATATAATATGTAGAAAGACTAAATCAAATATTGAATATAATGCACACATTCATGCCATTATGGAGGCAATAGTAAAAATATCATATTAATGCAATGTATAAAAGAAACAATGTCATTTTTTGTTTAGCCATCAGAAATGGGTCTTAAAGTCTAGATGAAAACGGCATTATAATTATTTGAAACAAAACCCTTTTACTTGACACTAGTAGCCTACATCAATAATTAAATGTTCAGTGCACAATTTAAACATTCAAAAGTCAAACAATATATATTTAATAACTAGGGTTACATTTACCCTGAACTTTACTAAACGAAAATAAATACGATTTGTAAAGTAGCTTCCAGTGATGCATCAAGTATGTGTAAATTATTATTATTTTTTTAAATATCTTAAAAGCTTATGATCCCATTATAAGTTATTATATCCCATCACCGTACAACATCTTAGACACAGATTATTATTAAACACGACTAGTATTCTGACATTCTTCTGTGGCTGTCTAAGAGACAACATGGGTTTCTGTCTTAATTAGGCTCATTATAAACATTTTCCACAGCATTATCTCTGGATTGAACGATGGTAGTGGTGGAGCCGGACTTTTCTGGATCATCAGATAAATTACCTTCTATGTCTTTGTGAATGTGGTAGTAATACAGGAAGAGGAAAAACCCTGGAAAAAATCAGAGAAAATGTATTCCTCAAATACATTTCACAGATTTAACGTCGCTTACATAATTTTGAAACTGTAACACATAAAATATAAACTCCCATTATAACCCCTTATAATTAATTGGGCTATATATTTTGAAAACTCAATTAAAAATAACTAAATAATTTGCTGAAATTTGTTGGAAAAATAAAAGCATTTTATCAAACCAGATGTAATGATGCATGTGATTGTTTCTCACCCTGAAACGAGTTCAACACGGTGAAGATGTAATATGAGGGGATGAGCATCTGTCCATAACTGAAGAACGCCACAGCCCACGTCAGGCCGAAGAGCAGGAACAAACTCAACACCATCATGAGCTGCTTTCTGAACGTCTTTCTCTTGCCGTCAGTCGCTCTTATACGCCGGGCTTGGACAATCTTAGTGACGATCATGATAAAGATTCCAGCCGTGAAGATGAAGACTAAAGCGTAGTAGCCAATGTTCACGATGTAGTGAATTAAAGGCTCTGTAATCCAGCACCTATAATTAGAAGGGAGTGAAATATAATTAAGGCAATAAGAAGACACTTAAAGTGCCCCATTATGCTTTTTCAGATATAACCGTTTATGTAGTGTTTCATGTAGCTGACATGGAGCAGAGGAAGACGATGGTATGCAGTTTATTTACATAGTGAAGATCCAAAACCATAAAACAAAACCATTAACTCAATCTTGACATGAAACTAAACAAACTATGAACTTAAATATAAGCAATGGCGCATGGCACATGGACCTCAGCATGGAAACAACATAATAATAGTGGCTGAGACCGTGGAGACGCGGAGCAGTGTCTGAGACCGTGGGGACGCGGGGCAGTGGCTGACGACGCGGGGCAGTGGCTGAGGCCGTGGGGACGCGGGGCAGTGGCTGAGGATATCACTTTGAGATTGATACGGTAAAACCGGCGCCATCGTTACTGTTTGTATCGTTCTGTAAGTGGTGAGGAGGAGCTGAAATTCAGATATGCTAATAAAATTTTGGCTTCCAACCAATTAGGGTTGTAACGGTATGGCGGTTTATCACAATATTGACATGTCCGATTATCATATCGTGAATATTTGCTTATTAGCGGTTTTGGAAAAAAAATTAAACCAGATCTCGGTCTGCGATAATTCTTTCCACTTAACTGCTTAGACTCCACCCATACATGTGCAGCGGAGACAATGTCTGACACAGAGGCTGGATATTCTAATCTCTATCCTCGCCGACAAAAAAGTTAAAATCTGTAGGGTGGGAATACTTTGGGTATTGCATAACCCGCAATGCAGGGTTTTCCTTGAAGATGGATATCCAGTTGTGCCCAGAAATGTGGACGAAGAGTGGCTGCAAAAGGAGGAAATCCGTTGAACATGTTCTCCCATATTCGCGAACACCATCCCTCCCAGCAGATAAAGTTCCATTTATAACTTATAGCTGTATTATTTCCGTGTTGCTGAGGGAATTTACAATATTACGCAGATGTCACGTAAAATGCGCAATTTGATAGATGGATGAATAAATCTAAAATATAACTGTGCAATAAATCAAATCGCTATATGAGCATGTCTGTGTGAATGAGCAGCGCCGTTTCGCCTAGTACACCAAATATGTGTGACGCTTAGGGCTGTAACGATTTACGATATTAAACCGAAATCGCGACACTCAGATCCACGAACCTGTGTCGCGGTATGAGAAGGCAGATCGCGTTCGACACACCCCTTCCCAGACTTATCTTTCTCGTCCAGAATAAATCCTAGGGCTGTGACGGGGTCTTTTACATATTAGGTATGGGAATTTCAAGCAAAAATAATATTCGAAGATCGCTGGGTATCATTTGATTATTATTCAAAAATCGCACCTCTCCCCCACACGCGCGCGAGCACACACACACACACACACACACACACACACACACACACACACACACACACACACACACACACACACACACACACACACACACACGCACACGCACACGCACACGCAAACACCAGAGCAAGTGAGCAAAGCGCGCGGTGTTTGCTTGTATGTGTGTGTGTGTGGCACCGGCGCGCGCGTGAACTGGAGCTCACCTCATAAACGAATCGAAACTTAGAAAGCTTGAAATACTTTTACTTGATTTAACGTTAATTTAAAACATAAAGAAATGGCTGCTTAGGCTAATTCGTAGGAAGTGTGCATTTCTCTATAGGCGCGTTCACTTTGTGGCAAGCGTTATTCCTGCGCTTGAGATGCGGGTCATGCGGAATAGGCAATATATTATTTGTGGTTTACAGCACAGACAGTAAGCCTCGGTTACCTCAGAAGAATTTTTAACATGCTCGAATCATCTCCACAATGGAGTATAGTTCTGTTTGTTTTTCAAAAGTATTTTGTTACAAGAAAACAGAGTTATAGTTTTAGCTATTTATTTGGCTTTTAAAATCCTCCCTCCTCGCAAGAATCGCGGTTTGTATCGAATCGTGGGTCAGAAATCGGGATACGAACCGAATCGTGGGTTTGCTGTATCGTTACAGCCCTAGTGACGCTCATAATGTTTGAAACGTCTGCCGTCTCACTCACTATATGAGGACGTGAACACATGAACATATCCAGAGCTGCTCTGAGAGAACTAAATGAGAATTTCACAATTTTGTTTAAAAGAATCATCGTCAAATACACTGACTGAAACTCCTAGAAGTTTTGTACAACCTGTCAAAAAAAAAAGTTTGGTTTAGCTTAACGAAATAATGACTGAAATATATTACTATTGTACAATAGCATGTAGCCAACTTTAAGTTATAACAACAACAATAAAAATAAAGTTTATTTAATTATTATTCAAGAAGTTTTTTTTTAAATTTAGTTAAACCTTTTGTGCAGAGTCTGCAGAAAAATAAAAGTTGTTACATTTTATCTGATTGCATTTTAAATCATATATATGTATTGCATCATAGAATCCAGACAAATTATATCAGACAACCCATAATTTCTGAGGAAATAAAATACATTTTAAAAGACTCTATTATCTTATAATTATCTTAAATAATAATTAATACATAAAGAATAAAAATAAGTTAAGTTCAATTGATTAGACATGTTTGTTTAAATGGGAGATGTGCAGCTTTATTTTTTTCTTATTTTTTCAAAAGGTAGACTCATACTTCCATAAGTTTTTTTTCTTCATTATTTTTTTTAATAAACCATTTCTTCATTTTTTTTTTTTATAAACCATATGTTCAACCAATCTGGTTTCATTCATTTAAGGGTCACTGTAGCTGATGATTATAATAATAATGATGGTTTAATATCGTATAGCGTGAAACCATGATGCCGTGATATTTTCTGAGACTATTATCAACATACCGTGAAAATCTCATACCGTTACAACCCTACAACCAATCAAACTAGACTGGGCCAAGTGACCAGAGCAGAGCAGGCTCTCAGAAAGGCGGAGTTTAGGAAATTTATAAATATATTTTTTTTATCTTGGATGCATGTGAACCCTTTTTATGGAGACTCCATAACACATTTAGGAACCTTTAAAGTTCCATAATAGGGGCACTTCGCAAGCTTCATTAATTGATATATTTGCAACAACAGAAAAACTTACATTCGTGATGTTTTTCCAGATGTTGCATTTATAATCACTGCTTTATATCCTCCTATTGAAACAACAGCTATGACCATCGGAGCCGTAAATGCTAAAAAAAACACAGAGATCAGGGTTATTATAAAAACCAAAGCCGTAAAAAAAGTTTCCATTACTTGAAATAAAATAAACTTTAAATGAAAATAAAATGTATAAAAAAATAAACATTAAATCTGCTAGTTGCCAAGGGAACATTTCTCTTAACGTAATATAACTTAATGTACTAAAATTACAAAATTTCATATTAAAATAGCCTACCAAGTAATGAAGAGTCAAGGTCAAAATTCATTTTTTTTTTTTCATTTTTTGATTGAACTTGAGTTTACAGTTTGACTTGCTGGTTTTTGTTTTAAAAGGTTTTATTTCTTAAGGCAAAAGTATAACAGGTGTTTTGTTCATAACTCACTCCAGCCGAACACGGTGATCTTCCTCATGTAGTTTGTGATGGTGACGTTCTGTCTGATGAGCCATAAGTACATATGAAGAGCTTGAATGAAGAACCAGGTGAATGTAGTCAGCATGGAGTAATGCATGAGCAGCGCTATGAAGACACACGCAGCCTTGTCTTCTGTGTTGGCGATGCTCTCGTTTGACAAAAAGGATAAATTCAGGAGAAACAAAGCCACAAACATGTTTATCAAGATCTTCGTGGCCTGATTTGATTTGGCTTTCCTGTTCAAATAAAAGAACAACCTGAATTTGTAACATGAATTTATGTATTTAGCAGATGCTTTTATCCAAAAGAGGAACAAAAGCAACTGGTCAAAAAACTTAAAGTAACTATATGTTATATGAGATACTCTACCGTAATAGGAAATGCATGAACAGAGCGACGGACAGAAAAAACATGGAGATGCCACAGCCGATAGAAGAGATGAAGCTCAATGATTCCACATACTGTGCTGTGATGTTTGGATTTACATCTGGAGGAGACTGAGCAGAGAAAACAACGGAAACGACCCTTTTAAAACCCTGTTAGCAAGAATCAGATCTATGGCTGTCACTAACGATTATTTTGGTAATCGAGTAATCATTCGATTATTTTGACAATTAATTGAGTAATCAGATATTTTTTGTGCTAATAAAAATAACCTAAGAATTTTAAATTACTTAAATAGTAACAGGCAGTAATATTTGGTTTAAATAAAATATCAAAAGCAAGTAATCGTATGGTTTTATAAATCAACACTGTTAAAATACATAATATAAACAATTATCTTATTCACATTAGGTATTATAACAAATTTTTGTAGAAGGGTGTCAACGGCCTGTCACACTTTACAGTAGATTAAATCCTTGTTTAACCCTCTGGGGTCTAAGGTGTTTTTGGTCCTTGAGATGTTTTGACATGCCCTGATATTTGTATTTTTTTCAGTTGCTTATAAACATATTAATGGCAAAGGTGTAATTACACTATATTTAGCACGAACATGGCTATCAAAATATGTGAGCAACATGAATGTACAAGTTTGCATTATTTACGCATGGTTATTAAAAAAACTCATAACTTAAATATTCTGATATAAGACCACATACGACCAACTTCACATATTCCCACAATACTTTTGACTAATGGATGTTATCGCCTAGAGTTTTTACTTCAAAATGATCTGAAAATCATCCGGGCTAATCGTTCACATTAAACAATAGATTGATTGAAATTTTGTAAGACACTTTTTGTTTGGAAAGGCAATATGCAGGTGGGCGTGAATAATCCAACAAGGTCATGAATAATGTCCTCATTCACACCTGAGAAGACAAATACCTGTATGCTAAGGCTGCATACTAATGAGCCTTTCATTCAGGTGTCACTGAGCCACAAGAAAGAATGCAAAGACAACACACACACACAGTGCCCTCCACAATTATTGGCACCCCTGTTTAAGATGTAGTTGAGGACTTCTTAAAATTCTCCTTTTTTTAAAACAACATAGAACCCAAATGCAAAAAAAGAGAAAAATCCAACCTTTTGTTTAAGTACATTACTTTGGTGGTAAAAAAAAAAAACACATTTAGAAAAAAAAAAAACCCTTGAAATCATGTGTCCCACAATTATTGGCACCCCTGACAATTCCGCTGAAAAATTTTATTGATTTTTTTTTTAAATATATTTTTCTGTAGTTGCTAAAGTTGGTCAGGGTATCTAGGAACTTTTAGTTAGTAATTCATGATTTCCTGTTTTCTGGGTATATATATGACTTGACACAGAGGCCTAATTCTCTTACCCATTTGTCAACATGGCAAAGACAAGAGAACACCCCATTCAAGTAAGGCAGATGTGTGTCGACCTTCATAAGTCAGGCAATGGCTACAAGAAAATAGCCTTAACTTGCCTGTATCTACAGTCAGAGGAATCATTAAGAAGTTTTAAACAACTGGAACAGTGACAAACAAGGCTGGAAGAGGTCCCAAGTTTATCTTGCCACAACGCACAGTGAGGAGGATGGTAAGAAGTAAAAAAAAAAAGTCCTAAGCTCACTGTCACAGAATTGCATCAAAGAGTGGCATCTTGGGGTCACAAAGTCTCCAAAACAACCATCAGACGCTCTCTACATGCCAACAAGCTGTTTGGGAGGCATGCAAGGAAAAAGCCTTTTCTCACTAACACTCACAAACGTAAACGAAGCGGCACTGGGACTTCAACTGGGATCGTGTGCTTTGGTCAGATGAGACTAAGATTGAGCTTTTTGGCAACAAACACTCTAAGTGGGACTGCCGTAAAACAAAAGATGAGTATGCCGAAAAGCACCTCATGCCCACCATGAAGTATGGTGGAGGATCTGTGATGCTGTGGGCCTGTTTCTCTTCCAAAGGCCCTGGGAACCTTGTTAGAGTGCATGGCATTATGAACGCTTTGAACTACCAGGACATTTTAAATAAAAACCTGATGGCCTCTGCCAGAAAGCTGAAGATGGGTCGTCATTGGGTCTTTCAGCAGGATAATGATCCAAAACGTGGCAAAATCTGCACAAAAATGGTTCAGCAGTCACAAACTCAAGGTCCTCCCATGGCCATCTCAGTTCCCAGACCTCAACCCAATCGAAAACCTGTGGGGCGAGCTAAAGAGGAGAGTGCATAAGAGAGGACCCAGGACACTGGATGATCTAGATTCTAGAAAGATTGTGCAAAGAAGAATGGTCAAAGATCCCTCTCTCTGTGTTCTCCAATCTTGTGAAATGTTATAGGAGGATATTAAGTGCTGTCTTGTTGGCAAAAGGGGGTTGTACAAAGTATTAACAATAATTGTGGGACACATGATTTCAAGTTTTTTTCTTCTAAATGTTTTTTTTTTTTACCACCAAAGTAATGTACTTAAATAAAAGGTTGGACTTTTCTCTTTTTTTGCATTTGGGTTCTATGTTGTTTTAAAAAAAAGGAGAATTTTTAGAAGTCCTCGACCACATCTTAAACAGGGGTGCCAATAATTGTGGAGGGCACTGTGTATATATATATATATATATATATATATATATATATATATATATATATTACTACAGAATTGGTTCAGAGTTGGAAACATCTTGAAAAAAAGTTTATTTTTCCACAAACTGTGTATGCTTGCAAATAGTATAATATTCAAGGTAAACATTTCTAGTAATTGTGCAGTTAATTCCCATTCGTATTTTCAGAAAGTTTTGGATGTAGGCTATCCTCTCCCCAAATTTGTCACTAATAAAACACAAACATAATTTAAAGAGAAGGCTTATATTGACCTTTTAAGATTTTGTTTGTACCTTGTAAATGAGGTTTTGATGTGGCAGTAAAAACTTATTTACTTCAATAGTAGAAAAAATAAAATAGTATTGAAGTCAATGGGACCAGTTAACTGTTTGGTTACCGACATTCTTCAAAATATCTTCCTTTGTGTTCAGCAGAAGAAAGAAATTCATACAGGTTTGCAACAACTTGAGGGTGAGTAAATGATGACAGAATTTTCATTTTAAAGTGAACTATCCCTTTAAATGAAACTCTGAGAAGCTTCTCACCATCAGCACTGCAAAGAACGTCAGATGTGAACACGAGCAATTTATGGTGTTATTGTTCATTTTTACTGTCTTGCAGCCGGACGTCGTCCATGTAAGATTTCCTTTGAAGAAAAGAGCGAGAGGAATTAAATACTGTATATCAAATAAATTAGGTTTGTTGATGGGAACTGACCAAAACTAAATAATGAATAAATGTACCTTTGCCATCCCAAGAACTGCAGGATGCATTACCGACCTGTAAGACATTTTTTATTGTGCTTTCGAAGTGTCTGATTATTAAATATATAAAAAAGTTTCGGAACAAAACCTTCATTACCAGATCTTTCTGTGTAAAGAACATTTCTATATTGTTGGTAAGGTTGGAGATATTGGCCCTCATCGTTATTCCATAAACCTCATTGTTCAAAACAGTGTAATTTTTAGTTTCATTCTAAATAAGAAATAGAGAAATGTGTGCAATAACTGTGTGAATACAATAGATCAAGAAACATTTGTTAAAAGAATAGTTTTAACACAAAAATGTCTCTTATGCTGTTATATTTTCACTGGAACACAAAAACAGAATTTTTATTTCTTTTCAAACAACAATTCATAGCCACAAAAAGAATAAAAAACACAATAGAAGCATTATAACAGTAGTGAACATGACAGTGTACCCAGTGCTTAATTTGTAAATAAATAATTGCCGGATCAAAAACTGCAGTGTTGGGCGATATGCTCCATTTTCATATCGTCAGCCTGTGAGATTGGCGATACACGATATTATCGTGAGGGAGTGGGGCTTACTTATTTGATTATTAACTTGCTTATTTATTAATTAGCTTGTTTTATTACTTCATTTTATATATGATAATCTTTTTCTAATTAGCTAGAAAAGGTGGAGCATTTATTAATAGGCTAAATCAGGTTATTTCCCTGTATAGTGAGGTAAAAAAAGAGGAACATTTCAACATGTCAGTTTGCGATATATGTCCTCCTACCAGTGCTCTCTCTGTCTGTATGCACTTCACATATGCACACTTCAATAAGCCCAAAGAACACGAGTTAATGTGTTTTAAATGCCGGGAGAAATCGGGTTAAGAACGTGCATGTAAGCGCGCTCATTCCCTGAAAGTGAAAGCAGAAACGTACTGAGCTTTCGGCCTCTGTCGCTGCATTAACGTCGCATTCTCTGAGATGACGAGGGATATAACGGTATAGCAACTATCTTAATTTACTGGCTTAATATTTCTCTTGTGGACCTACATTAATGACAGTGAAAAAATGAGAAGAATATTTATTGTTAAACAAGTGTTTGAAGCTGATCATCTTTGATTTTCAAAGATGGAAGAGTTGTGCTGTGTTCGTGAACTAAAGACTGTTATTAGGCCTATGTCATTTTAGTGATTATTATTATTATTAATATTTTGTAATTGTGTTGTTTTTAGTGTTATTAGTGTCATTCAATGTTTTGTTAATGTGCTATGGAAACAAAATACTGACAAACAACGATGCCGTTTTCATCTTGGATCTGTATAAGAATGATGCGTCTGTTAAAACAAGCACTCTTGACAATTTGTGAATGGATTAATTTTGATGTGGGATGTAGTTTTTTTTAGTCTGTTTTAAAAACATTTCCTCATACGCATGTGTCGGTGATGTCGCAAAGGCTATGTGGTGATATCATTATGATAGGCAAGACAAATTAATTGTAGTTCCTAATATTAATTTAATAACAAATACTAGCTTTATAATAATAATAATAATTTAATACATTAATGGGAAAACGAGCCAAATATCGTATTGATATCGTCAAAAGCATCTGCCATTAGCGATAACTCTGACTATCGTTGATACATGATGCTATCGTCTATCCGCACAACCTACTGTGACACTGATCATACAACTTAAAGGTATAGCGGAGGATTTTCTTCTTCCGGGTGGGTAGTGTATACTATTGGTCCACCTAAGTGTCAATCATTCTGGTGATATGTTTACTTAAGGCCGTTCACACGCTGGCGTGCGCTAAAAGCACATGTTGGGCTTCCCACTGATGCCGCAGTCGCGAAGATTCTACTAGACAGGTAAAGTTTGTCATGCTATTTGGAGAAATCCATTTAAAATCACTGCTAGTAGGCGTTCCCTCTCGGTCGGGAGCAAATAGAAATTGGAGAGGGCGGGTCTTTTCTAAAAGTAGGAAAGATCCTCCGCAATACCTTTAAGTTTTCCCAGAACACACAATGAAACAGTGACGGCTCGAGGATCATTCACAAATTTCTGCACAGCCCTAACTACATCCTAGAGTAATATTCTGTCATGTATAGCTATGTTGAGACCAAAAATCATTCAGTCGATCAGTTTGTGATATTCTCTCACGAACAACGTCGTTGCATTTTCCATTACATTGATTTCTGATTCTGACTGATCGAACTCTCATTGCTCGTATCAGTTCCATCTTCCGGGATATCTTTTAAACCGAAACACTACCAGTTTTACATTTTGGCGATATTAACTTATTTTTATTAGAATAAGAGAAACTCTCTCTAAACTTGATGCTATTCTCCAAACGTTACGCTTTACTGCGTGCAAAACAATAAGCAGTAAGCACCAACCAATGATAGTGATTTTGAACTTAAGAAAGCTGATGATAACATTTATTTTGAGGGCCAATTGCAAAACATAACCTCCAACTGATCTGACAACGCTCGCTTCACACCAGTGTGCACGCATCGTCACCATGTAATGCACTTGTTTATGCCGGATCGTTTAAACAGTGCCGGAAGGCAAAAATCCCAAATCTGACATTTTCCGGAACAGGATCCGGCTCAAATTAAGCACTGAGTTCACCAATATCCAGCTCTTCTGAGGTCAAGAGATTTGTGTCATGATGGAACAGAGATAAGTGACACTTTTTTGCGTGAACTATCCCATGAACTTTCCTTTCCTTTGTAATTGTCAGTACCTTTCCCATGTTTTTGAACCGTAAAATTCCAAGTAACGCCGATCCATTGTTTTCCAGTCGTGATTTATTAAAGGCCTCGCTGGGAATCTTTGCAGACCAGGGAATGTCCGTGTTTTGGTCACTTTGACAATCAGTAACCTGTGGAAAAATAATTATTATAAATAAGGAATTATATCATGTTTGATTGTTTCTCAAGTCTTACGTTTATCCTGTTCGGATCTGAAGAGTAACATGTGTCTCTGGTTTCTGTGTTCTCGTCTTGTATGTGAACAAGACCAATAACATCTTCCATTACAATCTGTGCGTTGCTTATATTGTTGTGTTCCATCTCTTCCATCTTAGACTCCAGATTGTTCAAGGTGACTCTGCAAAATGTAATAATCACTCTGTATTCTGTAACAAGAGTTTTAATTTGAAAAAACACTGGTAACCACACACTTACGATGCTTTTGAGGGATTAATAAATCCATCCTTGTCTTTTAGACCTCCTGTTGTTTGATTGTTAGTTGTCTTAGATGATGTGAAACTGGTAGTTGGATTGTTAGTTGTCCCAGATGATGTGAAACTGGTAGTTGGATTGTTAGTTGTCTCAGATGATGTGAAACTGGTAGTTGGATTGTTAGTTGTCTCAGATGATGTGAAACTGGTAGTTGGATTGTTAGTTGTCTCAGATGATGTGAAACTGGTAGTTGGATTGTTAGTTGTCTCAGATGATGTGAAACTGGTAGTTGGATTGTTAGTTGTCCCAGATGATGTGAAACTGGTAGTTGGATTGTTAGTTGTGGTGTGTGACAGAGGTGTGACAGTAGTTGATGTTTCATTATCACATCCATTGTGTGTTTTCATGACACACACCCATTCACTCCCTTTACAATACAGAACGTATTTACTACTTTCTTTCCCTTCAACACAAAGAAATAAGAGATAGATTTTAATATATGTGCATATGAATCTTAGATTAAAGTGATGTAATGTATTGTGTTGTTTTATTAATAAACCTATACATGTATTGTAATTTCAGCATGCATATTCATCACAGTTCACATTGGCCTATTCATTATTGACACACTACAATCATGAATGAATAACTGCCTGTTCATTTGGTTTATGGCCAAGAAATAAATGTACATTAAGCCAGTGCTTCTCAGACCCCCAGCACTGATCTCAACCATCAGACACACCTTGATTCAACTCATCAGATCATGGAGACTGCAAGACCTGAATTTGGTGTGTCTGATGAGGGAAGCATCCAAAATCTGCAGTGCTGGGGGTCACCAGGACAGGCTTGAGAAGCACTGGCTTAAGCAAGTAAGCGATAGCTGATGTACATGACACATTCGTACACTCACAACTTAAATTTTTACTAACACATTAAATATTGTGTGATAATTATCTTGAAATCAAAGTTAGATGAGTGAATTGAAACAGTGGAAAAATAAGTTTATAAATCAAAAAGCATGTTATAAAGACATTGCCTACTAACTGTCACTGCTGCATGTATGTTTGTCGTATGTAGCATTTTTACATCTCTCTTCAGGATCACCAGGACCAATGTTCGGACAACCTCAAGAGACCAAGACAACACATAATTCAACACAAGTTTTCTAACAGTAGGTTAGTATTCAAGTAAGAAACACTATAGAAATGAAAGTAATCAAATGTAAAATAACACTGTACAGTCTTCATTGTAAAAATTAGATACAGATTAATGCATACATTTAGTTACAAAAGTTATTCAGTCAAGAACAGAGATTGATTTTTTTTTTTGTCATGATTAACATGACAGACAGCAGCAGGAATATATGCATAGGAGTTTATGCACGGATCCAGTATACTGTTACACACAACATGCGTTTTCTTTCTAAATAAGTTCCAAAACTGAAACTGACTGTTTAACCCTCTGGAGTCTAAGGTGTTTTTGGGGCCCTTGGGATGTTTTGAAATGCCCTGATATTTGTATTTTTTTCAGTTGCTTATAAACATATTAATGGCAAAGGTGTAATTACACTCTATTTAGCACGAACATGGCTATCATAATATGTGAGCAACATATATGTACATGTTTGCATTTTTGAGAGAATATTATTTATGCGTGGTTATTCAAAAAACTCAAACTTAAATTGTCTGATATAAGACCACAAACGACCAACTTCACATATTCCCACAATACTTTTGACTAATGGATCTTGTCGGCTAGAGTATTTACTTCAAAATGATCTGAAAATCATCCGGGCTAATCGTTCACATTAAACAATAGATTGATTTAAATTTTGTAAGACACTTTTTGTTTGGAAAGGCAATATGCAGGTGGGCGTGAATGATCCAACAAGGTCATGAATAATGTCCTCATTCACACCTGAAGACAAAGAAGACCTGCTAATGCTGCAGTGCATACTAATGAGCCTTAGGTGTCACTGTGGCTACAAGAAAAAATGCAAAGACAACACACACACATATATACATACATATATACATACATACATATATATACCGGTATATATATATATATATATATATATATATATATATATATATATATATATATATATATATATTACTACAGAATTGGTTCAGAGTTGGAAACATCTTGAAAAAAAGTGTATTTTTCCACAAACTGTATGCTTGCAAATTGTATAATATCCAAGGTAAACATTTCTAGTAATTGTGCAGTTAATTCTCATTCGTATTTTCAGAAAGTTTTGGATTATGTAGGCTATCCTCTCCCCAAATTTGTCACTAATAAAACACAAAAATAATTTATAGAGAAGGCTTATATTGACCTTTTAAGATTTTGTTTGCACCTTGTAAATTAGGTTTTGATGTGGCAGTAAAAGCTTTATAAATAATCTATCCAAAACGAAATTTTGTCTTTCATATTTCGTCTGTAACATATGGTCTTTTATAATATATATTAGGGCATAAATGTTAATTTGCAGTTTAATATGTTGCTTATACAAATACATTTTATTTCAACGTATTCAGTCGATTTTTACTCATCTCAGTAGGCAATATAGATAGTTTGCTAAAAGCGAAACTCGTGCGAGCTGTAGTAAACAACATGCATATGTGCCGTGCATTCATTCAAACACAGAAACGCGATTCAAATTTAAACAGTCTTTTGCGGTTTACAGACACCATTTCATATCGCGATTAGAACAAAGCACTTACTGATGATCTGCAGCTGGACCCGTTGTTAGGCTACTCCAGCACGTTTGAGGTCAAATTTCCAGAATTATCACGATATTATTATTCCTCACAGCGAGCGTGTTGTCCAGCTGTTGTGGGCGTTGACTGGTTTGCATGTGTTGCTTCAGATTATCTGCGTTTGAATAGCGCGCGCTCTCGATGGGCGTGTCACATTAGCGGAGTAATGAGGTGCCAGAAGGATAATGAGCACAGCTGATCTCTCGCTCTTTTTATATAGATTACATAAACAGAGAATATTTGTTTTAGTTTTGAATTAGATAATTTAAAACTACACACATAAATGATTATAGAGATATATAGCTCATGTCTGAGTGAATAGTATTCGCTGAGATTTGTTTAAATTTAGAAACGTGCTTCAGAAAAAAAGTTCACGGAGACGGAGAGGCATAAAGCACTCCCTGTTTACTTTCTTTATTTTACAAAAGCACAATGTTTTATTTCGATTGTAAGTGGACACATAAAAAAGTAGACATTTAACAGCTTATTTTCTCATATTTCTTAAGGCTGTATGACCAAAACTGACTGAGTATTTTAGGTCTATTTTGCTGCTATGTAAAAAAAAAACGAGCAAAACGCGCCCGCGCGTTTGCCGACCCCAGGGGGTTAACTGAATACTCACCTGATAATACTAATTTTGTGTGTATTTGACTTAGGGATGTGCGTTATAATTTAATCCTCTGGGTGGCGCTGTGGCGCGTGTTTAACAAGTTGTTTGTATTTGATCATAATGCCGTCGTCTGCCTCGCAAAGTTTGGAATTACTAGTTGAAAATTATGTTACTAAATGATCTTACAAAATGGAATTTCTTTTGATCAAATGAAATGAATGAATTAATCTGGAGTTATAATATCATCAACACAATGAGAAATCACATGAAATCCAAACAGCAGTCGACTGAGGAAAGGCAGCTGTCCATCACTGCATCACGACTGCAGGTTAGCGCAGCTGTAGCGTGAGTGATCCGAGATGATAATAGCTTATCTAATAGAAAAATGATTTTGAGACATATACTTCCCTTAAGTTTTGTTGAGGGAGAGGTTTAAGAACAGAAAACGCAAAGTGCTGTTAGAAACTTAGAACACCGTTATCTTTGTGTCTCTGAAACGTCTGTCAGTGTGTTTCCCTGCATGTGGATATTATTGCTTTTATTATTGAAAGTGAAACAATATAAACACGATAATCATATGCTGACTCGAGTGTATGTGTACGTTCTGTACGATATCTGGCGCAGTCTGCTTTATTAGGTGTTTTTTTCCCGTTCGCGCTGCTTGAGCTTAAATCCTTTTGTTCTTTATATTTTATGTTTACACATAGGCTAACTGTTTGTCTTCAACTAAAAGAAAACTTTAACATACATTGTAAGCTTGTTGTTTATATTGCCTAATCGTAAGCTTGTTCAGAAATGGTGACAAAAACGTAATAAAAAAAGTTAACTTAAAAAATAACGTCTTTTTCGTTAAACATCATTTAAATAAACGAATAGTCGATTTTTATGAGTCTGAATATTCAAATGCAATAATGCCCATCCCTAATTTGATTGTTTAAGCACAGTCAATTTGATACTTGCGACTCACAAGCTCTTGAGACTGAGAGGCGGCTTGTGCGCTCCACTTATATAGATCAGTAGTGCGCATGCTTTTGGTGTGCTTTCTTGTGAGTGTGAAACGTGCGGGAATTAGTAAAATTATGTAAAATGTAAGTGCAGGGAGTGAGCATTGGACTTCTGCATTGAATTGACAGGGTTTTTCCTGGGTCAAAAATGGTCTTCGGTGGTGGCTGACAGACATGGCCATCCACACACACACTGTAAACAGTAGACTACCCATGTGATCTGCGAGCCCAATACGGACAATACATTTTAAATAAATGCAATGAAACGGTTTGTGATTTTGCTTATCTTATTTTTAAACTCATATTATGTATGATCTCTTACCTTGATGTTTGTTTCTTTTGTTCCTCATTGTTTAGGGTAAGCGTACCCATTAAGCCCACCAAAATCTAAGTCTAGTTTTTTTTCATAGATATTGACATGGTTTATAAGAAAAATTATTTGTTAAAATGCAAGATTAATCTCACATTTGAAAATGTATTTATTAGTTGATGTACATTTTAGAATATAAAATTAAGATATTTTATTAATAAAGTCAGAAGTCTGGCATGGGCTTAATTGGTACTTTGGCACCATTTAAGCCCGCATGTGTTCCAAATAAGCCCACATCATGATTGATTTATACAATATAATTTTTTAAATTTTTTTAAAATAAGTAAAACATTGATATATTTATTCAGTGACAGGGAAGCATTAAAAAAATTAATTTTGCTAATGTTTGATTAGAGCCCTGGGTGTGATTGGTAGGTGTTAGTGGCTGGGGGTCCAGGCCGGTGGTCTGGAGCCTTCAGTCGGCTTGACTCTGGAGCATCTCAGGAGCCTAGCCGAGTTGCGGATCCATACTCTTGGCTTTCAGGGGGTATTCTAGTGGGCCCCCCACACCGGGAGTATGGAGCCTTAAGTTGGCTTGATTCTGGAGTTATGCCTGGTCAAAGCTGGAACTTTGACCGAGTGTATCCTGGGAAGGAACCCAAGTTGGGATTCCAGACTCAGGGGTTAGGGGGGTCCACTAGTGGTCCTCCTATGTCCTAAGTATGGAGCCTTGAGTCGGCTTGGTTCCACATTAAGTCAAAATTCCACATGAAGTATCCAATTAATAGGTCATTAAACAATTTCTCTCACAAAGTTGATTAAACTTTGTAATTTGAGGGATTCCTCATTGAAACACATAAGGTGGGCTTAAATGGTTCCACTGTCAGTAAAGGTGAAAAAAGACAGTTTTCCTTTAAAAAATATAATATATGTTTACACAGACATGCAAGGAGCTTAAATATACTGTGGACAAAGCATCATAGTAATTTCCATTGTGCCCACATTGAGAAATGTTATGTTTTTTTCATTCAAGGTTAGCTTGTGTTGACTCTAGTTTGCATGCGTTTTATGGCGCTGTACCATTTAAGCCCATCTTTAAAAAAAGTTAATTTATGAAAATAATCTTCCCAACAAAACAATTTATGATGTATTTATTTGTAAATTAATGTAAAATAAATCACAAAATATGTAGTGTTTGTAGTTCACATGCTTAATTCTTCAGCAGTCTATCTTCCAGGGGGGCTAATGGTTTGACCTGAGATTAGCTTTGAGCGCAAACTAATAAAATTCATCTTTCCATTTAAAGGAAAATTATATAAAATTATGAATTATTATTTGTTCATACACAAAAAACAATACATTTATCTCTTATTTGACATAATATCAATGTAGTTACCAAAAGAATGGCTGAAAATTGCAGAAATGTGTTGATTTCTGAAGGGTCCAGAAACACCAAAGTTTTTGGGTGTCTTTGTTTGAGGTCCCCTGAGACCGCATGCACATGAGTGGGGCTAACTCAACATTGCCAAATGTGTTTAACATGCAATAAAAAATGTCAGGTAAGTTACAAATCACTGGATTGGTTAAAATAAGGAGCAGCAAAAAATATGATTTTCTCTTTTTTATATTAGACTTCAAAGTTGAAAGTGGGCTTAAAGGGTACATGGGCTTAATAGGTACACTTACCCTACACATCGTTGCACATTCTATTTTTAGTTTTGTTTTTGCCCCTCATTTTCTTCCGGACTGTGGCTGCTATAGGCTATGCAATTATCAGACACATATTACCTGTCACCATCACTGTCCTCCTTTCTTTCTCTCTCTGCACAGGTGTTCTGTGTAAATGATTTGTTACACCGATTCAGACAGTGATGTTTCGTGAGTTCAGTGTTTGACAGATCTGTTGTTTTAACTCAGGGTTTCCACGGAGTCATAAAAAGTCATAAAATGTCATAAATTTAATAAGAAGAATTTTAGGCCATAAAAAGTCATAAAAACGTCCGGATTTTCCGTACAAGGTCATAAATTACATTTAGCCACGTCTTAAAATTCATCTGCTCGTTCATTCATTGGTTCTACCATTGCATTTTCCCCCCGAAAATGCGCTGGCGGCATAATGTTAAATGCGCCAAAAGCGGAACGAAAAAACTAATTTGAACCGCGCGCCACACGGACCGTTTATTCGCTCGTCTCAAAGTCCAAACGGCAGCGCAGCGCGAGCTCACTAGAGCTGATGCGTTTACTCTGATCGGTCTCAGTCACAAGATCCAGTGAGAAGCGCTTGAATTCAGCGAAGGACACAAATGTCTCAGTGATTTAAACCAGTTTAAAGGCAGATTAAACAGCGCTGACGAACAGGACAAACCCTGTGCGCAACGATACAGTCAGAAGCTTTTCCGTCTAACGTTACAAATTCCCATTATTTACCATGGATTTACTATAACGTTAGCCTATTAATATTAACTGCACCATGTGGGATATACATATTGAATTGTATTATATTATTATTGTAGACAATGTATTAAAGGACTAATGGAATATAATTACAGTATTTAATAATGTATTTAGGCTACTGGTTTTATACATTTCATGAAGATATCAAAGTCAACACAAACCTGTTTCAAGACTTGACCCTCATTAGCACATGCAGAAACTAAGAAATTAGTTTTCCAACAAAGATATTTATTTTGTTAAGGACCTAATGTCAAATGTTTGAATGTTCTACCTCAGATTTGTGAATGTTCCCCTGTTTGGCAAGTGTTTGTCATGATATGTTCTGACAATAAAGAGTACCGGTACTCACCACAATTAACGCTCTACGACTTTCACTTAAGAGCAAAAATCTGCCTTTAAACTTGAAAGAAATAAAGATTTGACATTTATCGTGATAATTATCTAAATCGACTAATATAAAAGTTATTTTTCGTAATTCGTGTAGGTCATAAATTTAAATCATAATGGTCATAAAAAGGTCTTAAAAAGTCTTAAATTTGACTGACTAAACCCTGCAGAAACCCTGTAACTATTCATTAAAATTAATAGATTTAAAGAAGTCATTAGGTCGCGAATCGGACATTAGCGGACGTGGATGCATTGTATGATAACTAGGGCTGTAACGATTCCTTGATTAAAGTAGAGTACTAGATTTTAAAAAATCCTCTATTGGCAGGACTGTCATATTACATAACATTATAAAGAGAACAGTATTGTAATAAAACATTGTGCATTATTTGAGTTTAGTTGCCGTGTCGCGTTGCTCCAGGAAGAGTGCGTCCACAACATGAGTCATTCTGAATGAATGGCACGTAACTTAGTTCAAGTTCACTTGTGCATTCGTGTCATTTTGTGCAGAAATAATTTTTAATATTATGTGTATTTTGAATATATCTGATGAATCTCATATAGGATGCGTTTCTTTGAGTTAAATAACGCGCTAGCAAACTAAGTACTCCAGTTTAACGGTAGCATTCATTCAGCGCATTCATAAACTCAACTGTGGCAGCTTTAATTTCATAGTGGAGGGGGAGGAGCAGACTCAGTGTTAAATGACAAAAATAATAATAAATCATTTGAGATGCAACTAATGAGTTTCTGCAAGATTTAAAAATCCAGACATTTTAAGGAACAGGAGAAGATGTATTCTGATGATTAATATAAGAACAAACCTTTATTTATTTATATTAAATATTTTAATCACAATGTTTTTTATTGGCAATCATTTCATTGTAAATTACATGATAATGCCAAAATGTTAAATACCAACTGTTCTGCCATAATTGAAGAGAGAAACTGAAATTAAAAACAATTTGAAAGTGGATAAAATCTTACCTGATGTCGTCTGGCATGGCACTTTCAAAATACATGTAAAAGAGAAGTGATGGAATTATTACAAGTCTCGCTAAATATAAATAATCTAAAATAATATATGGTTGACCGTTGAACCATGATCTGCTCTTTCTCAGAAACACATTACAGTGTTTACAGGACAATTAATATTCAGACTCCATTCAACAGCTTGTTTTGTTGATTATTTTAGCCTTAAGTGTGTTCGGATCTGTTTATGGTTTGCATCGACAACAGTGATCAATCATAGTGGACAGTGAAACATTTTTGTGGAAAGTAGGCCTACATATAATCTTATGTGGAAAAAGAACAACAACAAAAAACTCACAACCTTTAACACTATCACTGTGTCTATTGTAGGACGACACGCACCTGTGAAATTCAAGGTTAGCGGGGGACAGACATCAGAAGGAACATCTGGTAATAACCACAGCCTTATGCCTTCAAACGTCTCATTCATTCTGACTTCACATTGCCCATTTTGGTTTATGCTGAAACTGTATGATTTGCACTGTCCTGAAACCAGAGATTTTTTACATTTGTTGAAAATATACTTTTTAAAGAGTGTTTTTGTTGAGCTCAAGAATGGTTTATAAATAAAACACAGGTTTTACCATGATAAGAGATGTTTAGTGTGGCATTGATTATGTGCAAATTCCCTTGATTTATCTTCACAGCTGATAGAGATGTCAGATTTACAGCTGTAAGAAAAACAGGAATGATCTCAATGAGTTCATCAGTCGTCACAAGTGCTTTCAGAAATATGTAATATTTACAGTCTACCTTGATTTGTTGATGTCACACAGACTTGGAGTTTGGAGTTGTCTGAGCTGGCTGCACAAATACAACATATAAGGCTACTACAGTATGTAATGATGTTGACATATACCGGTACATTTTTTTTAAAGCAACATACTTATCTGGCATGAAGCACAACAGAAGATCATCAGCCGCAGCAAATTCTGCTTTTGTCGAGACATAATTCCCCAAAGCAATCAACAAAAGTAGAATTTTATTTTTTCATGAGATATTGGTAGTAAATCTTAAAGCATTTTCTTATTTCATCCTTGAGATGAAATGTCCACAGTCCAAGAAGAGAGAGAGTTTCATCCGTTTACATATGAAGCCGTATGATTATGATCCGCAGCTCAGAGCCGCTGGAACAATTACATACAGTTCATTTGCAAACATGCAAATCATGTTATTTTGGACTTAAACTGGACCTGAATGTAAATGAATACTGAAATTCACAGTTAATCAAGTCACATTTGTTCACAGAGAACAATGTACGTGTACAATTATATTTAATAACAGTACCTTTATTAGTGGTTATTAGACAATATTTAGCTTATTTTGCTATAGTTAAAAACAAATAGGATTTAGTTTTTTCTGTTAAAACCTGTTTTGAAGTTTATAAAGTTTGTCTCTTTCTTTTCTTTCAATAAATGGCACTTGCTGTGATATTTTGTCACCTATTCAATGATATTCACATATTTACACATTTGAAAAAAGTCAGTAAATGTTTTTGGAGCCACTGAAAGTCCATCATGATGAAGAAATTGTATTATCTTCATTACAATCACGAGAGGCTCTCAGAGATATAACACATTAAAGCCTCATTCAATAATGCAGAAGTCATTAGCTGATTTTGACAGTTTTTTGCATTTTCAGTAAACAAATATGTTCCACATTCGTGTGAGTGAATTTTGTGAAGCTGTTATATTACGTAAACATGCAAATATATTTATCCACAGGCGTCTGAATTTACTTTCATTCTGATGAAAATTTGTTTTCTAAAAGAGGTTCAGTATAGTTTGTGTCGCTCTCACACGCACGTTAAACATGGATTATAACACTTAATCTCATTTATTTAGAGTGATTTCAGTAAAGTTCCCCTTTTTAGGATCATCATTTTATGTAGAGAAATCTTTTTAAAGAGTTCAACTCATTCATAAATTACATTTGTCTGTTTTGGAAATGTCTATGTTAGAAAGTCAAAGAAACCATTCTGTCTTAATTCTGCTAATTATAAATATTTTTCACTGCATTAATTCTGGATTGAACAATGGTTATGGTGGAGCTGGAGCTTTCTGGATCATCTGAGAAATTTCCCGCAACATCATTATGAAAGTGGTAGTAATACAGGAAGAGGAAAAACCCTGGGAAAAGTATAGAAGAAACATATTTGAATTTCATCTAATTCAAATACATTCTATTTCAGATATCATTAAATGTGTCTGCATATTTTGTAAACTAACAAAAAAACCTTTGGGCCAAATGCTATTTTTCAAATAAATTATTATAAATACCATTATAATTCCTAATAAAAACAAAACAAAAAAAAACAATTCAATTCAATCGAAAATAGCAATATTAACATTTTAAAAGATTATTTAAAAAATATTTAAATACTTTATTAAAAAAATTAAATGATTAATGAACAATTTTGAATTATGAATCGCTCATTAATTAATTAAAATAATTTGCTAAAATCTGTAGGAAAAATATAACCAAATGTTTGTATCCATGTCGGACCCGTGTGATTGTTTCTCACCCTGAAGCGAGTTCAACGCGGTGAAGATGTACTATTCAGGCCGAAGAGCAGGAACAAACTCAACACCATCATGAGCTGCTTTCTGAACAATAATAATAATATTATTATAATATTATTTGCCTTGCCTATGGCAAGCACCATTAATAATTATATATGATTATTTATGACAGTAATAGCCTTTTTATTGTAAAACAAATTCACTATAAAATAAATGAAAATGTAATATTTCATAAGGATATATAATACTTTACAATACAGTCGAATATCTATTGTCTTAATTTCTTCACACAAAGATAAACCCTAGAGATTTTATTTTGGGGGAAGCTGCAGTTGAGCTTTTATTTGGGCAGAAAACTAACCACATTTTCAATGAAAACAGGTTTACAATCATGTCTCACTACGAATGTAAGTGAAATGCTGTAATCTGCCCAATTTTTTTTCCAATTATACAGAGGAGAAATGTGATTATGCGATGGATGTACACCTCTCTCAAACTCTGAATATTAATATGATTGTGGAAAGTAAATTTATTTGTGTATGTACGCAATTGTTCTACTTTATTTAGTGTTCAAGGAGCTCTGGTGTACTTCCAACAACAGATACCTAATTCAATATAACAAATACCAGTTTGCAATATTAAGCAGCTTAAAGCTGCAGTCCGGCACTTTTTTGGGTTTAAAAATATCAAAAAAGACATTTAAAAAAAAAAACGTAACCAGCCAGTGTTCAAAACGATCTGCTTGCCTTACCTCGATTCAAAACGGTAAGCTTGTAATAATGATTTTAATTCCAGTGGTACTGGTGGATTTCCGCGGGAATTTCGAGCATGTCTTTGCGTCATTACGTCACTTCTGTACACAGAGAGAAGGAGTCCCCGGCTAGCGTGTGTGGATGATGGAGGTGGAGATTTAGTTTAGCACTTGGTATGGCGGATCCCGAAAGTTTAAAGCGACAATCACCAGTGACAACTGGAGATTCACCAGTTGTAAAACCCAAAGACTTCGGACTTCAGATTGGCTACAGAAAAAATATATTTTTCACGTTTTGACGTGATATTATAAGCAATCGTTAGATTTAATCAGCATGATATAGCCTACTGCAATGCTTCCCCCCACCCCCCGAATTTGGTCAGAACAAAAGTGAATGTTACTTACTTGTTCAGATGACATTTTCCGATGAAAATTCTAATGTTGACACTTTCAAAAAGTATACTCTGAGATTGCTGATGACAGTAACGTTACAGTATCCACAGCGACGCGGCAGCCTCAATACATTGTGTTCATCCGCGCTGTTTCATGCCGATTTACTACCCACGCACAGTTAATAATTCCGCGAATAACTGCAATTGCAGATTTCTAACAGAGATGGCGACAAAGAGGAAAAACGACGGACTGCAGCTTTAACAGGCTGTTTTTGTACAGCTAAAAAAAAAACTGGAAGCAGATAACGGAAACCGTACATGAAAAATAAGGTGGTTAGTTTAGCTGTTTAGCCTAAAAGTCTGAGACAAAGAGCAGTGGAATGAAAAATCTGGTCTAGTTGTCATAAGTAATGTTACAAGTTTCAGCTCGCCTTGTCTTGAGTCTTTGGTAAAAACTTGCCATAAAATAACCTCTCTGACTGCCCCCATTAAGAAAGCTGGTCTAACAATGTAATCTTATATT
Organism: Phoxinus phoxinus; assembly: GCF_949152265.1. Taxonomy (NCBI): domain Eukaryota; kingdom Metazoa; phylum Chordata; class Actinopteri; order Cypriniformes; family Leuciscidae; genus Phoxinus; species Phoxinus phoxinus. The sequence continues at coordinate 34,668,262 of NC_136888.1, forward strand.
GAAGTGTTCGGTATTTAAGCTGCACATTTATCAATGCCACCTTTGTTCTTTCCTTTAATATTTACTGCGAAGAGAATATAAGACAGGATATTGATATAAATTAGATAATGCATTAACAAAAAATGCTACACAGTAAATTTAAAATCCGGAAATCAACACTAATAGAGTTAATTTCAACACTTTAAAAGTGTATACATGGGAACCACCCACAAAGTGTTGCCTCTCTTAACACCGACACAGTGTTACAATATGAACACTAATAGAGTAAAATATTAACACCAATGCAGATGACAACAACACTGTTACAGAGCTGGGTGCAGCTTTGTAGCAAACACTGGCAGAGTTAAAATTCTACACTGTTCTGGTGTTGACCTAAGACTTTAAAAACAAAAAAGGAAATATGTGAATGAGTATGCAGGATGATTTTCACATAGTTTTGGAGCAAATATTCTAAGGCTACGTTATACAATTTTCAAAAGTCTTGTGAACAAATAATCAGTATGGGTTTTATGGCCTTATTTCAGTGATACATTTTTTTTTCACAAACCATGCATAAACAAAACTACAAACTTTTACATACATGCTGCTCACATATTATTGTAGCAGAGTTTGTGCTGAATACAGTGTATTCCGACTTTAGCCATGCAGGTCTTACAAGTAACAGAAAACAACAGCAGAAATGTCAGAGCATGTCAGAACACCTCCAGGGCCCAGAAAACACCTCAGACCCCAGAGGATTCAATCTGCTTTGATGTCAGGCGCTCTGGCTAAACATGTGACTGGTGTCTCTATTTTCACATTCTATGTAATAGAATCACCAATAACTAGGGCACTTTCAACAGGATTATCAGTGGGGAGAACCTGTTAGATGTCCTCTTATATGTCAAAATATCACGGCAAATTAGATTTCTCATGTCATGACCCTTTTAAAATAGCTGTTTTCTATATGAATATATTGTAAAATGTAAATGTTTATTACTGTAATCAAAGCTGAATTTTTAGCTTTAGCTGAGACTCCATTATTAGTTGCACTGCACAATCCCACAGCGCCCTCTAGTGTTACACAAGCCTATATCACTATCATAAATGCACAACTACTTCAAACAAGCCTGCAAAAAGAAACATTTAGTAGCCTACCACTGATATATTAATATGTAGAAAGACCAAATAAAATATTGAATATAACTCACACATTCACTCTAAAAAATGCTGGGTTGTTTCAACCCAATTTTGGGTAAAATATGGACAAACCCAGCCGTTGGGTTAAATTTTGACATTATATTTTTAACCCAACATTTGGGTTTGTCCATATTTTACCCAAAATTGGCTTGAAACAACCCAGCATTTTTTAGAGTGTTAATGCCATTATGGAGGCATTAGTAAAATATATATAATATAGTAGTACATTTTAAATATAATAGGAAAATATATCATATTAATGCAATATATAAAAGAAACAATATAATTTTCACTTTTTTTTTAGTCGTCAGAAATATGGTTTAGAGCATAAGTCTAGATGACAACTGCATTATAATTATTTGAAACAAAGTACTTTTTACTTGACTTCTTTACAACTACATCAAGATACAATTAATGAAATTATATTCTTTGCACAATTTAAACATTTAAAAGTCACTCAAACAATATATTTCATAAATCGTGTAGCATATATAAGTGCTGCAATTATAGATAAAAATAGTGGACCAGTATCAGAAGATCTTAGTTCAGCTCAAGGAGGAAAAGGTGAAGTTCAATGATACACAGACTCAAGGCTGCAGTGCAATTGTGAATTGTATTACATAAATATAGGACAAGCATTTACAATATTTACACATTCACATAGATAGTATTCAGTTCAAAGTTATTAATGAGCATCCAACAATTTCAGAATTCAGAATTCACTCAATAATCATAATCAATGCTTGAAGCCGCAGCAGTTCACAACACACAGCCCTCGAGACAGGCAGAGTCCAAGGAGTCCATGATGGAACAGTTCATGAAATCAGTACCAATATAAAGATGTGTGAAAATGTCTGAAGGTTTGTGAAAATGTCTTAAGATGTGTGCGCAGGTGTGTCAAAATTAGCAGCTGCAGCGCCTTCTATCACACCGGTAGATGCATGCACTCCAAAGCATCAGTTTCGGTTCTAGTGGCTCGCCATCAATGCACAGAACCTGGCCTGTACAAAACAGGACCAATTCATAATTTACACTGGTTCCAAGCATCATAACTATATCACCATAATCATAATACCATAAAGTTATCATATTATCATAATCATAATCTCAGTTAATTCATTTCATCATCATGTACATGATTCAATTAAAGTACTCTGCAAGAGTACTCTTATAAATAGACAATATCAATAATAGCTTCAAATATATTTCAAGATCAAAGAGTAGTTGACAACTTTATAGTTCAACAACAATATTAAGATTAGGGTTAATTATTAATGCATTATTCATTTAAATAGGCACAAAATACACACACACACACACATATATATATATATATATATATATATATATATATATTAGTCAGACTCAGTACGATTAAAGTACAGCCAGCGCCAGCACCGGCTAACAGATCCATATACACATACAATACACTATTAGCGCCGAATAATACAAACAATGACACTCACCAGTTCCCGTATCAAGTCACTCAATAGCAGTCAATTGAAAGGTAGAGGCAATCTAAAAAAGTTGGCAGGCATAACAGTCAACCCAACAGTTTAATTAATAAAATGTTTACAAGGCTAAATGCCTACCTGCAGCAGCTCAACACACCGGCTCCCACACACACACACACACTAAACAACAGCGCGCGGTCATATTTAAGGAAAAATTACGCACCACATCTCGCAACAACGCAAACACAGTGTGGAGCCGCGAGAAAAAAGAACAAGGCAAAAACACCCGGGTTACGGTTACCCTCAACTTACAATAGTAGGAAAAAAAAGATTTGTAAAGTTGCTTCCAGTGATGATGTTCAAGTACGTGTTAAATCAACTGTTGTTTAAAATGTCTTAAAGGAGATCTATTTAAGAGATGTAAAATAAGTCTCTGATATCCCGAGTGTGTATGTGAAGTTTTAGCTCAAAATACCCCACGGATCATTTTTTACAGCATGTTAAAATTGCCACCCTTTTTGGGGGTGAGCATAAGCCTATAGATCATCTTGTGTTTGTGTGTGTCCCTTTAAATGCAAAAGAGCTGGTGCTTCGCTGTCAGGATAATGTCAGAAATGTTCAGTTCAAACCGAAGTCAGACAATAATGCCTATAGGGATGCACCGATCCACATTTTTTCACTTCCGATCCGATCCCGATACCTGAATTTGGATATCGGCCGATACCGATACTATTGCGATACCAGAGCTGTGTTTGCTTTAATTGTATTATTATCATTCTTGTTGATTATATATGTTGCTGAAATAAACTCCAAAAGGCATATTGAAGAAGGTTATGTATAAGGTCAGAAAAACAGGAAATCCTGTTAACAGGAACAATCCCATTCTGAAAACAAATATGCAACTAAGGATTTCAAATTGATTGTCATTTCAATATTTACTACATTTCATAACTACATTTCATAACTTCATAAGTCTTGAAAATATAAGAAAAGTGCAAGTGTAAACATCTAACACACACACACAATCAATAAAACAGTGTACATCTGAACAGCACAAATCAAGAACACTGGCTCTTGTAGAATCAACAAATCATGTTTTTAAAATGTAAAATATTTGAAAATAAATTTAAGAAAAGTGCAATAACTGTAAACATATTTTACTTACACACACACACTGTCAATTAAACACACACACACACACACACACACACACACACACACACACACACACACACACACACACACACACACACACACACAATCAATAAAAATGATATTACATGCGCTTCAGTGAGGCACACGCGCGCGGTCTCTTGCTCTCTCTCTCCCTCCCTCTCTGCCGTGCACGCGCTACGCGGTTTGGCGCACAGTCACTGTCTCGCGGGCGCGCTCGCTCTAGATTCCGGAGATTTTAACTAATTCGCAGGGATCAGTGAGCCGCTATCATGGATGACTCCAGAAGTGATTCCAATCCTGACGGCTCCCGTTGTCTTTCTGCCCCCTGGCTAAAAAAATCACCGTGCTCTTTTACGTGGTGCTTTTTTAAATGTTTTATGGCGTTCGTTGTGTTGTGTTGTACGATGCGAGGAAGCCTCCGCCTCTATGCATTTGCAAACATTGCACTCTGCGGTGTTTCCAGTGTGAAGTATTTCCACATAGCATACATGTTGGCTAGCCACAATGCTGCTCAATGCTATCTCCTGCGCTAGCTGGCTGCAAACTGCGAAAATGGCTTTCCTGAGCGGGGACGTGTCTCATAACTCTGTGTCTCATTGAGCCGCGCCTCCGTTCAGGAAATCCATTCCACAGTTTGCAGCCAGCTAGCAGACTCGCCGGCGGGAATCACTTTAGGAGTTATTTCAGCAGACAACGTTAAAGCGCAGACATGGCTCATGGATATCGGATATCTCCGCAGGTTGGATCGGGAAAATCCGATACGTGAATTACGCTGGTATCGGCCCCGATACCGATACTGGATCGGATCGGCCCCATCCCTAGAGTCAGAGAATATATGCTGCATGGAGATAAAACAGGTAGTTTAGTTTAATTACGGTTATAACTTAAATTATAATCTTGCTTATAAGCAAGCCTGCTGTAGCGGACCCTGTCTGAATGATGGCCAAGACTTTACTGATGAGTTTTATGAAGTTTATTAATGTACATCACATCACACAACATGAAGCGTCTGTTGTCACTCCAGAAAATCACTGTAAGAGCTGAATAAATAAAGGAGAACTTGGCACATTTTTTAACTTAATAAAACTTTCTAGAAATCATTTTGATGGTTAAACAACCTGTTCTGGTGATATTGGTGACTTTCCCCGCTCCCCCCAGCGTTCCCAGGCGGAAAACCAACCTTGCAACTTGGGGACTATCGTCTCAGCAAGATTTTTTTCCAATAGAAATTGGAAGTCTCGTGAGAAGCGAGAACGAGAACGAGCGAGAAACACGTACTGCTTTATGGTTGATAACAGAATACAAAATGTTTATGTCAATGTTCTATGATAATGTGTATGATGTATTACCCACCTTGGTAGACATAGCTCCACACGATAAAGTTGGCTTGCTCCGATCATAACAAATGCACATGAGCAGCGGTTGAAAGAGGGAGGAGGGTGCCGCAAGTGAGTTTTTTACGACAGTGTTGTGAAATATACGCTCCACAGCTGTATGGGGAGCTCGTGGGGAAAACTTGCGACAACAAAAGTGAAAATCTGCGAAGAAATTACTAGAGTTGCAGAGTTCTGCTTTAAAGTCTTATCCATAAACTCTCTCTCTGTCTTTCATTATAATCAACATACACAGCAGAGAACACAAACAAATCCACTCGTTATAACCAACAGTAAACAAATATTTACAGACCTTATGTCTTTTCGGGGGTGCTTAATAAACTGGTAAACTTTATATCCGTAAAACAACTCCTATGAACTGTAATTAAGTGTGCGCTCTCCCTTTCATTACTGCCGTGACCAGTATCACTCCGGACACTGTAAGCTGGATCTCGAACAGTTGGTACTGATCCATCCTTGAGTAACAACTTCAACCACGGTGTCCTCAGTGACTGGAATACTGGGAGTCTATGGAGACTCTTGTGTCCGTTGGTACATCCAACAACAGAACGTAATGTTGTTTGCCTCAGATATTGCGTTTGGAGAGATTGGTAATTATTTATGGGGATTATAAAAAAGGTATTGGGTGGATTTTTATAATTATAGGCTGATTGTTTGCACACACTATAGACACACATCGGTATTCAAACAACTTATAAAAATTAATTTAGCATAATAGGTCCCCTTTAAAAGCTAATGATCATCATTCTTATGATCCCATTATGAGTTATTATATCCCTTCACCATACATCTTTTATTGACACAGATTATTATTAAACACGACTAGTATTCTGACATTCTGTTGACTTATCAGCTGTCTAAGAGACAACATGGGTTTCTGTCTTAATTAGGGCTGAACGATTTTGGAAAATAATCTAATTGCGATTATTTTTACCAATATTGCGATTGCGATTTAATACGCGATTATTTTCTAAGCTCTTTATCTTTTATATTATTCAACAAACACAAGCAATAAATCATTGTAAAATATGGATGGGAATCTTTAGGCACCTCATGAGCCGATCTTTTTTTATTTATTAATTAATCTTATTAATAAAACTTTAAATATTTATTTAATTACATATGTAATTATATGTAGGCTACTTTTAAAAATAATTACACATTAAAAAACGAAATTAATACAGTTACATGTTATTTTAAATAGGCTATATAAACGAATAGCTTCAAAACATAAAAGTTATCAATAACAAAGAGGGGAAAAAACATTACAAGCAATAAACAGAGTGCTTTCAGTATTTGAGAGTAGTCTGAATGTTTTCCATTCAAGAGCTGTGATTAAGTGATTTTTTCTTTCTCAGTTTAGATACGATAAGCTGCTTCACACTAATGCACAAATCTCTTTTGAAATATAAGATGTGGTTTGTCCTGTCTGTTTAATAACTTAAGACATACTGACTGTTTACATTAATTTAGCGTCTTAACGCATTTTGAGATGCAAGTATAGGCTATATTTAACCACATAGACAGAGTCGCTCACAGCCGCATGAGAGAGCGCTCTTCACAAAGCGGGCGTGAGTATTTGAAATTGAAAGCAGCTTCTGTCGATGGTTTTCATATTTTTATTTTTAATATACAAGCCAACTGCATTCCAAAAGACATATGATGCCTTTATAGAGCATTTGTAAGGAAAATACCGGCGGGCGGGACCGCGCACTACTAGAGTAACATCAAGCAAAGCGCGCGTATTTCACAGCGCATCTACATCTAGTGCCATGATCTTCTAGTCAGTGCAATGAAGCCTGCGAATGTCCAATTCGCTTAAACTTTTCCGAACTGTATGAAAGACTATTTTTCGGAAGGTTCGAATGTGTGTGTGTGTGTGTGTGTGACAGAGAAATTAGAAGCAAGCAGAATACGGTTGTTTTTAAAGCACACGCAGCGTCATCACGCATCTGTGTTAAAACTAAGCTCAGACTCGATTCTGAAATTATCTGAAATTATCACAATCACATAAATTAAACAAACTGTACGTTCTTTCCTGTAGCCTATGCCAGGCCTATGCGTAGCGTGCCAAGTTGATGCTTTATCTACGGTGCAGATTGCTTTACTATCGCGTGTCACGTGACCAGAGAGTAATCGCAGCTTTTGCGATTACAAAATCGCGTTTCATCATATCGCGATATTATCGCAAATGCAATTAATCGTTCAGCCCTAGTCTTAATTATGCTAATTATAAACATTTTCCACAGCATTAACTCTGGATTGAATGATGGACCTTTCTGGATCATCAGAGAAAGGACCTTCTATGTCTTTGTGAATGTGGTAGTAATACAGGAAGAGGAAAAACCCTGAAAAAAAAAATCAGAAAAATTTGTTTCTAATTCTGCCTCCTCAAATACATTTCACAGATTTAAAGTTGTTTGTGTGATTTTAAAACTGTAATCAAAATTCATTATAAACCCTTGTAATTATTATATATTTTTAAAAAATATGTAAAAATCTATATAAAAATCATTCAAATTTTTAGCTGAATTCTGTTGGAAAAATAGAAGCATTCTACTAAACAAAATGTAATGATGTACAGCATGTGATTGTTTCTCACCCTGAAACGAGTTCAACACGGTGAAGATGTAATATGAGGGGATGAGCATCGGTCCATAACTGAAGAACGCCACAGCCCACGTCAGGCCGAAGAGCAGGAACAAACTCAACACCATCATGAGCTGCTTTCTGAACGTCTTTCTCTTGTCGGCAGCCGCTTTTATGCGTCGGGATTGGACAATCTTAGTGACGATCATGATGAAGATTCCAGTCGTGAAGATGAAGACTAAAGCGTAGTAGCCAATGTTCACTATGTTGTGAATTAAAGGATCTGTAATCCAGCACCTATAATTATAAGAGTGAAATATAATTAAGAAAATCAGAAGTCACTTAAAGTGCCCCTACTATGCTTTTTCAGATTATCTAATTATCTTTCATGTAGAGTGTCATAGAGCTGTTTGTGAAGGTAAAGAGTCTGCAAAGTTGATTGCAAAGCAACTTTTGTGGTTAAAAAATTGTGTTTCATCATATCGCAATATTATCGCAAATGCATAATCTTTCAGCCCTAACCGATACCAGCTGCTCGTTCTCTCTTCAACGGCGAATTGACACACACCAGCCTCCTCTCACTCACTCGTCTCATTCACTCCGGTTGAATAGTGCTTATATTGCGCAAAAGCATCTGCAACACTGATCAATGGTGTGCTGTGCACACACAAAGCTGCCTCTCAAACCATTTGCAAGTACCAAATTTACTTATTTTTCAAGGCTTATTGTGCTTAAACGATCAATTACACACAAATTATGTCAAAATGTCTGCCTTGCCGAGTATTGTTGTGTAACAACTCAAGGTATCGCACCCCGGACGAGAAGTGCCGCGTCGCGTCTGTGACAACTCAAGGTATCGCACACCAGACGTGCACTTTGTCAGTTTATGGCCAGCAATATTGTTATGTTTAAGGACATTATGGAATTAAGATCATGTCTGTACTATGTTATGATTGTAAATACAATCGTTGCTTAGTCTGCAGTCTGTAATCACTTTACCTCAGAGCGTCCGTTAACTGAATGAATTGAGAATATCACCTGAAAATCCGATAACATCAGCAATTTTAATTCAACCAGCTGATTTTTGTAAATTAATGTAAAATTAAATTTATATTGCAGCACAGGGTGAAGTCTCAACACTAAATTATAGGTCTCATATAGACGCCTGTCTCAAATACAAGCCGGTGCAGTTCGGCAATTTAGGAAAATAAAAGCCCGGGCTATTATTTAAAGTTTTACGTATTTGTGCTACAAGCACAGCATTAGAGTGAGTTTTTAGCACTACGGCCCTGTCAGATCGTCACTGTGTGAAAGGTAAGCCAATAATTTTGCGGCATTGGTAAGGCACTTTTATGTTTACTTGTTGGTTTCTCACGATTCGGACATCCAGGAAAAGCACACTTTAGAACCATTTTAAACACTACATCGTCTGACCAATCAGAGCAGAGCAGCTCTCAGAAAGGCGGGGTTTAGAGAGATTGAATCTTTGATCGAATCGTTTAAGACACTGAGAGAAAAGAGCTGAAGCTGCAGTGGATATTATGAGATTTTTTTTTTTTTTTTTTTTTTAAACCTGGATCGATGTAAACCTGTTGTGGGAGACTCCAAAAAAACATTAGAAGCATTTCAAGTTCCATAATGGGGCAAAAAAGCTTAACTAATTAATATATTTGAGACATCAGAAAAACTTACATTCGTGTGGTTTTTCCAGACGTTGTGTTTATGATCAGTGTTTTATATCCTCCTATTGAAACAACAGCTACGACTATTGGAGCTGGAAACGCTGAAAACACACAGAGAACATTTTCATTACTTGAAATAAAATAAACTTTAACTGAAAAAAAAAATATATATATAAATAAATAAAAACCGTGAATAAAATATCATGACAGGAGTTGAGTTTACAGTCTGAATTGCTGGTTTTTGTTTTAAAATGTTTTATTTCTTAAGGCAAAAGTGTAACAGGTGTTTTGTTCATAACTCACTCCAGCCGAACACGGTGATCTTCCTCATGTAGTTTGTGATGGTGACGTTCTGTCTGATGAGCCATAAGTACATATGAAGAGCTTGAATGAAGAACCAGGTGAATGTAGTCAGCATGGAGTAATGCATGAGCAGCGCTATGAAGACACACGCAGCCTTGTCTTCTGTGTTGGCGACGCTCTCGTTTGACAAAAAGGATAAATTCAGGAGAAACAAAGCCACAAACATGTTCATCAAGATCTTCGTGGCCTGATTTGATTTGGCTTTCCTGTTCAAATAGAAAAAGAACCTGAATTTGTAACATGCATTTATGTATTTAGCAGATGCTTTTATCCAAAAGAGGAGCAAAAGCAACTGGTCAAAAAACTTAAAAGTAACTATATGTTATATTTTGAGATACTCTACCGTAACAGGAAATGCATGAACAGAGCGACGGACAGAAAAAACATGGAGATGCCACAGCCGATAGACGTGATGAAGCTCAATGATCCCACATACTGTGCTGTGATGTTTGCATTTACATCTGGAGGAGACTGAGCAGAGAAAACAACGGAAACAACCCTTTTGAAAGTTAGTAAGAATAGCAAGTTACAGTAGCAAGAATCAGATCTATGGCTGTCACAAACGATTATTTTGGTAATAGATTACTCAATTAATTGTCAAAATAATCGAATGATCAGATATTTTTTGTGCTAATAAAAATAACCTAAGCAAATACCTAAGCCTTTAAAATTACTTAAAGTCGGCATGAAATCAAAATTGACCCTATTTACTTTGTTAGCGGATATTACTAGTCTTGTGGTGAACAATTAATTCGTTAAAGTTAATACACGGAATTTTTTTTTTGCCGAAGTTATCTTTAATCAAAGTCTGAAAAGTTACTTCCGGGCCTGGAATGGTTCTTTTTTCTGATGACGTAGGCATGAGAACTTGGGTTGTTTAAACGCTTAGCCACTCCCCTCAAACCGTTACTCTGCTATGGGCGAGAGATGGAGAGGAGGAGCGCTGAAGTAAAACCCTGCCCTCTGTTCAATATTCCCTTTCACTCGGAAATGCGTCACAACACTTGAGAAAAGTCGTTTGCAACTTCCGGTTCACGCGGACTTTAAATAATAATAAAGAGGCAGTAATATTTGGTTTAAATAAAGTATCAAAAGCAAGTAATCATATGATTTTATAAAACGACACTGTTAAAATACATAATGTAAACAATTATCTTATTCACTTTATGTATTATAACAAATGCCTGTAGAAGGGCACCAACGGTCTGGTGATGTTACACTTTACAGTAGATAAAATCCTTGTATAATATTAGCAAAACGAAATTTAATTCAAATGTTTAATTAAATTTAAACTCACAGGGCACATATTTATTTCATTGAATCGCAGCCTTTGTGAATTCACAATTGCACTATGCCATAGTATGGTTTTTAAATGGTTTTAATACATAGTGCAGCCTTAAAAAACAGTCTAATAATGCGGTTCATGGATGCGCTGTATTTTGCCGGTTACTCAACACGGGATTTTTTAAAAATCAAGTACTCAAATTTAATGGAGTAATCGTGACAGCCCTAATCAGATCTTTAAATTTGAAATGCCTATATCTGTTAAGTTTCTTTAGTGATCTTTTACAAGTTCAGCAGCTAATAGACTCTGATATTGATTTTATGGGGTCTTTAAATGAAACTCTGAGAAGCTTCTCACCATCAGCACTGCAAAGAACGTCAGATGTGAACACGAGCACTTTATGGTGTTATTGTTGATTTTTACTGTCTCACAGCCAGACGTCGTCCATTTAAGATTTCCTTTGAAGAAAAGAAAGAGAAAAGAGAGAGGAATGAAATATATAAAATAAATTAGGTTTGTTGATGGGAACTGATCAAAACATCCATAAATAAATCTACCTTTGCCATCCCAAGAACTGCAGGACGGCTCACCGACCTGTAAGAACATTTTTATTGTGCTTTCAAAGTGTCTGATGATTATGTAAAAAAAAATCATAACAAAACCTTCATTACCACATTTTTCTCTGTAAAGAACATTTCTATATTGTTGGAAAGGTTGGAGATATTGGCCCTCATCGTTATTCCATAAACCTCATTGTTCAAAACAGTGTAATTTTTTGTTTCATCCTAAATAAGAAATAGAGCAAATCAAATATAAATGCGTGAATACAATAGATCAGGAAACATTTGTTAAAAGCATTGTTTTAACACAAAAATGTCTCTTATGCTGATATATTTTCTTAATATAAATTTTAAGAAAGAGATATTTTTTATCTCTTTTCAAACAATAATTCATAGTCACAAAAAGGATAAAAAACCCAATAGAAGCATCATAACAGTAGTGGACATGACAGTGTACCCAGTGCTTAATTTGTAAATAAATAATTGCTGGATCAAAAACAGCAATTAAAAGGCACTGTGACCGACACTGACCATACAACTTAAGTTTTCCCGGAACACACAAAGATGTCCCTAAATAGTGACGGCACGAGGATCATTCACAAGTTTCTGCACAGCCCTAACTAAAGCCTAATGTAATATCCTGTCATGTATAGCTACGTTGAGACCAAAAATCATTCAGTCGATCAGTTTATGATATTCTCTCATGGACGATGTCGTTGCATTTTCCATTACATTTATTTCTGATTCTGACTGATCTAACTCCCGTTCCTCGGATAATAATAATACATAATAATAATTCATTACATTTATATAGCGCTTTTCTCTGCACTCAAAGCGCTTTACATAGAAGGGGGGAAACTCCTCAACCACCACCAATGTGCAGCATCACCTGGATGATGCGACAGCAGCCACAGTGCGCCAGAACGCCCACCACACACCAGCTTACTGGTGGAGAGGAGACAGTGATGAAGCCAATTATATATGGGGATGATTAGGAGGCCATGATGGATAGAGGCCGAGGGGCAAGTTTGGCCAGGATGCCGGGGTTACACTAGTCTGGCTATCATCAGACCAAGCTCAATCTTTTAAGATTGAACATTACTCTGGGGAGTCTGCTCTGTATTTCTACTGCACAAGAGGCGTGATCAACGGGCATAGTTCAAATGACTCTGTACGCAATTGGATAGTCCTTCAACCAATCAGACACGAAAACTCCAGTTTGTACAAAACAAATGTGTTAGTTTGTAGCATTGATCAGCGGTTTGCAGAAGCAGCAATGGCATCGAGCATGTTGAGCAGGTTGTGCAAAAAAATTTGTGGTATTTACACCCACTTGAGCGATTCGTTTTCTAAACTAAAAAAGCCATATGAGAATCATCGAGAGGTAAAAAGGAATTGGATTAATCGCTTCTTTATCATCATCGTGTTAAACCAGCCAATAGTGCGCCAGGTGGATAAGCCAGTTTGTGATTGGTTCCCGCAAATTTGGAAAGGCAGCAGGATAGATTTCCAGTACAGGTTTCCAGCCTGAGCTGCAAGACAAAATCAAATCGAGTCTAGGGTTACACCCCTACTTTTTCGAAAGACATCTTGGGATTTTTTGTGACCACAGAGAGTCAGGACCTCGGTTTAACGTCTCATCCAAAGGACGGTGCACATTGACAGTATAGTGTCCCCGTCACTACACTGGGGTGTTAGGACCCACTCAGACCACAGGGTGAGCGCCCCCTGCTGGCCTCACTAACACTTCTACAAGCAGCAACCTGGTTTTCTCAGGAGTCTCCCATCCAGGTACTGACCAGGCTCTGCCCTGCTCAGCTTCAGTGGGCAACCAGTCTTGGGCTACAGGGTGATATCGCTGCTAGCATCCCCTGGTATCTCCTGCTATCCTGATTATTATTAGCAGTTCCATCTACGGGATCTCTTTCAAACAGAAACACTATCAGTTTTACTCATGGATATGGAAAATTAAAATATGATTTACTTTCTTTTTGACATTTTGGCGATATAAACTTATTTTTATAAGAATAATTCATCAGGTACACTGTTCCTAAACTTGATGCTACTCTCCAAACGTTTCGCTTTACTGCATGCAAAACAATAAGCAGTAAGCACCAACCAATGATAGTGTTTTTGAACTTAAGAAAGCTGATCAAAAAAATATTTTCTGAGGGCCAATAGCAAAACATAGCCTAACGTCTAAATACATTTGCATTAACCCGCGCTCGCTCACGATTTGTGCACCCTGGCGTGAAAGCAATTGTTTTTAATTAATTCCTTTGGAAGCTAAGCTTTACGCTCACACGAGAACTGAACTGACAACGCTCGCTTCACGCCAGTGTGCACGCACCGTCACCATGTAATGCACCTGTTTATGACGGAAAGTTTAAAAACAATGCCGAAATGCAAAAATCCCTAATCTCACATTTTCTGGAACAGGATCCGTCTCAAGTTAAGCACTGAGTACACCAATATCCAGCTCTTCTGAGGTCAAGAGATTTGTGTCATGATGGAACAGAGATAAGTGACTTTTTTGGGGGGGTGAACTATCCCATAAACTTTCCTTAAAATGTTCAAACATGGATTTATTTTTTAATTGTAAATACCTTTCCCAAGTTTTTGAACCGTAGAACTCCAAGTAACGCACGTCCATGGTTTTCCCGCCGTGATTTATTAAAGGCCTCGCTGGGAATCTTTGCAAACCAGAGAATGTCTGTGTTCTGGTCACTTTGACAATCAGTAACCTGTGGAAAAAGAATCATTATAAATAAGGAATTATATCATGGTTTATTGTTTCTAAAGTCTTACGTTTATCCTGTTCGGATCTGAAAAGTAACATGTGTCTCTGGTTTCTGTGTTCTTTTCTTGTATGTGAATAAGACCAATAACATCCTCCATGATAATCTGTCTGTTGCTAATATTGTTTTGTTCCATCGTAGACTCCAGATTGTTCAAGGTGTCTCTGCAAAATTGAATAATCACTCTGTATTCTGTAACAAGAGTTTTAATTGAAAAAAATCACTGGTAACCACACACTTACGATGCTATTGAGGGAGTAATAAATCTAGTAGTTGGTTTGTTAGTTTTCACAGATGATGTGAAACTGATAGTTGGATTGTTGGTTGTCTCAGATTTTGTGAAACTGGTAGTTGGATTGTCAGTTGTCTCAGATGATGTGAAACTAGTTGTTGGATTGTTGGTTGTCTCAGATTGTGTGAAACTGGTAGTTGGATTGTCAGTTGTCCCAGATGATGTGAAACTGGTAGTTGGATTGTTAGTTGTCTCAGATGATGTGAAACTGGTAGTTGGATTGTCAGTTGTCCCAGATGATGTGAAACTGGTAGTTGGATTGTTAGTTGTCTCAGATTGTGTGAAACTGGTAGTTGGATTGTCAGTTGTCCCAGATGATGTGAAACTGGTAGTTGGATTGTTAGTTGTCTCAGATTGTGTGACGCTGGTAGTTGGATTGTTAGTTGTCTCAGATGGTGTGAAACTGGTAGTTGGATTGTCAGTTGTCCCAGATGGTGTGAAACTGGTAGTTGGATTGTTAGTTGTCTCAGATTGTGTGAAACTGGTAGTTGGATTGTCAGTTGTCCCAGATGATGTGAAACTGGTAGTTGGATTGTTAGTTGTCTCAGATTGTGTGACGCTGGTAGTTGGATTGTTAGTTGTCTCAGATTGTGTGAACCTGGTAGTTGGATTGTCAGTTGTCCCAGATGATGTGAAACTGGTAGTTGGATTGTTAGTTGTCTCAGATTGTGTAAAACTGGTAGTTGGATTGTCAGTTGTCCCAGATGATGTGAAACTGGTAGTTGGATTGTTAGTTGTCTCAGATTGTGTGACGCTGGTAGTTGGATTGTTAGCTGTCTCAGATGATGTGAAACTGGTAGTTGGATTGTTAGTTGTCTCAGATTGTGTGACGCTGGTAGTTGGATTGTTAGATGTCTCAGATGATGTGAAACTGGTAGTTGGATTGTTAGATGTCTCAGATGGTGTGAAACTGGTAGTTGGATTGTTAGTTGTCTCAGATTGTGTGAAACTGGTTGTTGGATTGTCAGTTGTCCCAGATGATGTGAAACTGGTAGTTGGATTGTTAGTTGTCTCAGATGACGTGAAACTGGTAGTTGGATTGTTAGTTGTCTCAGATTGTGTGAAACTGGTAGTTGGATTGTTAGTTGTCTCAGATGACGTGAAACTGGTAGTTGGATTGTTAGTTGTCTCAGATTGTGTGAAACTGGTTGTTGGATTGTTAGATGTCCCAGATGATGTGAAACTGGTAGTTGGATTGTTAGTTGTCTCAGATTGTGTGACGCTGGTAGTTGGATTGTTAGATGTCTCAGATGATGTGAAACTGGTAGTTGGATTGTTAGTTGTCTCAGATTGTGTGACGCTGGTAGTTGGATTGTTAGATGTCTCAGATGATGTGAAACTGGTAGTTGGATTGTTAGTTGTCTCAGATTGTGTGACGCTGGTAGTTGGATTGTTAGATGTCTCAGATGATGTGAAACTGGTAGTTGGATTGTTAGTTGTCTCAGATGGTGTGAAACTGGTAGTTGGATTGTTAGTTGTCTCAGATTGTGTGAAACTGGTAGTTGGATTGTCAGTTGTCCCAGATGATGTGAAACTGGTAGTTGGATTGTTAGTTGTCTCAGATTGTGTGAAACTGGTAGTTGGATTGTCAGTTGTCCCAGATGATGTGAAACTGGTAGTTGGATTGTTAGTTGTCTCAGATTGTGTGACGCTGGTAGTTGGATTGTTAGATGTCTCAGATGATGTGAAACTGGTTGTTGGATTGTTAGTTGTCTCAGATGGTGTGAAACTGGTAGTTGGATTGTTAGTTGTCTCAGATTGTGTGAAACTGGTAGTTGGATTGTCAGTTGTCCCAGATGATGTGAAACTGGTAGTTGGATTGTTAGTTGTCTCAGATTGTGTGAAACTGGTAGTTGGATTGTCAGTTGTCCCAGATGATGTGAAACTGGTAGTTGGATTGTTAGTTGTCTCAGATTGTGTGACGCTGGTAGTTGGATTGTTAGATGTCTCAGATGATGTGAAACTGGTAGTTGGATTGTTAGTTGTCTCAGATGGTGTGAAACTGGTAGTTGGATTGTTAGTTGTCTCAGATTGTGTGAAACTGGTAGTTGGATTGTCAGTTGTCCCAGATGATGTGAAACTGGTAGTTGGATTGTTAGTTGTCTCAGATTGTGTGAAACTGGTAGTTGGATTGTTAGTTCTCTCAGATGATGTGAAACTGGTAGTTGGATTGTTAGTTGTCTCAGATGATGTGAAACTGGTAGTTGGATTGTTAGTTGTCCCAGATGATGTGAAACTGGTAGTTGGATTGTTAGTTGTCTCAGATTGTGTGAAACTGGTAGTTGCATTGTCAGTTGTATCAGATGATGTGAAACTGGTAGTTGGATTGTTAGTTGTCCCAGATGATGTGAAACTGGTAGTTGGATTGTTAGTTGTCACAGATGGTGTGAAACTGGTAGTTGGATTGTTAGTTGTCTCAGATGATGTGAAACTAGTAGCTGTGTTGTTAGTTGTCACAGATGATGTTAAACTGGTAGTTGGGTTGTCAGTTGTCCCAGATGATGTGAAACTGGTAGTTGGATTGTTAGTTGTCTCAGATTGTGTGAAACTGGTAGTTGGATTGTCAGTTGTCCCAGATGATGTGAAACTGGTAGTTGGATTGTTAGTTGTCTCAGATTGTGTGACGCTGGTAGTTGGATTGTTAGATGTCTCAGATGATGTGAAACTGGTAGTTGGATTGTCAGTTGTCCCAGATGATGTGAAACTGGTAGTTGGATTGTTAGTTGTCTCAGATTGTGTGAAGCTGGTAGTTGGATTGTCAGTTGTCCCAGATGATGTGAAACTGGTAGTTGGATTGTTAGTTGTCTCAGATTGTGTGACGCTGGTAGTTGGATTGTTAGATGTCTCAGATGATGTGAAACTGGTAGTTGGATTGTTAGTTGTCTCAGATGGTGTGAAATTGGTAGTTGGATTGTTAGTTGTCTCAGATTGTGTGAAACTGGTAGTTGGATTGTCAGTTGTCCCAGATGATGTGAAACTGGTAGTTGGATTGTTAGTTGTCTCAGATTGTGTGAAACTGGTAGTTGGATTGTTAGTTCTCTCAGATGATGTGAAACTGGTAGTTGGATTGTTAGTTGTCCCAGATGATGTGAAACTGGTAGTTGGATTGTTAGTTGTCTCAGATTGTGTGAAACTGGTAGTTGCATTGTCAGTTGTATCAGATGATGTGAAACTGGTAGTTGGATTGTTAGTTGTCCCAGATGATGTGAAACTGGTAGTTGGATTGTTAGTTGTCCCAGATGATGTGAAACTGGTAGTTGGATTGTTAGTTGTCTCAGATGGTGTGAAACTGGTAGTTGGATTGTTAGTTGTCTCAGATGATGTGAAACTAGTAGCTGTGTTGTTAGTTGTCACAGATGGTGTGAAACTGGTAGTTGGATTGTTAGTTGTCTCAGATGATGTGAAACTAGTTGCTGGGTTGTTAGTTGTCACAGATGATGTGAAACTGGTAGTTGGGTTGTTAGTTGTCACGGATGGTGTGAAACTGGTAGTTGGGTTGTTAGTTGTCACGGATGGTGTGAAACTGGTAGTGGTAGGTGGATTGTTAGTTGTCACGGATGGTGTGAAACTGGTAGTGGTAGGTGGATTGTTAGTTGTCACAGATGATGTGAAACTAGTAGTTGGATTGTTAGTTGTCACGGATGGTGTGAAACTGGTAGTTGGATTGTTAGTTGTCACAGATGGTGTGAAACTGGTAGTTGGATTGTTAGTTGTCACAGATGGTGTGAAACTGGTAGATAGATTGTTAGTTGTCACAGATGGTTTGAAACTGGTAGATAGATTGTCAGTTGTCTTAGATGATGTGAAACTGGTAGTTGGATTGTTGGTTCTCACAGATGGTTTGAAACTGGTAGTTAGATTGTTAGTTGTATCAGATGGTTTGAAACTGGTAGATAGATTGTCAGTTGTCTTAGATGATGTGAAACTGGTAGTTGGATTGTTGGTTCTCACAGATGGTTTGAAACTGGTAGTTGGATTGTTGGTTCTCACAGATGGTTTGAAACTGGTAGTTAGATTGTTAGTTGTCTCAGATGATGTGAAACTGGTAGTTGGATTGTTAGTTCTCACAGATGGTTTGAAACTGGTAGATAGATTGTTAGTTGTCTTAGATGATGTGAAACTGGTAGTTGGATTGTTAGTTCTCACAGATTGTTTGAAACTGGTAGATAGATTGTTAGTTGTGGTGTGTGACAGAGGTGTGACAGTAGTTGATCTTTCATCAACACAGATGACACACACCCATTCATTCCTTTTAAAATGCAGAACGTATTTAATACTTTCGTGCCCTTCAACACAAAGAAATAAGAGATAGATTTTAATATATGTGCATGTGAATCTCAGATTAAAGTGATGTAATATATTGTGTTGTTTTATTTAATAAACCTATACATGTATTGTAATTTCAGCATGCATATTCATCACAGTTAGCGTATTCATTATTGACACACTCCAATCATGAACGAATAACTGTCTGTTCATTTGGTTTATGGTCAAGAAATAAATGTACATTAAAAGAGAACTTTTAATTTTTAAGTAATTTTTAAGTAATCTTGATCGTTATACCTTTGTGAGTACTGTCTATAGAAAAAAAAAGATTGGTGCACCGGATTGGTGCTTGCAACACGGAGTTGCTACCGCTAACGCCCAGAGCTCCCACTCAGCTAAAACGGCAGTTATGGGGGCATATTCATAAAGAGTGTTTTTGTGCGTCTTAACAGAATGCAAAATGCAATTGACCATTCGCAAAAGCCACGCCCCTCAGTTATTGTTACTACGCCCGTCAAACAATTGAGAACCAGACACATGGCTGGGTTGAGATTCATACATTAAGTGATTGGTTTTGGAGTAATGCAGCAGACATATTCTCCAGGGCACGACAGAAAGTATAGACAGAAGAGCGCACGGGAGCACATGCACACAACAGTTTTGTAAAATTATATATCAATAATTTTTATTTGATCATATATCATTTTACAAAACTGTTTTACGCATGTGCTCCCGCGCGCGCTATTTCAGTCACAACACTGCAATCAGAGGACGCGCTGAAACTTATCAACTCTCAATGCTATTCTCTTCATTCATAACTCGTAGCCTACTGAGAAGGATATATTTGTGTAAATAGTTGTGCAACTGCGCAAACTTTGTTTTGAAGTTTAATGTTTGAGTTCCAGAGGAATTTGTGACTGTGTACCTGTTCAACCACATCAAAGTTTCGTAATTACTTAGTCCGTGCTTTTTCTCTTTTTTTTTCTTGTTTGCTGACTGATGAGGGGGCCGCAGTGCCGTATTGAAACGGTGTTTGTACATGTAGCCTATTTTTTAATAATAGTTGCAAGCAATCATAAAATACAGCAAGTTTTAAGCCCGTGCAGACCTCACTGCCATAGGCGCAACGTAGGGCTTGGCGATCTAAAAAAAAAAATCTTACATTTTTAAAGAAAAATTCGAGTTTCGATTCGATTTTCGATTTTTTTTTCAATGCACTTAAAAAATGACTGCAGACATCAGATATAGTGTCAAAAGTGCAACTTTATTGCTATGATTGTCCTCAAGAGTTAAAATGCGTAGAATCCCAAAACAAAAAGTAAAATATAGCTGCAAGCAGCAACACGGGGCCAAGCCCAGAAAGGGCTGTAGCGCAATGCAGAGCCAGAAGAGATAAAAGAGCAGAAATAGAATATACATGAAGAACAGATATCTTCAGAAGTACAGATAGGATGAAATGAAAAATGAACAGAAGTTCTGATGAGAACAAACATAGAATGAAGAGGAAAAAACACTTATTTCCAATCCAAGAGTAAGAAAGAAATGGGCTGCAGCGCAATGCAGAGCCAGAAGGGCAAAAAGAGCAGAAATAGAATGTACATGAAGAACAGATATCTTCAGAAGTACAGATAGGATGAAATCAAAATGAACAGACGTTCTGATGAGAACGAACACAGAATGAAGAAAAAAAAAACTTATTTCCAATCCTACAAAAGATTAGTATTGCTCTTATCTGGATAATAAAGGAATTATTCATACACATTTTGAAAGTTGTCCCACACGGACTTGAATCCACTATCTATGGGTCAGGTGCCTGTCCCTCATCTTGTTGTGCTTCTTGGCAATCATGCATTTACACAGCTGGCAAAATTCAACAGTTCAAGTGAGTATCAACTAAAAATTAAGAATTTGTATAAAGATGTACTGCATGTTATATTGAAGTTGTCAGAAAGACACAATATCTTGAATAGAAGCAACTTTTGCACCACTTCTGGCCACAGTATCTCTTGCATGTGTCACACGAGATTCGAACCCACGACCAGAATGGTTCGGGATTCGAGACACGTGGTTTATCAAATTGCGCCACTCAGAGGACGTAACTTTCAAAGCTGCAGAGGATAGGCTTCAGTGTAAGAATAAGCACACAAAATCATGTTAACGAGATTAGCATGCTAAGCTAGCTTAATGCTAATGAAGCTAATGGTTATCCTGATAGCTGAAGAGCCACATTAGAAAGAATGGCATCTGGTTAGCATGCTAACCAATTATTATGCTAAGCTAACTAGCATAAGGCAACAAACACAGGCTAGGTCAACTTCGAAGATGAATATCTCGGGAACGGTAGCAAATATAAAAAATCTATTCAGTCATTTCTGTGCGTCTCAGTCCAAAGAACATCTGATCAAATTTTGGACAAAATTGAGCAAGATTTGAAGGAGAAGTAGTGAAAAAACTGTTTTTCATTTGTTCCAAAATGGCGGATAGTCACATTATTGGAAAATGACAAATGAGATATCGTCGGAATTGGCATAAGCCGAGGAACATAATGACATAAATCAATACAAGTTTGAACAATGTTTTCAAAAGTTATAAGCGTTTTTGAAAAATACCTTATATCTCTGGAACACTAGGTGGCGCTGTGTTCATTGTTCTCATGTACCTTCAGGACATTGTGTCGATGATCCATACTAAATTTTGTGAAGATATGTCAAATAGTTTAAAAATGATTGCAAATTATGTCAAAATTCAAAATGGCGGACACGTGGTACCTCCCATCCTGACAAAATTGGCATCCTCGGATTCGGCATGACCCAAGGAATCCATAGATACCACATTCATGATTTTCTGACAAACTGTACAAAAGTTATTGGCCAAAATATCAATTTTTCATATCTCATGACCTGTAGGTGGCGCTGTTCTCGAATTTGGCATGGACCCTGAGATCATGGTTCCGATGAAGCGCACCAATTTTCCTTTCGATTGATCAAACTTTGGCCGAGATAGAGCTTCTGAACCAATATTGGGTCGAGTTTGTTAAGTTTGCAACAGCATAACTTTTGATCAAAGATGAATTTAAAAAATCTGTTCAGTCATTTCTGTGCGGTTCAGTCCAAATATCATGTGAGCCAATTTTCGTAAGAATTGAACAAAGTTTGAATGAGTAGTAGCAAAAAAACTTAATACTGTACTTTTCAAAATGGCTACTACTGTAATGGGCGGAGTCTTAATGTACGATATTGATTGCAATCACCATAATGAGTGGATTCAGGTGTACTAAGATACATTTTTCTAGATCAAAGGGTTCAAAAGTTATAACTATTTAAATGTTCAATTTTTGAACTGGTGGTGGCGCTATAGAGTTTGACTTAGAGTCTCAAAAATTGGTCCAATTACTATTCATTAGCATCACTAGAAGTGTACCAAATTTCATCATTTTCCTATGTACGGTTCATAGGGCTGTCATAGACTTACAGAGGAGGAAGAAGAATAATAATAATAAATATAGCTGCAAGCAGCAACACGGGGCCAAGCCCAGAAAGGGCTGTAGCGCAATGCAGAGCCAGAAGAGATAAAAGAGCAGAAATAGAATATACATGAAGAACAGATATCTTCAGAAGTACAGATAGGATGAAATGAAAAATGAACAGAAGTTCTGATGAGAACAAACACAGAATGAAGAGGAAAAAACACTTATTTCCAATCCAAGAGTAAGAAAGAAATGGGCTGCAGCGCAATGCAGAGCCAGAAGGGCAAAAAGAGCAGAAATAGAATGTACATGAAGAACAGATATCTTCAGAAGTACAGATAGGATGAAATCAAAATGAACAGACGTTCTGATGAGAACGAACACAGAATGAAGAAAAAAAACACTTATTTCCAATCCTACAAAAGATTAGTATTGCTCTTATCTGGATAATAAAGGAATTATTCATACACATTTTGAAAGTTGTCCCACACGGACTTGAACCCACTATCTATGGGTCAGGTGCCTGTCCCTCATCTTGTTGTGCTTCTTGGCAATCATGCATTTACACAGCTGGCAAAATTCAACAGTTCAAGTGAGTATCAACTAAAAATTAAGAATTTGTATAAAGATGTACTGCATGTTATATTGAAGTTGTCAGAAAGACACAATATCTTGAATAGAAGCAACTTTTGCACCACTTCTGGCCACAGTATCTCTTGCATGTGTCACACGGGATTCGAACCCACGACCAGAATGGTTCGGAATTCGAGACACGTGGTTTATCAAATTGCGCCACTCAGAGGACATAACTTTCAAAGCTGCAGAGGATAGGCTTCAGTGTAAGAATAAGCACACAAAATCATGTTAACGAGATTAGCATGCTAAGCTAGCTTAATGCTAATGAAGCTAATGGTTATCCTGATAGCTGAAGAGCCACATTAGAAAGAATGGCATCTGGTTAGCATGCTAACCAATTATTATGCTAAGCTAACTAGCATAAGGCAACAAACACAGGCTAGGTCAACTTCGAAGATGAATATCTCGGGAACGGTAGCAAATATAAAAAATCTATTCAGTCATTTCTGTGTGTCTCAGTCCAAAGAACATCTGATCAAATTTTGGACAAAATTTAGCAAGATTTGAAGGAGAAGTAGTGAAAAAACTGTTTTTCATTTGTTCCAAAATGGCGGATAGTCACATTATTGGAAAATGACAAATGAGATATCGTCGGAATTGGCATAAGCCGAGGAACATAATGACATAAATCAATACAAATTTGAACAATGTTTTCAAAAGTTATAAGCGTTTTTGAAAAATACCTTATATCTCTGGAACACTAGGTGGCGCTGTGTTCATTGTTCTCATGTACCTTCAGGACATTGTGTCGATGATCCATACTAAATTTTGTGAAGATATGTCAAATAGTTTAAAAATGATTGCAAATTATGTCAAAATTCAAAATGGCGGACACGTGGTACCTCCCATCCTGACAAAATTGGCATCCTCGGATTCGGTATGACCCAAGGAATCCATAGATACCACATTCATGATTTTCTGACAAACTGTACAAAAGTTATTGGCCAAAATATAAATTTTTCATATCTCATGACCTGTAGGTGGCGCTGTTCTCGAATTTGGCATGGACCCTGAGATCATGGTTCCGATGAAGCGTACCAATTTTCCTTTCGATTGATCAAACTTTGGCCGAGATAGAGCTTCTGAACCAATATTGGGTCGAGTTTGTTAAGTTTGCAACAGCATAACTTTTGATCAAAGATGAATTAAAAAAATCTGTTCAGTCATTTCAGTGCGGTTCAGTCCAAATATCATGTGAGCCAATTTTCGTAAGAATTGAACAAAGTTTGAATGAGTAGTAGCAAAAAAACTTAATACTGTACTTTTCAAAATGGCTACTACTGTAATGGGCGGAGTCTTAATGTACGATATTGATTGCAATCACCATAATGAGTGGATTCAGGTGTACTAAGATTAATTTTCCTAGATCAAAGGGTTCAAAAGTTATAACTATTTAAATGTTCAATTTTTGAACTGGTGGTGGCGCTATAGAGTTTGACTTAGAGTCTCAAAAATTGGTCCAATTACTATTCATGGTCATATCTATAACTGTGCCAAATTTCATCATTTTCCTATGTACGGTTCATAGGGCTGCCTCAGACTTACAGAGGAGGAAGAATAATAATAATAATAATAATAATAATAATAATAATAAGAAAACTAACGGATACAATAGGTGCCTTGCCCTACGGGCTTGGCCCCTAATTAAAGCTGCAAGCAGCCTTTCCGGGGCCAAGCCCTTTCTGATGTTTGACTGGTTTGGATAGGCTACATGATTTTTTATTTTACTAGGAATCTTTTGAACATTCCACAATTCACATGGTTTAATGCTTTGCTACACATCGGATTTGATTAAACAATCTTCAAAGTTATAGCCTTTTGCTTTACTCAGCATTTGCTTTATACTCATACACTGTGGTTTGCTTAATTTTACAGAGAGTTATGAAAATGTACTCAAAATGAAGATTTTTTATATAAATTTGCTGCATGTTATTTTTATGGAGATCCTTTCTCAGATACACATCATGTGCAGAACTGAAACAACTTTTCCACCACTTAAGGCCACAGTATCTCTTGCATGTGTTACACGGGATTCGAACCCACGACCAGAATGGTTTGGGATTCGAGACACGTGGTTTATCAAATTGCGCCACTCAGAGGACGTAACTTTCAAAGCTGCAGAGGATAGGCTTCAGTGTAAGAATAAGCACACAAAATCATGTTAAAGAGATTAGCATGCTAAGCTAGCTTAATGCTAATGCAGCTAATGGTTATCCTGATAGCTGAAGAGCCACATTAGAAAGAATGGCATCTGGTTAGCATGCTAACCAATTATTATGCTAAGCTAACTAGCATAAGGCAACAAACACAGGCTAGGTCACCTTCGAAGATGAATATCTCGGGAACAGTAGCCAATATAAAAAATCTATTCAGTCATTTCTGTGCGTCTCAGTCCAAAGAACATCTGATCAAATTTTGGACAAAATTTAGCAAGATTTGAAGGAGAAGTAGTGAAAAAACTGTTTTTCATTTGTTCCAAAATGGCGGATAGTCACTTTATTGGAAAATGACAAATGAGATATCACCGGAATCAGCATACGCCAGGAAACATAATGACGTAAAGAAATCAAAATTTGAACAATATTTTCAAAAGTTATAAGCGTTTTTGAAAAATACCTTATATCTCTGGAACACTAGGTGGCGCTGTGTTCATTGTTCTCATGTACCTTCAGGATATTTTGTCAATGATCCATACAAAATTTTGTGAAGATATGTCAAATAGTTTAAAAATTATTGCAAATTATGTCAAAATTCAAAATGGCGGACACGTGGTACCTCCCATCCTGACAAAATTGGCATCCTCGGATTCGGCATGACCCAAGGAATCCATAGATACCACATTCATGATTTTCTGACAAACTGTACAAAAGTTATTGGCCAAAATATCAATTTTTCATATCTCATGACCTGTAGGTGGCGCTGTTCTCGAATTTGGCATGGACCCTGAGATCATGGTTCCGATGAAGCATACCAATTTTCCTTTCGATTGATCAAACTTTGGCCGAGATAGAGCTTCTGAACCAATATTGGGTCGACCTTGTTAAGTTTGCAACACCATAACTTTTGATCAAAGATGAATTAAAAAAATCTGTTCAGTCATTTCTGTGCGGTTCAGTCCAAATATCATGTGAGCCAATTTTCGTAAGAATTGAACAAAGTTTGAATGAGTAGTAGCAAAAAAACTTAATACTGTACTTTTCAAAATGGCTACTACTGTAATGGGCGGAGTCTTACTGTACGATATTGATTGCAATCACCATAATGAGTGGATTCAGGTGTACTAAGATTAATTTTTCTAGATCAAAGGGTTCAAAAGTTATAACAATTTAAATGTTCAATTTTTGAACTGGTGGTGGCGCTATAGAGTTTGACTTAGAGTCTCAAAATTTGGTCCAATTACTATTCATTAGCATCACTAGAAGTGTACCAAATTTCATCATTTTCCTATGTACGGTTCATAGGGCTGTCATAGACTTACAGAGGAGGAAGAATAATAATAATAATAATAAATATAGCTGCAGGCAGCAACACGGGGCCATGCCAGAGCAAGCAGACCAAGCATGGCGCACACATAGCACAGCCAGCACATCATGTACAGCAGCACAGCAAGTACTGCAAGCACAGCAGCACAGTAACAATTTAATCACCTAGAGCAGTGCGGAGCCATAAGAGCAAAACATCTTAAATGTTATGAACATGTTAATGTACATAGAGCACAGCAAGTACTGTAAGCACAGCAGTGCAGCAATCATTTATGCACCAAGAGCAGTGCGGAGCCGTAAGAGCAAAAAATATGACATTTAATGTACATGTTAATGTACATCAAGCACAACAAGTACTGTCAGCACAGCAGTGCAGCACGCATTTTAGCACCAAGAGCAGTCCGGAGCCGTAAGAGCAAAAAATATGACATTTAATGTACATGTTAATGTACATCAAGCACAGCAGTGCAGCAAACATTAAAGCACCAAGAGCAGTGCGGAGCCGTAAGAGCAAAAAAATCTGAAATTTAATGTACATGTCAATTTACATCAAGCACAGCAAGTACTGTAAGCACAGCAGTGCAGCAATCATTTAAGCACCAAGAGCAGTGCGGAGCCGTAAGAGCAAAAAATATGACATTTAATGTACATGTTAATGTACATCAAGCACAACAAGTACTGTCAGCACAGCAGTGCAGCACGCATTTTAGCACCAAGAGCAGTGCGGAGCCGTAAGAGCAAAAAATATGACATTTAATGTACATGTCAATTTACATCAAGCACAGCAAGTACTGTAAGCACAGCAGTGCAGCAAGCATTTAAGCACCAAGAGCAGTGCGGAGCCATAAGAGCAAAAGATTAGAACAATACAGGAAAATACACAACATAATACACAATTTAACATAGTCATCCCAAGCAGGATTCGAACCCACGACCAGAATGGTTCTGGATTCACAGAACATGGTTTAACAACTTGCGCCACTCGGAGGATGCTGGTTTAGGAAGCTGCAGAGATGTTTCAGTGTAAGAATGAGCACACAAAAGCAAGTTAACAAGGTTAGCATGCTAAGCTAGCTTAATGTTAATGTAGCTAATTACTTATGATGTGGTACATGGTACAAATTATATATCCACGGATTCGTCATGATGCAAGGAGTCGATAGACACCAATTTTATAATTTTCACTTCAAATGTTTACAAGTTACAGCCTCTGAACCAATTTAGGGTCATCCTTGTTAACTTTGTGACACCATAACTTTTGAACAGAGATGAATATGAAAAATCGGGGACAGTACTTCTGTGTGGCTTTGTCCAAAGATCATGTGAGCAAATTTTGGACAATTTTGAACCAACTTTGAAAGAGAAGTAGCAAAATAACTGTTTTACATTGGTTCCAATATGGCGACCAGTCATATTGTTGGAAAATGACAAATGAGACATCTTTGGAATCGGCATAAGCCAAGGAATATAATGGCATAAAGAAATCAAATTCAAGCAATGTTTGCAAAAGTTATAAGCGTTTTTGCAAAAAAACATTATATCTCTGGAACACTAGGTGGCGCTGTGATAAAACTTATCAGGTACCTTCAGGTCATGCTAATGATGATCCATACCAAATTTGGTGAAGAAATTTCAAACAGTTTAAAAGATATTGCAAATTATAACAAAATTCAAAATGGCGGACACATGGTACCGCCCACCATGGCAAATTTGATATCGACAGATTCGGCATGACCCAAGGAATCGATAGACATCAAGTTTAAAATTTTCTGACAATCCGTTGACGAGTTATTGGCCAAAATAGCCATTTTCCGTATCTCATGACCAGTAGGTGGCACTGTTTCCAACTTTGGCATGGACCCTCAGATCAAGCTTCCGATGAAGCATACCAATTTTCATTTCAATGCATTAAAGTTTGGCCGAGATACAGCCTCTGAACCAATTTTGGGTCGACATCATTAACTTTGTGACGTCATAACTTTCTAACAATGACGTATAAAAAAAATCGGGCACAGTACTTTTATGCAACTCAGTCCAAAGATCATTTGAGCAAAATGTGGACCAATTTGGATCAATTTTGAATGAGTAGTAGCGATCAGACTGATTACTGTACTTTTCAAAATGGCTGCTACTGTAATGGGCGTGGTCTTAATGTATTATATTGGTTCAGATCAGTATGATGAGAGCAATCAGGTGTACTATGTCTCATTTTTGTGGATCAAATGGTTCAAAAGTTACAGCCATTTCAATGTTGAATTTTTGAACTGGTGGTGGCGCTATAGAGTGTGTCCAACAGACTCCAAATTTGGTCCAATTACTATTCATGGTCATATCTATAACTGTGCCAAATTTCATCATTTTCCTATGTACGGTTCATAGGGCTGCCATAGACTTACAGAGGAGGAATAATAATAATAATAATAATAATAATAAGAAAACTTACGGATACAATAGGTGCCTTGCCCTACGGGCATGGCCCCTAATAATTAAAGCTGCAAGCAGCCTTTCCGGGGCCAAGCCCTTTCTGATGTTTGACTGGTTTGGATAGGCTACATGATTTTTTATTTTACTAGGAATCTTTTGAACATTCCACAATTCACATGGTTTAATGCTTTGCTACACATCGGATTTGATTAAACAATCTTCAAAGTTATAGCCTTTTGCTTTACTCAGCATTTGCTTTATACTCATACACTGTGGTTTGCTTAATTTTACAGAGAGTTATGAAAATGTACTCAAAATGAAGATTTTTTATATAAATTTGCTGCATGTTATTTTTATGGAGATCCTTTCTCAGATACACATCATGTGCAGAACTGAAACAACTTTTCCACCACTTAAGGCCACAGTATCTCTTGCATGTGTTACACGGGATTCGAACCCACGACCAGAATGGTTTGGGATTCGAGACACGTGGTTTATCAAATTGCGCCACTCAGAGGACGTAACTTTCAAAGCTGCAGAGGATAGGCTTCAGTGTAAGAATAAGCACACAAAATCATGTTAAAGAGATTAGCATGCTAAGCTAGCTTAATGCTAATGAAGCTAATGGTTATCCTGATAGCTGAAGAGCCACATTAGAAAGAATGGCATCTGGTTAGCATGCTAACCAATTATTATGCTAAGCTAACTAGCATAAGGCAACAAACACAGGCTAGGTCACCTTCGAAGATGAATATCTCGGGAACAGTAGCCAATATAAAAAATCTATTCAGTCATTTCTGTGCGTCTCAGTCCAAAGAACATCTGATCAAATTTTGGACAAAATTTAGCAAGATTTGAAGGAGAAGTAGTGAAAAAACTGTTTTTCATTTGTTCCAAAATGGCGGATAGTCACTTTATTGGAAAATGACAAATGAGATATCACCGGAATCAGCATACGCCAGGAAACATAATGACGTAAAGAAATCAAAATTTGAACAATATTTTCAAAAGTTATAAGCGTTTTTGAAAAATACCTTATATCTCTGGAACACTAGGTGGCGCTGTGTTCATTGTTCTCATGTACCTTCAGGATATTTTGTCAATGATCCATACTAAATTTTGTGAAGATATGTCAAATAGTTTAAAAATTATTGCAAATTATGTCAAAATTCAAAATGGCGGACACGTGGTACCTCCCATCCTGACAAAATTGGCATCCTCGGATTCGGCATGACCCAAGGAATCCATAGATACCACATTCATGATTTTCTGACAAACTGTACAAAAGTTATTGGCCAAAATATCAATTTTTCATATCTCATGACCTGTAGGTGGCGCTGTTCTCGAATTTGGCATGGACCCTGAGATCATGGTTCCGATGAAGCATACCAATTTTCCTTTCGATTGATCAAACTTTGGCCGAGATAGAGCTTCTGAACCAATATTGGGTCGACCTTGTTAAGTTTGCAACACCATAACTTTTGATCAAAGATGAATTAAAAAAATCTGTTCAGTCATTTCTGTGCGGTTCAGTCCAAATATCATGTGAGCCAATTTTCGTAAGAATTGAACAAAGTTTGAATGAGTAGTAGCAAAAAAACTTAATACTGTACTTTTCAAAATGGCTACTACTGTAATGGGCGGAGTCTTACTGTACGATATTGATTGCAATCACCATAATGAGTGGATTCAGGTGTACTAAGATTAATTTTTCTAGATCAAAGGGTTCAAAAGTTATAACAATTTAAATGTTCAATTTTTGAACTGGTGGTGGCGCTATAGAGTTTGACTTAGAGTCTCAAAATTTGGTCCAATTACTATTCATTAGCATCACTAGAAGTGTACCAAATTTCATCATTTTCCTATGTACGGTTCATAGGGCTGTCATAGACTTACAGAGGAGGAAGAAGAATAATAATAATAAATATAGCTGCAAGCAGCAACACGGGGCCAAGCCCAGAAAGGGCTGTAGCGCAATGCAGAGCCAGAAGAGATAAAAGAGCAGAAATAGAATATACATGAAGAACAGATATCTTCAGAAGTACAGATAGGATGAAATGAAAAAGGAACAGAAGTTCTGATGAGAACAAACACAGAATGAAGAGGAAAAAACACTTATTTCCTTATTAGGAATCTTTTGAACATTCCACAATTCACATGGTTTAATGCTTTGCTACACATCGGATTTGATTAAACAATCTTCAAAGTTATAGCCTTTTGCTTTACTCAGCATTTGCTTTATACTCATACACTGTGGTTTGCTTAATTTTACAGAGAGTTATGAAAATGTACTCAAAATGAAGATTTTTTATATAAATTTGCTGCATGTTATTTTTATGGAGATCCTTTCTCAGATACACATCATGTGCAGAACTGAAACAACTTTTCCACCACTTAAGGCCACAGTATCTCTTGCATGTGTCACACGGGATTCGAACCCACGACCAGAATGGTTCGGGATTCGAGACACGTGGTTTATCAAATTGCGCCACTCAGAGGACGTAACTTTCAAAGCTGCAGAGGATAGGCTTCAGTGTAAGAATAAGCACACAAAATCATGTTAACGAGATTAGCATGCTAAGCTAGCTTAATGCTAATGAAGCTAATGGTTATCCTGATAGCTGAAGAGCCACATTAGAAAGAATGGCATCTGGTTAGCATGCTAACCAATTATTATGCTAAGCTAACTAGCATAAGGCAACAAACACAGGCTAGGTCAACTTCGAAGATGAATATCTCGGGAACGGTAGCAAATATAAAAAATCTATTCAGTCATTTCTGTGCGTCTCAGTCCAAAGAACATCTGATCAAATTTTGGACAAAATTTAGCAAGATTTGAAGGAGAAGTAGTGAAAAAACTGTTTTTCATTTGTTCCAAAATGGCGGATAGTCACATTATTGGAAAATGACAAATGAGATATCGTCGGAATTGGCATAAGCCGAGGAACATAATGACATAAATCAATACAAATTTGAACAATGTTTTCAAAAGTTATAAGTGTTTTTGAAAAATACCTTATATCTCTGGAACACTAGGTGGCGCTGTGTTCATTGTTCTCATGTACCTTCAGGACATTGTGTCGATGGTCCATACTAAATTTTGTGAAGATATGTCAAATAGTTTAAAAATGATTGCAAATTATGTCAAAATTCAAAATGGCGGACACGTGGTACCTCCCATCCTGACAAAATTGGCATCCTCGGATTCGGCATGACCCAAGGAATCCATAGATACCACATTCATGATTTTCTGACAAACTGTACAAAAGTTATTGGCCAAAATATCAATTTTTCATATCTCATGACCTGTAGGTGGCGCTGTTCTCGAATTTGGCATGGACCCTGAGATCATGGTTCCGATGAAGCGTACCAATTTTACTTTCGATTGATCAAACTTTGGCCGAGATAGAGCTTCTGAACCAATATTGGGTCGAGTTTGTTAAGTTTGCAACAGCATAACTTTTGATCAAAGATGAATTAAAAAAATCTGTTCAGTCATTTCTGTGCGGTTCAGTCCAAATATCATGTGAGCCAATTTTCGTAAGAATTGAACAAAGTTTGAATGAGTAGTAGCAAAAAAACTTAATACTGTACTTTTCAAAATGGCTACTACTGTAATGGGCGGAGTCTTAATGTACGATATTGATTGCAATCACCATAATGAGTGGATTCAGGTGTACTAAGATTAATTTTCCTAGATCAAAGGGTTCAAAAGTTATAACTATTTAAATGTTCAATTTTTGAACTGGTGGTGGCGCTATAGAGTTTGACTTAGAGTCTCAAAAATTGGTCCAATTACTATTCATGGTCATATCTATAACTGTGCCAAATTTCATCATTTTCCTATGTACGGTTCATGGGGCTGCCATAGACTTACAGAGGAGGAAGAATAATAATAATAATAATAATAATAATAATAATAAGAAAACTAACGGATACAATAGGTGCCTTGCCCTACGGGCTTGGCCCCTAATAATAATAAGAAAACTAACGGATACAATAGGGTCTATCCCCTTCGGGGCTTGGCCCCTAATAAGAAAACTAACGGATACAATAGGGTCTATCCCCTTCGGGGCTTGGCCCCTAATAAGAAAACTAACGGATACAATAGGGTCTATCCCCTTCGGGGCTTGGCCCCTAATGAGGCTCTGTCATTCAACAATTTCAAGCTTTAACCCAGGTTTAAGCAAAAGTGCAACAACTTCACAGTAGCTTAAAGGGCACCTATTATGGAATTTTGAAATTTACCTTTCATGTAGTGTGTAACATAGATCTAAGTGAACAAAAACATCCTGCAAAGTTTGAAATATGAAAGTGCACCGTATATAAAGTTATTGTCTTTCAAAAGTAAGAGTCGACTCTGAGTCATTTTTATGAATCGTTAGAAGACCGAAGCTTTTCTCTGACTAGATGACGTCAACTTGTCAAGTTATTTGAATACGATACGCCCACTTATTGCGCTCCAAGGCCAGCAGGGAAACATCAGGGCGACGAGACGCTGTGTTCTGAAGTGCGGCTCAAAAGCAAACTTTTTCCATCTGCCCAAGGAGGAGCATTTGAAGACTAAGTGGCTACAATTCATATATACAACTATACCACAGAAGTGTAGTCCGAGTCTTGTGCTTTGTTCCGCCATTTTGAAGACGATTGCTTTACCAACTTAAATGCACTCAAACTTGGATTCGCGAGCCGGCTGATATTGAAGGAAGGTTCAGTTCCAAGTGTATTTGCATCAGCTTCCTCCTCCGTATCACAACCTGTAAGTGTTATTAATAATTGTTGCTTTTATGTTTTATGTAGCATGCTTAATAATTATTTTGTTTGTTGAGTAAGCACCGTTTAGCTTCTAGGTCTTCAATGGCAATTGTATTGAGATATGTGAAGTGCTTGTCGTTGTTTTCGGAGTTGTCTTATAGAATAGATTAATACCTCGTAGTAACATAACTGCATTTTTTTTTTTTTTGTAAAAACGTTATGTTTATGCATCGGGCTAACGCAAACAAAGACTGATTGTGCTTTTACAATATGAACTCTGGGCTATGCTTGCATAACATTAAATTCTTTATCTTATTTTTTGTTTTTTACTACAAACTACAAAGCAGTGGACTATAATCATTATGATAACACAATTTAATTGATAAAAGCATCATTGTACTCCGTGTTAAACAATAAGTATTATCTCTGTAAACACTGCTGGGTCATCTGACCAATCAACGATTAGCGTCGCGCAAAGGAGGGGTTTGGAAAAATGAGTCGTTGAACGATTCATTTGGGAGTCGGTGAGCAAATCAGGTAAAAATAAATGCATATTATACGACAACTAAAGTGTTTTTTGTCATTGCATGCATGTAAAACTGTTGTTGTGGACTCCCTAAACAACATTAGGAACATTTTAAATGTCATAATAGGTGCCCTTTAAATGTTCTGTTCAAGAAATCAGATAATTACAAATTTTGTAACATATAACATTACAATTAAAAAAATAAACTCTTCTCAGTATAGTGTGAATATAAAAAATTAAACATGCCTGTGGCAGACATATAGCCTGCTCAAAGAGTGAACAAATGTAAACTTTTATCTATAACAACAAAACACGTGCTTGTTAGATCTCTGAAACATTGTGCATGCTCATTCTAAACATTTTTTGCAAGAAAGATGAGCCTGTCCACAACCTCTGGCTTAAGGCAGGCCCTGTTGCAGGTAACTATTCCCCCACCCACACTAAATACCCTCTCTGAGGGGGCACTAGTGGCTGGAATAGAAATATATTTTTTAGCCAGTAAGCTTAGCCTTGGAAAGTTGGGCTGATGCAGCTTCCACCATTCAAGAGGATCTGTGTCTGGCTCTATGTCTGGAATAAGAAAATAGGTTGCAAGCTCAGTCTCAATTTTTGTTTTCTCAGATGGTGCACTGTTTTTAAAGAAGGCACCCTGAGTCATTTTCTTTTTTGGTGGGGTGTTCTCTTGAACAGCTGAGGGACCAGCTTCCTCTGTGGTAGAATTGCAGAGAGCAGAGATCTCAGACACCGCTCTTTTTTTGACAACTTCCAGTTTGCTAGCATCAATGTAGGTTGTACGGAACCTTGGGTCTAAAAGTGTGGCCATGTCCAAAAGTTCCTCTTTCTCCAAATCACAGTATTTACTTTCGAGGTAAAGCATGATGTTAGCTTTGATTGTTTTTGTTAGCTCCAAATCTTCCTCCTCTGGCAGGAGGAGACTTGTTTTAAACAAATGCAGCACTGGTTTGATGCATGACACACTGACATATGATTCCCCTGACAGTGCATCAGTGAAGTCCTGGAGAGGTTTCACTGCTTTGTTGGTGGCTTCTAATACTTCCAAATCTTGCCACGTGGGAACAAGATGACGCGTTTTCTTGTCCGCACCCAGGACACGAGTTATTGCCTTCTCTGGCTCAAGAAAGCGCTCATCATCTTTTGACGAGACCCCCAACGTGTTGGGGATTCTGAGATCAAAAGATGCTGGGGAAGTCCAAGCTCAGCCTGCACCTCTGTCATGTCTCGCCTTTTTTTCCAGCTGTAGGAGAAGGCTGATACAGCTTTTTTGCAGACCCCTATGGCCCAATCGATCCTTGGATCCTTCACACCATTCTCTGTAATAAATGTGAAAAGATATTTAGTGTATTTTTTGTAACTTCAAACTATATATTTGATTACGTGAGTTTTCAAAATTGTTTTGTACTTTTATCACAATTTTAATAGCTGTAACACAGTTTAATACATAATGAATAATGAATGCAGATTAAGGAAAAGTCAGGTTTATTTATATAAATAAACTAAAATAAACTGTAAATATGAATTTATGTCTGTGTGTAAACCAGTTGAAATATATACCATGTTCTGGCTATTAAATTATGAGCAAACAGTACTTTACAATGTGCAAGTATGTGCATTGTGCTCCTATTTATTCTTACACCAACTCTTACCTATAGCATTGTGGAGTCTGTGGCCAAAACACTGCAAGCTGGGCCAGTTGTTGTCCTTAAGGGCTTTTATGATGTTGGTGCCACTATCAGTTGTCATGCAGACGAGTCGTTCCTCCGAAAGTCCCCAAGAGCTGAGAGCGTCTTTTAAGCCATGGGCAATTATCTCACCAGTGTGGTTGTCGGGGAAATACGCTGTCTGAAGGCAGATGCTCTGCAGAGTCCAACTAATGTTGATGTAGTGAACCGTCAGACTCAGATATGGCTGCATCATCCGGCTGGACCACAGGTCCGTTGTGGCCGAGTAAAACTGCATCTCCTCCAGCTCACTACGGATCTTTTCCCGAGTTGTATTGTACAGGTGAGGCAGCGCTACATTGGCGAAATACTTGCGACTGGGGACAACGTACCTCGCATCTAATACTTTCAGCATGTGATTAAAGCCTCGCTTTTCGACAGAATAAATTGGCAGCATGTCTGTGGCAATATAAAACGTGATCGCCTCTGTAATCGCTTTCCATCGCGCTCCGTTCTTATAAGGCACACAGTTTGTAAAGCTCTCAGGAAGTGTAGTTTGCTTTTTAGCAGGTGTGCTAGAGCCGGCTGCACTTCTCCCATTCTTCGCGATGTTTATTCCTCAGGTGCTGGAAAAAATTTGTTGTACTGCTGCTTCCAGTAGCAACAGCCTTGAAACATATTTTGCAGCAAGGCTTCGTCTGTGTTTTGTCTGCTGCATCAAAACCAAACCAGTTCCAAATTACGGAATTACCTGTGCCTTTCTTTGGAGGTAACGTTAGTTATCTCCTACACGATGCCATGTTGTTTTGACTGTGTTACGCGGGGCGGGGGCTGGCTCATATCGTGCTACGGTAACGCACAAGGACGAAACGCGGAAAAGTCCGAAAAAACTATTGTGGCAAAAAACTTGAGTTTGCTAAATAAAAATCGTTTTAAACTACAAAATTGATAAATCGATTAAATCTATTTTTTGCCTAGCCCTAGCGCATCGTTTCACTATATTGCTGAAATTGGAATGTTTGACGGAGGTCCTTCTCCTTAGTTACAGTTGCTGAGCTAGGATTGGACGAGAACCGTTCGATGGCGGGGTTTTGCGAACGGTCAATTAAAATTTAAGGAGGAGCGTTGTGTGTGTGAAGAGTGTGAGGCTAGTTCTTCGTCTGTATACTCGGGTTCGAATAAATAATTACGACCATCAAACTCAAAAGCCTCTTCCATGTGTTCAAAATCTCCTATATTCTCCATAGTTACGTTACAAACCATTTCTTCTTCATTTGTGAGCAACTCGGATCATCAGTCTTCACACACACATGACGCTCCTCCCACCTGCACACACTTCTATTTACCTTTTTCCGGCTACAACGGGAGTTTCCACGGGACTTCAGCTCCAGACTACAGCTAGCCGTCTAAAACACTATTTAGGTGAATTTAAACAATGGCTAAGTTGCTAAAGCCATCTTGTTGTCATGTAAGGACCCTGTTCATGTTGGACAGACATTTTAATTGCATTTTGTGTCTGTTAAGAAGCACAAAAACACTTTTTATGAATATGCCCCCATAACTGCCGTTAGCTGAGTGAGCTCTGGGCATTAGCTGTAGCAGCTCCGTGTTGCAAGCACCAATCCGGTTCGGGTTTTTTTTCTATA
This sequence comes from Phoxinus phoxinus, assembly GCF_949152265.1. Taxonomy (NCBI): domain Eukaryota; kingdom Metazoa; phylum Chordata; class Actinopteri; order Cypriniformes; family Leuciscidae; genus Phoxinus; species Phoxinus phoxinus. The sequence continues at coordinate 34,705,914 of NC_136888.1, forward strand.
GAGAGTACTCACAAAGGTATAACGATCAAGATTAACTTAAAAATTGCCCGGAGTTCTCCTTTAAGCCAGTGCTTCTCAGACCCCCAGCACTGATCTGCCTCATCAGACACACCTTGATTCAACTCATCAGATCATGGAGACGGCAAGACCTGAATTTGGTGTGTCTGATGAGGGAAGCATCCCAAATCTGCAGTGCTGGGGGTCACCAGGACAGGCTTGAGAAGCCCTGGCTTAAGCAAGTAAGCGATAGCTGATGTACTTGACGAATTCGTACACTCACAACTTAAATTTTTACTAACAAATTAAATATTGTATGATAATTATCTTGATTTTGAAATCAAAGTTTGATGGGTGAATTGAAAGAGCGGAAAAAGAAGTTTATAAATCAAAAAGCATGTTATAAAGACATTGCCTACTAACCGTTACTGCTGCATGTTACATATGTAGCACTTCTACATCTCTCTTCTGGATCACCAGGACCAATGTTCGGACAACCTCAAGAGACCATGACAACACATAATTCAACACAAGTTTTCTAACAGTAGGTTAGTATTCAAGTAAGAAACACTATAGAAATTAAAGTAATCAAATGTAAAATAACACTGGATTGTCTTCATTGTAAAAATTAAATACAGATTAATGCATACATTTAGTTACAAAAGTTATTCAGTCAAGAACAGTGATTTTTTTTGTCTTTTGTTCTTTGATTAACATTACAGACAGCAGCAGGAATATATGCATAGGAGTTTATGCACAGATCCAGTATACTCTTACACAACATGCATTTTCTTTCTAAACTAAATAAGTTCAGAAACTGACTGTGTGTAACTAAATACTCGCCTACTAAAACTAATTTGGTGTGTATTTGACTATTTAAGCACAGTTAATTTGGTACCTGTGACTCACAAGCTCTTGAGACTGAGAGGCGGCTTGTGCGCTCAACTTACTGTATATAGATCAGTAGTGCGAATGCTTTTGGTGTGCTTTCTGCGGGAATTAGTCAAATTATGTAAAATTTAAGTGCAGGGAGTGAGATGAGTGAGCAATGAACTTCTGCATTGAATTGACAGGGTTTTTCCTGGGTCAAAAATGGTCTTCGGTGGTGGCTGACAGACATGGTCATCCACACACACACTGTAAACAGTAGACTACCCACGTGATCTGCGAGCCCAATACGGACAATACATTTAAAATATATGAAATGAAACAGTTTGTGATTTTGCTTATCTTATTTTTAAACTCATATTATGTATGATCTCTTACCTTGATGTTTGTTTCTTTTGTTCCTTATTGTTTACACATCGTTGCACATTATATTTTTAGTTTTGTTTTTGCCCCTCATTTTCTTCCGGACTGTGGCTGCTATAGGCTATGCAATTATCAGACACATATTACCGGTCACCATCACTGTCCTCATTTCTTTTCCTCTTTGCAAAACCTGTGGTTTTTCCACTGGTTTTCATAGCTTTGTAAGATACGATTCTTTGCTTGACCTGATATTTTGGTATATTATCAATAATAAAAAGTAGCATTAAAAGGTTTATTTGAACTAACGGTCCCACTTTATATTAAGTGGCTTTAACTACTATGTACTAACATTGAAATTAATAATTTGATACAATGGACTTATTGTGTACATATATGTTTTTACATTGTACTTATATTAAAAAAATACCTGCTTGTAATTACAGCGGTAATTAATTTATGTAATTACAGTTGTAATTACACTGTTGACCTGCCCTTACACCTGAATTTCACCTGTCCCTAACCTTAGTCGTATCACACCTCAATAGCAGAAAAAGTATTTTATAATACAACATGAACACAATAAGTACATTGTATTATTTTTCTATGTAAGTACATAGTACTTAGAGCCACTTAATATAAAGTGGGACCGAACTAATAGTCTCATTTTGTACAATAGACAATAGAATAAAATTAGCAGCAAGCTTTTAAAAAATTGCTTTGTTCTGGTTTTACCTCACTCCAGTCTAAACTAAATTATTCTATGGGTAATTTACTACACTTTGTCAAAGTAACCTGAAAATACTGTGGATTATTAAAGATACAATATGTAAAAAAAATTTGCCGCTAGGTCGTTAACCTCTTACAATAACAAAGGTGTAGCTTGTCAAAGTTTAAAGTCCTCAAGTCCTTCAAGTCCTCAAGTTTAAGCTTCAAGTCTTAAACAAGTCATTAGTGCTTTTTGCTCAAATTAGTGTCTCAGTGTTAATTAGTAGTAAATGAATTGTATACTAATGTTTTAACCAGAGGTTCTACATATTGCAGTCCTCTTGTTGCTCAGTATTTGATATTCTTTATATGCAAATAAAATGACCTTGGGTTTCATTTTGGAAGAGTCGTCCATGAATGCGCGATTTTCAAACTTAGTGGACGATGATTGGTTGTTTGTCTGATTGGTTGAATGTGAAGAGTGGCAATGCAGATTTAAAAATAAAAAGTAACTGTTCATTGGGAAAATTAATCGTGATTTGCAATTTTGTTAACGCGACAGTAATCGACGTATCAAGCGTCACGTGACACTTTTCGTAAATTCATTCCGTAAATGAATTTCTCCCAAAAGACATGAAAGTGGGTTGCTGGTGAACAGGGAGAAGACTTTATAGTTACCTATAGGCTAAAATCTCTCAAAATTATATTTAAAAGGTTTCTCATATCCGCTTAGACATCAGTTTTTTTTTTTTTTAAATGCCTGAAGAAAAAAACAAAAACATTTAGTTGAAAACTGTCTGAACGTGTGATAAATGACAACTGACAAGCGCTGCTGAACGCACTCTATTAAGCGCTCTCTGGCTCAGTGCCAAATGCAGCCCTAATCAGCTCTGTGATCATGCGTCAATGATACAGTGCTATACTACAGTGATTAGAACTCTGATCTGTGGTTTTAGAAGGGAGGTTAAGTCTTTCCGAATCACAGGGCTCAAGTCTGAGTCAAGTCGCGATTTATTGTTGTCTAAGTCGAGTCACAAGTCATAAAATTTGGGACTCAAGTCCAAGTCAAGTCCAAGTCATGTGACTCGAGTCCACAACCCTGGCGATTGCTAATGAGAAACAGATCTATATCAACACCACACGCGGATATAAAGGAATAAGGACATTTAATTCTACCGAACTACTCGCAAGTGCTGTAGCAAACAATTTCAAAGTGGAAAAAATCGTACCTGATGGCGTCTGGCATTGCACATTCAAAATTACTGTAAATAATCGCTAAATAATCTAAAAGAATCTGTGGTTGAACCATGATCTGCTCTTTGGTTCAGAAACACATTATGGCGCTTAGAGGACAATTAATATTCAGACTCCATTCAACAGCTTGTTTTGTGGATTATTTTAGCCTTAAGTGTGTTTGGATCCGTTTATGGTTTGCATCGACCCCGTTTACATGCACACTCTTTTGCTATTCTGATTGAGATCGTTCTGATTGACGGATTCCAGTTGACTGTTTAAATGGGATGTTATCTAATCCGATCTGGTGTTTACATGTGCTGACGCTTTCAATCGGAATCATTTTGTGACATGGACACAGCTTGTCTTCCGCATCTGGAAGCTCATTATTTCCCTCATTTTAAATCCTGTCAAGATGGAGCATCACTTATTCGTCGCGCTAGTTTAGGCATTAGCCGCATTACTGTCGGGCCAGTGTGAGCCAGGGCTTTAAACGGGCCGAGCCGGGGTATAAGCCTCGGGCCAGTAGCACCGGGCCCAAAATCTGCTGCGTTTCCATTGTCGGACCAAAAGCTCCACAGCGCTTCACTAAAACACGCCCGTAACACGCCTCTCTGGAACAACGTCACACTAACCCATCATTTCACCAACAAATGGAAGTTTTATCAGAAAACTATCAGAAAGAAATCACTGGAAACAGCGTCATCAGAAAACAAACACGATAAAAGCAACCGTTTGCTGGCATTTTTGTTGTTTAATTGAATATTTAAAACCCAAGAATCTTTGTTTTACCACAGGTTTACAATAAAAAAGTGATACATTGATCATAATGAATTAATTTGTGTCAAAATTGCACATTAGTCACACATAAATAAAGTTTACCGGTTTACCATCTATTTCAAAAAAGAAAGAGAACAGACTTACTAGTTACAGGACATATTTACATCACATTTAGAAAGAATGATCATTTCTACACATGCCACCAAAAATACGACCCTTAGGAGCTTTAGCACTCTCTCTAGAGGTTCGACTCCCAGCAGGCTATAGGCTACAGTTATATTTTCAGTCAGAGAAACAGAGGAAGCCCCCGAAAAAAAAGTTGCTTTATTTTATGATAGTCTGGTATGAAGAGACGAGAGGTATAGGGCCTAGGCCGCTGACATATAAAATTAAAACCGAATTATGAAAGCCTTTATGATTTGTCTGATTTCTTCAAGCGTTCATATTTACCATGTTTACTATGGTAATGGTTAGCGTGCAGTCTTTTGCATCGGGTATAAATATTTCTACCTTATACGGTGATCAGAATCCACATCGGATCACAAACAGAAGGCATTAAATGAAAGTTAGTTGAGGTAAAATATTGTAAAAGTCTTTAATGCTGATGCTAGCTGACAGAATTATCCGGCACAAAACCAGGCATGCGCAGAAAGACGTAGCCTACACTCAAAAGTAATCGGATCAGTTCGTTTACATGGTGTAATTTTTTGTTTGATCGTTCCTGAAAAGGTTTATTCCACCCCCTTCAATCCGACTGAAATTTCAATTGGTTTGAGCATTTTCATTCTGATTGAGGTGTTGACATGGAGCATTTTCATTCTGATTGGACTTTTAAACTGTTATAATCGGAATACAATGCTACGTGTAAACGGGGCTACTGATCAATCATAGTGGACAGTGAAACATTTTTGTGGAAAGTACATTCAATCTTATGTGGAAAAAGAACAACAACACCAAAAACTATTGTAGGACGACACGCACCTGTGAACTTCGAGGTTAGCGGGGGACAGACTGCAGAATGAACATCTAGCAATAACCGCAGCTTTATGCCTTCAAACCTCTTATTCATTCTGACTTTACATTTCCCCTCATGTTTTGTTATCCTGAAATTGTATGATTTGCACCGTCCTGAAACCAGAGAAAATATTTTACATTTGTTGAAAATATACTTTTTTTTGTTGAGCTCAAGAATGGTTTATAAATAAAACACAGGTTTTACCAGAAGAGATGTTTAGTTTGACACTGATTATTTTAAAATTCCCTTGATCTATCTCCTTAACTGATAGAGATGTCGGATTTACAGCTGTAAGAAAAACAGAAATTACCTCAATGAGTTCATCAGTCGTCACAAGTGCTTTCAGACAATACATATGTAATATTTACACAGTCTACCTGGATTTGTTGATGTCACACAGACTTGGAGTTTGGAGTTGTCTGAGCTGGCTGCACAAATACAACATATAAGGCTACTACAGTATGTAATGATGTTGACATCATTTTTTTAAAGCAACATACTTATCTGGCATGAAGCACAACAGAAGATCATCAGCCACAGCAAATTCTGCTTTTTCCGAGACATAATTCCCCAAAGCAATCAACAAAAGTTGCATTTTCTTTTCAACAGATATTAGTAATAAATCTTTAAGCATTTTCTTATTTCATTCTTGAGATGAAACGTCCACGCCACAGTCCAAGAGGAGAGAGAGTTTCATCCGTTCACATATGAAGCCGTATGATTATGATCCGCAGCTCAGAGCCGCTGGAACAATTACATACGGTTCATTTGCAAACATGCAAATCATGTTATTTTGGACTTTAACTGTGAATTTCAGTATTTCTTTACATTATTTTGCTATAGTTAAATTGCACCAGGTTTTAACAGAAAACCCCCCATTTATTTGTTGTTTATAAAGTTTGTCTCTTTCTTTTCTTTCAATAAATGGAACTTGCTGTGATATTTTGTCAGCTATTCAATGATATTCACATATTTACACGTTTGAAAAAAGTCAGTAAATGTTTTTGGAGCCACTGAAAGTCCATCATGATGAAGAAATTGTATTATCTTCATTACAATCACGAGAGGCTCTCAGAGATATAACACATTAAAGCCTCATTAAATAACGCAGAAGTCATTAGCTGATTTTGACAGTTTTTTGCATTTTCAGTAAACAAATATGTTCCACATTCGTGTGAGGGAATTTTGTGAAGCTGTTTTATCACGTAAACATGCAAATATCTGAATCCACAGGCGTCTGACTTTACTTTCATTCTGATGAAAATTTGTTTTCTAAAAGAGGTTCAGTATAGTTTGTGTCGCTCTCACACGCACGTTAAACATGGATTATAACATTTAATAAATCTAACATCAGTAATATTCAGCAGAATTAAATTCTCCCACAATAACACACAGTTTCAGTAATGATCATCACGGAAATTTCTCATTTATTTTGTGTGATTTCAATAAAGTTGCCCTTTTTTAGGATCATCATTTTATGTACAGAAATCTTGGAAATGTCTATGTTAGGTTATGGTGGAGCTTTCTGGATATTCTGAGAAATGTCCTGCAACATCATTATGAATGTGGTAGTGATACAGGAAGAGGAAAAACCCTGGGAAAAATATAGAAGAAACATATTTGAATTTCATCTAATTAAAATACATTATATTTCAGATATCATTAAATGTGTCTGCATATTTTGCAAACTAACAAAAAAACCTTTGGGCCAAACGCTATTTTTCAAATTAATTATAATCAATAATAAAAAAAAAATAATAAATTGAAAATTACAATATTAACATTTTAAAAGATTATTAACATTTTTTTATGATTATTAATGAACAATTTTGAATTATAAATCGCTCAATTAATTCAAATAATTAGTAAAAATCTGTAGGAAAAATATTCCTACATCGGTCCATAACTGAAGAACGCCACAGCCCACGTCAGGCCGAAGAGCAGGAACAAACTCAACATCATCATGAGCTGCTTTCTGAACAATAATAATCATTTTATACATAAGAAGCTGTCCCCGGCAGAGCAGAATTATGACATTGGCAACCAAGAGCTCCTAGCCATCAAGCTCGCACTAGAAGAATGGAGACATTGGCTGGAGGGAGCTAATAACAGATTCAAAGTCATCACCGACTACAGAAACCTGCAATATCTCAGAGAAGCTCGCCGTCTCAACCCTCATCAAGCCAGATGGGCCTTCTTCTCAAGATTTGACTTCATTGTCACCTACCAACCCGGACACACAAACTGCAAGGCTGACGCTCTTTCTCATCGCCAGCAACCCGATCCCAACTCCACTGCTCTGGAAACTATCGTCCCTCCAGCCATGATCGGCAGCCCCACCCTCTTGTCCCTCGACGAAGAAATCCGACAAGCTACACGAACCGAACCTGCTCCGCCGGGACTCAGCTCTCACCTCTCCGCACTGGACACCCAGGTAGCCAGCGAACCCTCTAGCTCCTCAGTCAATGCTACTGGTGGCCCTCTATGACCCGAGATATCTCCCGATACATCAAGGGGTGCTCAGTCTGTGCCATCACCAACACACCCCGCCGACTACCTGCTGGAAAACTGGTTCCTTTACCCATTCCTCATTGTCCCTGGTCACATCTGGGAATCGATTTCATGACCGAACGCACACCTTCAGACTCCAACACCTGCATCTTTGTTGTCGTCGATCGCTTTTCCAAAGCCTGTAAACGTATACCTCTTAGGGGTTTACCCACAGCCTTCGAAGCAGCCGAAGCTCTATTCCAGAACATCTTCCATCACTTCGGTCTTCCTGAAGACATTGTATCCGACAGAGGTCCCTAATTCATCTCCCGTGTCTGGCAAGCCTTCTTCAAGCTCCTAGGAGTATCCATCAGATTATCTTCCGGTTATCACCCTCAGACCAACGGCCAGACTGAGCGCAAGATCCAAAAGATCAGGAGATACTTGAGGTCCTACTGCCGCCAGAACCAAAACAGCTGGAGCCGGTTCCTTCCCTGGGCGGAGTACGCACAGAACTCCCTTCGCCTGTTTACCACCAGGCTTACTCCATTCCAGTGTATCCTAGGATACCAACCACCCCTATTTCCCTGGTCCGGCGAACCATCAGAGGTTCAAGCTGTTTATCACTGGTTCGAGGAGAGCAAGAGGGTAATGGGACTCATGTACATCTCCAGCAGGCCGTGCAAAGACCCAAGCCGACGTCCGGAGATCCGAGACCCCTCAATACCAGCCTGGACAGAAGGTTTGTTGTCTACCAAAACTACATTCGTCTTTGCCTGCCCTGCCACAAGCTGAGTCCCCACTATAAAGGTCCCTTAACCATACAGAGGCAGCTCAACAATGTCACTTACCGTCTCAAAGTCCCAGCACAGTGCAGAGTATCACCATCTTTTCACGTCTCCCTCATCCTCTCCAGTCTGCAAAGTCATCCAGTATTCCGTTTCAGCTAAGTCCTCATCATACCAACGATCTGTTGTCATCATATCTGCAATCCTTTCTTGCATTGCTCTCCCTCTGCACTACAATAAACTTGTTATATTCACCTGAACCTTGTCTGTCCTCTTTTGATTGTGACCGCTGTTGTTGTTAGATGCCGAGAGCTCCACGTACGTGACAAACTTGGACTTGACAGAGACGCCACTCTTGTATGTACTTTATTAGACAGGTGAGCAAATGTACATAAAACTAATTAATGCTATATAGCTCAACATGATGAAATGTTAGAATATGATCAGAATGTTATTCTAATGTTGATCTAGCTTACTGCTAGTCTCATACAGACAAACTAGCATAGCATAGAATAACATTATAACTCACGTGTGGCTGATATCTGTCTCTCTTATTAGCAATTGCTCCCTGCTTCATAACACAGTCATGTTAAAAACATCAATGTATTCACTCATCCATAAACATTATTAGATCTTTCAGTGTGACGACAAGTCCCATCATTCCGCTTATCACTGCGTCATCAACCTACACCTTTCTTATTATAAGAGGTTAGCGACCCATAGCGGAAAAAAATGACATACTGTATCTTTAAAATACAGTTTCCCCTTAAACAGCAGCTCAGTTTTAGAAATCAGTCTAAGAAAGTGTAAGAGAGAAAGACACATTAAACCTTAATTATGCTAATATTAAATATTTTCCACAGCATTAATTCTTGTTTGAACGATGGTTATGGTGGAGTTGGAGCTTTCTGGATCATCAGAGAAATGTCCCGCAACATCATTGTGAATGTGGTAGTAATACAAAAAGAGGAAAAACCCTGAAAAAAACAAACACAATAAAACAGTAAGAGAAACATGGTATTTGGTATATGATGTTTGTTTATTGCATTTATTTCTGCAAAACAAAAGGCTGATTTAATGGAATATGAATATATTTGGAATATGGAGCTGATGTGCTAATAGTTCGGACTATGTGCCAATATGTACAGTAGTTTATGCAGTGATATTTTTGTATATTTGTGACCTCTAGGTTTGAATGTTTTGTCAATGGCATTTATTCCTGCAAAATAAAAGGATGATAACTTGCTCTTTGTGATTAAGAAGATTGAGTGAATGTAGATAATAGTTCCGGTGGATGAAGGGCCTCTCAAGAGCTAAAGCCCAGGGGCCCCTTATAGTCTTAATGTGGCCCTGAACGCGAGTACTGTCTGAATGTTGAATTTACTTAGAATATTAATTCCTGCTAATAGCCTGGATACATTAGCAAACTAACCGTAGCAAAGTACTTATATCAAGAAGAAAATGAGCAAACTCAGCTTAAAACTCAGCTTAGCTTTTATTATACTTTTGATCATAATGCTTTTTAGATGAATGCCGAGGCATTTTAGGACGGGTAGAAGGTTTGATTTCTGACCCTTTTAGTTTGCCGGCTACCATGACTGAAACATGCTGTTTTCCGCAGTGCCAAAATATAATTGGGTAAACTGGCAGTGGGTGGAGTCACACAGACCAAAACTAAGACAGACATTCTGACACAGAACGCACATTTTCAAATGTGAACATTTTCAAATTTCAACTAAATGTATAGCATTGTTTTTCAGAAAACAAGTATTTGAACTGATGTGAACACATGTTTCTTAAATATCTGCAAACATATTATGGTATATTTATGCTTTAGAACAGTCAAAAACTTACAGTACCTTTAAAGTAATTTGCATAATTAAAAAAATTACCAAAAATAAACTTTGGGCCAAATGCTTTTGGTCAAATTGATTGTTACAATAGCTGCCATTATTAACCCTTATAATCAATCAAAATAATTAAATAAAAAGAATGAATAAATAATTATTATTTTTTAAATAAAATATGAATTTAATAACATAATAATTATATATAAAATAAACAATTACATACGGATAAATACAAACATTCTACTAAACCAGATGTAATGATGCATGTTTCTCACCCTGAAACGAGTTCAACACGGTGAAGATGTAATATGAGGGGATGAGCATCGGTCCATAACTGAAGAACGCCACAGCCCACGTCAGACCGAAGAGCAGGAACAAACTCAACACCATCATGAGCTGCTTTCTGAACGTCTTTCTCTTGCCGTCAGGCGCTTTTATGCGTTGGGATTGGACAATCTTAGTGAAGATAGTGATGAAGATTCCAGTCGTAAAGATGAAGACTAAGATGTAGTAGCCAATGTTCATTATGTAGTGAATTAAAGGATCTGTAATCCAGCACCTATAATTAGAAGAGAACAGACGATGTTGACATGTTAAAAGCTTAATTATTTCATGCATTTGTGACATCAGAACAACTTACATTCGTGTGGTTTTTCCAGATGTTGCTTTTATAATCACTTCTTTATATCCTCCTAATGAAACAACAGCTACAACTATTGGAGCCGGAAACACTGAAAGCACACGGAAACAAGGGTTATAATAGGTTAATAAAAACTAAACTAAAATACTAAAATAACACTGATGGAGACAAATTGTTTTGTTGAGTGCTCAGATGCTCTTTAAAGAAGAGTCTCAAGAAAAGGACAAAAACACCATAAAAGTATCATGACAGTTCATGTCTCGTGCACAATATATTTCCTTAAGTGAACACCATAACTGGTGTTTTGTTCATATAACTCACTCCAGCCGAACACGGTGATCTTCCTCATGTAGTTTGTGATGGTGACGTTCTGTCTGATGAGCCATAAGTACATATGAAGAGCTTGAATGAAGAACCAGGTGAATGTAGTCAGCATGGAGTAATGCATGAGCAGCGCTATGAAGACACACGCAGCCTTGTCTTCTGTGTTGGCGATGCTCTCGTTTGACAAAAAGGATAAATTCAGGAGAAACAAAGCCTCAAACATGTTTATCAAGATCTTCGTGGCTTGATTTGATTTGGCTTTCCTGTTCAAATAGAAAAAGAACCTGAATTTGTAACATGCATTTATGTATTTAGCAGATGCTTTTATCCAAAAGAGGAACAGAAGCAGCTGGTCAAAAAACTTAAAGTAACTATATGTTATATTTTGAGATACTTTACCGTAATAGGAAATGCATGAACAGAGCGACGGCCTGAAAAAAAATGGAGATGCCACAGCCGATAGAAGTGATGTAGCTCAATGATTCCACATACGGCGCTATGATGTTTGGATTTACATCTGGAGGAGACTGAAAGAACCGAGAAAACTATGGAAACAACCCTTTTAAAACCCTGTAAGCAAGTATGGTATCATATGGTTTTATAAAACAACACTGTTAAAATACATAATATAAACAATTATCTCATGTACGAAAATTAGAACTGAATGTATCTGCTCAATTCAGCAGGAGCTGAACGAGAGTCAGATTTCAGAAGTCAGAAATCAGAAGTCAGATTTATTTTATCTCGAGAGTTGTGGAGCTCTCAAGCTCACAAGACGATGGCAGTGTTTCAAAGCGAAATATAAAAGCACCTTTTTAAGCAAGTTTGTCATTGTACTGTTGTTGTTTTATCATTAAGAATAATAATGAACCTACCATTCAAGCAATTGCCGCCACCAAACTGGCGCTAATTTTAAAGAAAAAGAAAAATTCGCATGGCTTTATGGGTTCAACTTCCATAGGAATTCATTGTAAACACTCGCTCTGCACCATTATGAATGCCCGTGCGCGTTTTACTTTAGGGATTTAAAAGAAACAGGGCTTTTGGGCTGAGGTGCTAAAGCCCACTAATCCCCGAAATTTACTGTGACTGGAGTAACCGGTAACATGTAACCTTACACGCATGGAAAAAAATAAAGCGTATATATATATATATATATTAAACTCACAGGGCACATATTTATTTAATTAAATCACAGCCTTTGTGAATTCACAATAGCACTATGCCATATATTGATTTTTAAATGTTTTTAATACATCATGCAGCCTTAATAATTAATATTGCGGTTCATGGATTCTCTTCTGTGGATAGTGCCACTTCCAGTATTTTGCCTGTTACTTAAAGGTAGGGTTGGTAATCCTGTTCAGAAACATTTTTTTTTTATACTGGGTGAAATGGTCCTTCCATTCTGATAGTAGTCAATACATTATGTGTTCAGAAAAAGGAATGAAACAAATCTGACCTCTGTAGCAGCTGTAGGACAGTAAAAACTCTGACCAATCACTGCCATTCGGTGCGAATGTAAAGAACCAATCAGATGCCTTCATGTCTCGTGCCCGAGCACCACTGCGTGCACAGCAGTGATGCGCGGGTCAATGTATAAACAACCCGCACCCGACCGACGTTTTCAACTAACCCGCCCGCAACTCGGACCGCAAAAAAAAAAGAAAGAAAATATTGTTCCTGACCCGCGTTTTTTAAAGTAGCTAGTAAATAGTAAATGCTCATCGCGTCATGGGCCATAGACGGAGGAACTAGGGGTGCGCATTTTTCAGAATGCTGTATGATATAGCCTAGTGTTTTGTAATAAAGGCTTGATTTATTCATTTATTTCGTTTCATTTTCTTAACAATTAAGATGCTGCATGTGTTTATCCAGTCTAATCGACGTGTGCGTCTCTCCCCGGACTTTCCCAACAAAAATCCCGCCCCCTCTCAGCAAATAGGCTACATAAAACTGACATTACTGAGCTATATGCGTTTAAAAGTAGCCTATTAAAATGGCACAATGGCATTGCTCAGTTCAACGCGTTGGGAAATCGGGCATTTTGTCCCGCGTCAGCTTTTATTCAAAAGTTAATAACGCTCAACATTCAAAAGGTAAATTAGGATTTCCCACTTTCATCTGCAGACTGAGCTCGTCCATCCTCGCGCATTCAGCCAATAAAGTGTAGACCTATGTATTTCATAGAACATTGTGTCTAGTACTATATAAATTACAAAGGTAAACGACCCGACCGACCGCGACCCGAATATCATTAAAAATATTTTTGGATGACTCGTAACCGCGGGCGCAGGCACCCGCTCATTTTGGATCAACCCGCGCATCACTGGTGGGTACATGCAGCTGACTCCAAATGTGGATGCGCGTTCATGTTTGTGGGGGGGGGCGTAGCTTTGGACGGAGCACTGACAGGAGGGGGCGGAGCTTAGAAGAGGTGCCACTTTCAAATCTGGCTAGCTCTCCAACATTACCTACTCTAGCTTTAACACGAGTAAATTGCAATCAAGGATTTTTTTAAATCAAGTTCTCTAATTTAATGGAATAATCGTGACAGCCCTAATCAGATCTTTAATTTTAAATGGCTATATCTGTTAAGGTTCTTTAGTGATCTTTTACAAGTTCAGTAGCTAATAGACTCTGATATTGATTTCATGGGGTCTTTAAATGAAACTCTGAGAAGCTTCTCACCATCAGCACGGCAAAGAACGTCAGATGTGAACACGAGCACTTTATGGTGTTTTTGTCGACTTTTACTGTCTTGCAGCCGGACGTCGTCCATGTAAGATTTCCTTCGAAGAAAAGAGAGAGAGAGGAATGAAATATATAAAATAAATTAGGTCTGTTGATGGGAACTGATCAATACAGCCGTAGGTGAATTTACCTTTGCCATTCCAAGAACTGCAGGATGCATCACCGACCTGTAAGAACATGCTTGATTTTTATTTTGCTTTCACAGTGTCTGATTATTATAACAAAATAAGTTTCACAACAAAACCTTCATTACCAGATCTTTTTGTGTAAAGAGCATTTCTATATTGTTGGAAAGGTTGGAGATATTGGCCTTCATCGTTATTCCATAAACCTCATTGTTCAAAACAGTATAATTTTTTGTTTTATCCTAAATAAGAAATAGAGCAAATCGAATATAAACATGTGTGAATTCAATAGATCAAGAAACATTTGTTAAAAGAATATAGTTTTAACACAAAAATGTCTCTTGTTTAGGGATGCACCGATGTATCGGCCGCCGATATTTATCGGCCGATTTTTGATTAATTTAACACCATCGGCATATCGGCAAAAGCATGAAAAAGGCCGATTTTTAGTTTATTAATTAATTGCTTGAAGGCAATGAGTTGCATATCTGTTGCATATTCAACGTTTTTCTCTGGGTAAAATAATTAAATACTTACCAAAACAAAATGAAATCTGTAAGAAATAAAATATAGTTTGTCAGATGTGGATCGGGGGGTGGGGAAGTTCACGTGACATTCACGTGAGAAATGCACGCTGAATAGGAGTCTCGGAAAAATGTCTGCGGTCTGGGCCTTTTTCAAAATCTCGGATAAAGACCAAAAAATCGCCATTTGCAACGAGTGTTCAGCTGAAATATCTAGAGGGGGTACCACGGCTAAGAATTTCAACACGTCTAATTTAATCTGCCACCTGAAAAAACATCCTGAACAGCATGCTGCGTTCCTCAGTGCTACCAAGAAAAAACTGCCGCCTCCCAGTGTTCCGACACCCTCTGTGGCCCAGGTATTTGAAAAAGTAAAAAAGTTTACTCAAGACAGCATCAAAGCAAAGGGAATTAACCAAAAACTTATGGAATTTATCGCACTGGACGATCAGCCGTTTTCCGTTGTGGAAGACGTGGGATTTCGGAGGCTTGTTGAACACCTTGAGCCACGTTACTCCCTACCTAGTCGGCGATATTTTTCGGACGTGTGCCTGCCAGACATGTACAATGTTGTAGCCGCGCATATACACGAGCTCTTGACCACTGATATTTCAGCCATCAGTTTTACAACCGACATTTGGAGCTCTGATGTAAGCCCTACCTGTATGCTCAGTCTCACTGGGCAATGGATTGATAAAGATTTCAAATTGCAAAAAATATTGCTGCACGCACAGGAATTTACGGGTTCACACACCGCAGAGGCGATCTCTTCAACATTCAACACAATGCTTGAAACGTGGAAAATCGACAAAGTCAAGGTCCATGCAGTTGTCAGAGACAATGCAAGAAACATTACAAAGGCAATGGATGTCAGTAATGTCGCGAGTTTACCCTGCGTTGCGCACACTTTACAATTAGCTGTCAACGAGGGCTTGTTATGTCAACGGAGCATATCTGACGTGATAGCAATATGCCGACGAATAGTAGGCCACTTCAAGCATTCCCCGCTCGCGTACTCGCGCTTACACAGTGTCCAAATTCAGATGGGAATGCAACCAAAAATTCTTCAGCAAGACGTTTCAACAAGGTGGAACAGTACTTTTTATATGCTGAGAAGCCTCTTGGATCAAAAGCAAGCAATCGCGGCTTATAGTGCAGATTATGTTCTGCCTGTGACATTAACTGCCCATCATTGGTGTTTAATTGAGAACACAGTTTCTATTCTTTACCCATTTGAGCAACTAACGAGGGAGATGAGTGCATCTGGAGCATCTGCAGCGGATGTGATTCCATCAATTGTTGCGCTAAAGCGGCTACTGAGCAAGGACCTTGAAACTGACCAGGGAGTAAAAACCACCAAAAAAACACTACTAGATGCGGTGACAAAGCGTTTTGCTAAAAATGACTCGGAACCTCTTTATTGTATCGCAACACTGTTAGACCCAAGATACAAAGATAACTACTTCGACACTGACAAAAAGCAGGCAGTTCGCATGATGCTGCAAGCACAGCTGGATTTGAGCGACGAAAGTGACGGAAACCCCGCGGTGCGCCACCCAGAGGACAACCCAAAAGCCAAAAAGTCGCGCAAGGACAGTGAACATGCACCCAGTCTGTGTGACATGTTCGACGAAGTTCTGGAGGAAAATTTATCACATGGATTTAGGATTAACCCTACCATGCCACAAATGGATGCATACCTCGCAGAAATCCCAATTGAAAGAAATGAGAATCCTCTTCAATACTGGTGTGTCAATCAAGGTCGCTTTCCGTCTCTTGCGCAAACTGCACGCAAGTATTTGTGTGCACCGAGCACAAGCACCGACAGTGAACGATTGTTCAGTGCTGCGTCCAATGTCTTGGACAGTAAAAGAAACCGACTGCACTGTGAAAAAGCAGAAAAACTTCTTTTTATAAAGAAGAACCTGCCCCTGTTTCTAAAGCAGCGACCTTAATACTTGATAACAGCAAATGGACTGAATGAACTGTTCATGAGTTTGAAGTTTGTCATGTCATATTCTTAAATCTTTGTTAAACAGATCTATGTTCATTTAAAATGATTTAATGTTTAGTGTGCACCATGCACAACGACTGAATGAACTGTTCATGAGTTTGAAGTTCGTCATGTCATATTTTTTATATTTATGTTAAACAGATCTATGTTCATTTAAAATGATTTAATGTTTAGTGTGCACCATGCACAACGACTGAATGAACTGTTCATGAGTTTGAAGTTCGTCATGTCATATTTTTTATATTTATGTTAAGCAGGTCTATGTTCATTTAAAATGATTTAATGTTTAGTGTGCACCATGCACAACGACTGAATGAACTGTTCATGAGTTTGAAGTTCGTCATGTCATATTTTTTATATTTATGTTAAACAGATCTATGTTCATTTAAAATGATTTAATGTTTAGTGTGCACCATGCACAACGACTGAATGAACCGTTCATGAGTTTTTAAGCTAAGTTGTTTTAAATATGATTCAGTTGTTAAGAAGGAATGTTTTATTGCAAAAAAACTCTTTGAAGTTTGTCATGTGATATTTTTTATCTTTATGGTAAACAGATCTATGTTCATTTGAAATTATTTAATGTTCTAGTCCAACATGCACAACTACTGAATTAACTGTTCATGAGTTATTAAGCCATTTTATCATAATAGTTTTAAATATGATTCTATTGCTAAGAAGTAATCAAATATGAGTTAATGTTGTTAAATAAATAAATATTGGATAGCAAAAATCACCTCTGAACGTTGTCATGTTGTCTTATTGTATTTTTTTTTATCATTGTGCCTCTCTTATAATGCTGGTCAGATTAATGTTAAATGGATCCAATCCATGTTCAGTGAAAATAATTTGATGCAGAAATAAACTAGCTAGTACTGAATAGTATTGTATGCAAGTGACAAATATCGGTATCGGAATCGGTATCGGCCAGTAGTTGTTTGTTGAAATCGGTATCGGTATCGGCCAAAAAAAATCCTATCGGTGCATCCCTACTCTTGTTACTCATTTTTACTGGAACACATAAGTAGAATCTTTTACTCTTTTCAAACAACAATTCATTGTTACAAAGAGGATAAAAAAACACCGTAGAAGCATCATAACAGGTAATAGTAATGACATAATGTGTACATAATGTACTAATATCCAGCTCTTCTGAGGTCAAGAGATTTATGTCATAATGGAAAAGATTATTGTAAATGCATTCGGTGAACTTGGGTGTACATTTTTGGGTGAACTGTCACATAAACATTCCTTAAAATTTTCAAACATGTTTAAAACATTTTTATATTATTGTCAGTACCTTTCCCATGTTTTTGAACCGCAGAACCCCAAGTAACGCACATCCATGGTTTTTCAGTCGTGATTTATTAAAGGCCTCGCTGGGAATATTTACAGACCAGGGAATGTCTGTCTTCAGGTCACTTTGACAATCAGTAACCTGTGGAAAAAGAATTATAATAATAAATAAGGAATCATACCATGTTTTCATGGTTTCTCAAGTCTTACGTTTATCCTTTTCGGATCTGAAGAGTAACATGTGTCTCTGGTTTCTGTTTTCTCGTCTTGTATGTGAACAAGACCAATAACATCCCCCATTACAATCTGTGCGTTGCTTATATTGTTGTGTTCCATCTCTTCCATCTTAGACTCCAGATTGTTCAAGGTGTCTCTGCAAAATTGAAAAAATCACCCTGTATTCTGTCATTTTAATTTCATTTCAAAAGTCACTGGTAACCACAAACTTACGATGCTTTTGAGGGATTAATAAATCCATCCTTGTCTTTTAGATCATCTGTAGTTGGATTGTTAGTTGTCTCAGGTGGTGTGAAACTAACAATCCAACAACCAGTTGTCTTAGATGATGTGAAACTGGTAGTTGGATTGTTAGTTGTCTCAGATGACGTGAAACTGGTAGTTGGATTGTTAGTTGTCTCAGATGACGTGAAACTGGTAGTTGGATTGTTAGTTGTCTCAGATTGTGTGAAACTGGTAGTTGGATTGTTAGTTGTCTCAGATTGTGTGAAACTGGTAGTTGGATTTTCAGTTGTCCCAGATGGTTTGAAACTAACAATCCAACAACCAGTTGTCTTAGATGATGTGAAACTGGTAGTTGGATTGTTAGTTGTATTAGATGATGTGAAACTGGTAGTTGGATTGTTAGTTGTATTAGATGATGTGAAACTGGTAGTTGGATTGTTAGTTGTCTCAGATGATGTGAAGCTGGTTGTTGGATTGTTAGTTGTCTCAGATGATGTGAAGCTGGTTGTTGGATTGTTAGTTGTCTCAGATGATGTGAAGCTGGTAGTTGGATTGTTAGTTGTCTCAGATGGTTTGAAACTAGTAGATGTATTGTTACATGTTTCAGATGGTGTGAAACTAACAATCCAACAACCAGTTGTCTTAGATGATGTGAAACTGGTAGTTAGAATGTTAGTTGTCTTAGATGATGTGAAACTGGTAGTTGGATTGTTAGTTGTCCCAGATGATGTGAAGCTGGTTGTTGGATTGTTAGTTGTCTCAGATGGTTTGAAACTAGTAGTTGGATTGTTACATGTTTCAGGTGGTGTGAAACTAACAATCCAAGAACCAGTTATCTCAGATGATGTGAAACTGGTAGTTGGATTGTTAGATGTCTCAGATGATGTGAAACTGGTAGTTGGATTGTTAGATGTCTCAGATGATGTGAAACTGGTAGTTGGATTGTTAGTTGTCTCAGATGATGTGAAACTGGTTGCTGGCTTTTCAGTGGTATTGAATGACAATGGTTTGAATTCAGTTGATCTTTCATCAACACAGATGACACACATCCTTTCACTCCCATTAAAACGCAGAACGTATTTACTTCCTCCATTTCCTTCGACACAAAGAAATATATAAAAGATTGAGTTTAATTATATATCTGTGCATTTGGATCTCAAAGATTCAAGTGATCCAATATATTTTTTTTTATAAACCTATACATATATTATAATTTCATCATGCATATTCATCACAGTTGACATAGGCCTATTCATTATTGACCATGAATAATGAGTCCTATTATAAAGATGTCAACTGAGAAGAATAAGAAGTTCCCTTTCAAGGAAACTCGCGCTGCGTTGAAATGCTGTGGGAACGTTCTTGCATGATTGCGCTCTGAAGCACGTAGGGAATCAGTCCAATGGCGTGATGGAACGTCATAGGCGGGTGACTACATCAACCAGGAAACTATAAAGCACACCTAAACCAACCAATGTCAGCTTCTGTGTCTTCAGCATGCGCTCTGTGTGTAAATTTGTATCCCTGGTAGTTTTGTCTGTCTTTAGAAGTTGCTAGGCAGATGTTTTCACCTAAATATATATTTTAAAAAAACATAATGGCGAGCGAACAACATTTTAGGAAATGTTACACATACACATGTACAGTGTGTTGTTTATTTGGGAGTGCAGCATGCTCAGTCAGCTCTCGAGGGAGATGAATGTGAGCATTGTGAGTGACTACCACTGAGAACGCTGCGGCTCATGTACCTGGCAGCTTGGGTCCCGCCAAGGCGTGGTTTGCAAATGGATCTGGCAGATGGGTTAGAGATGGGCCTGGCCTTTACTCTGCCTTCACCTGCCAGGTCCAGTGCCTCAGTTCAGCCTCCTGCTGTGAGGAGCTTGTGGAGGTGTATATAAATACACATATATTCCGGTGTATTTAAATCAGGGAACAGACATCCTGTTGAGGCAGGGCCAGAGGCCCGGCAATGGAGATTCCATCCCGAGGTTGTGCAGCTCCTATGGAAGAACTTCAGATGAGAACTTTATCTCAAGAGACTGTCCATACTGTCAACTTTGGTTCTCCTCACTCAGCCAGCCCCTCTTGGGCTGGACGCTATGAACAGATGTGGCCAAGGCTACGTCTGTACTCTTTTCCCCCGATCGCTCTGCTCCGGGGAGTTCTGGAGATAGTTCGCTGAGACGGAGTCTTCTGTTAGTACCCCCATTCTGGCCGGCCCGAGTATTGATACTTCACCCCTGCCCAGAATTGTGGAAACTATGGGCTTGGCCTCAGAGGTGGCCCAGCCCATAAGTTCAGGTCTTTCAACCGAGGTTGTTGAGACCATCCTCCACTTCAGAGCTCCATCCACGAGGAAACTCTACGCCTTGAAGTGGAGTCTATTCACTTCCTGTTGCGGAGAGCACCAGCTGGACCCAGTTAACTGCACTGCTGGAGTTCCTGCAGGAGCGTTTCTCAGCAGAGTTATCCCCCTCCACAGTAAAGATGTACGTGGCGGGTTTAGCTGCTTGCCACATCCCTTTACGTGGTGTGTTTTTGGGGAGATAGCCCTTAGTAACCCGTTTCCTTCGTGACACTTGGGGATTTGGCCATTGTTTTAAGAGGGCCTTTCTTTGGCTCCCTTTGAGCATATTGAGGAAATTTCTGGGAAGTTTCTCACACTAAAGACTGTCTTTCTCCTTGCTATTACATCTCTCAAAAGAATTGGAGATATTCAAGCCCTCTTGGTATCTCCCTTGTGCCTGGAATTTGCGCCCGGTATGGTAAAGTCAAGTCAAGTCAAGTCAAGTCATCTTCATTTATTTAGCGCTTTTAACATGTAGATTGTTTCAAAGCTGCTTTACAGAGATAAACGTATCATTTAAGGTAACAGATTGTTTTGGCTTTATAGCGGTTCTTGAATAATGTTATTTTCCAGCTAAAGTTAGTTGTGATTGATTCACTTCCGTCGAAAGGAGAATTTGTTATTAAATTAGGGGCCGCTAAGACGACACCGTTCTCTCTAAACAGACTTTAAACGCGAACCTGTGAGAAACGCTGATGGCGCTCACGTGCGCATCAATAATGAATTCTATAGTTATGTGCGTTTGAATATATGTGCGCATGTTTGTAATTCTCTACAAACCAAGCCTAAACAAACTACTTGTCCTGTCTATAAATTTCATACAGAATTTTATTTTATTTTTTCACTACGAGGTAGATACGCAAATTTTCCACAATGCTTTATCTGTAGAGTAGTAAAGGGATCCTCCATAGGGAGAGGCTAGTTGGCACTTCAGCACTGCGTTGTCATTGGGTCCAGGCGAAGGTCTTTCGTAGTGTTGTCACGGTACCAAAATTTCAGTATTCGGTACCGATACCTGTGAAAATCCACGGTTCTCGGTACCAATTTCGGTACCAAAGCTAATTTAGATCAAATTTGCATATTATCCATTGCAAGTGTATATCCATTTGTTAGATAACATTAGATAAAATGACCTAACAATAGTTATATACACTGAAGCAATTATTCTCCTTGGGGTAATTAAAAAATGTAGCCTACTAATACTTTTTTAAATCAAAAGTTTTATCTGTTCATGAACAATCAAGTGTTTGTATTAAATAACATTCACAAACATACATTAATGTTGTAAAAATATATTGTTCACTCAATGTGTTGATGTTAGATAAGGCATTAAGTAATGTTAATGAATGGTATCTTATTGCAGTGTTACCAACTAAACAGGAGATAAAACGTGTTTTGTTTGACTTGACTGTCCTTTTATTTAATCCAAAACTGCGTTCATATTTAAAAGGCCTTTTAAACTATATACAACCGCACACGATACCACTTTAGGGGCCGTTCACATATCGCGTTTTATGCGTGTGCAAATTTGTTATTTCAAATGTAGGCGCGCGGCTTATAATAGAAGCATCTCAACAGGTCATGTGACAAAAACCAGCGGCCTTTCCGTAACATGGAAAGCTCGGCCGAACAGCGGATCATAGATGTACAGGGCGGCTTTTTATTTCTCATCTCAATTAATATATCTAGTAGTAAAGCTAATGCAAGAGCTAGAAATCAATTAATTATTTGATGATACTTCCTCGTCATCATGGAGAGCGCAGTTTGCACCGCTTTTTCCTTTCCACAAGCGCGTGCTTTCCCGTTGCGTCTGCCGTTGCTATGCAACCATGAACAGAGGCGTGCCTGGAAAACGAATTTGCATGCGCAAAAAAGGCGCTATGTGAACGGCTCTTTCCTCCTTTCTTGTCAACAAGTGGATTCAGAGCCACCACATTAGCAGCGCCGCCTGTCGCATGTCTTAGTGTGTTTATGAAGAGGACGCAACTGTGCACCGTTCAGACAGCGCATCAAAAACCGGATTAATCCGATACTTCGGTACCACCGGTACTTAAGAAAAGCTGGTACCATAACCATAAACATTTTTTAGTACCGAAATGGTACCGGGTCTTTTGACAACACTAGTCCTTCGTCAGATCTGGATACGGCCTGGATCCGGCAGGTTGCGGGAAAACCCCGGGATAAACAAAGACACTAAAATTAGCGTAGATGCCATTCTTCTTATGATGTAACGAGTACATCAGGATTTAAGGGAAGTGTTCCCAGTTCCGGCTGACCTAATCTATGCAGCCTAACATTGATTTATAGAAGTCTATACTGCATTATGTGAATGCTAGGCCAAAGAGATGTGTCTTTAATCTAGCTTTGAACTGACAGAGTCAGTTTTCTTTAAAGGGTTTTCTTTATCCTAGACCGGGTTATGTTCCTAAGGTTCCTACTAATATTATAAGCCCTATAGTTCTGCATACCTTCTGTCCTCCTCCCTTCCGGACGTCAGACCAAGTGAGACTAAATCTGCTCTGCCCAGTTAGGGCCCTAGATACTTATGTCCACAGAGCTACCCTGTGAAGGAAATCTGAACTGTTTGTTTGTATGGGTCACTCAGAAAGTGGTGCCCAGTATCTAAGCAGAGGATGAGCAAGTGGGTGGTGCCAGTGATTGACTTTGCTTCAGCCTATCAGAAGCTTACATTGTTGGTACAGGTGTGCTTTAAAGTTTCCTGGTTGATGACTTGATTGACGTTCTGTCAGGCCATTGGACTGATTCCATACATGCTTCACGACGCAATCACGTAGGGGCGTTCCCACATCTTGTTCCCTCTTCAGGCAACTAAGGTTACATATGTAACCGAGACGATTTGTGTTCACTTTTCTATTTATTTGGTACAGCACTGATCTCCCTCATCAAACACACATGATTCAACTCATCAGCTCATTAGTAGAGACTGCAAGACTTGAGTTGGGTGTGTCTGATGAGGGAGGCATCTAGAATCTGCAGTGCAGAGGACAGATCTGAGAGGCACACACTAAAAAGGTTTGGATGAAGTTGTGGAGATTGTTATGCATTCTAATTTATTTTAATTCTACAAATTTAACAAAACATAATTCAATTCTAATATAACATCTTGCCGGTTACTGGTTAATGACGGTTAGGGGAAAAACTAAATGAACATTTCTAACGGTTGTTTCTCCAAGTACAGTGTAAATCCAGATATCGGATATGGGTCCCTTTTAAAAGAAGATGCAATCTAGTTGTCAAAAAAATCGGATACAGAATCCGGAAAAGCCTGAGCTGTAATAAGAAAAACGCTGAAGTTGTTGTGCAAGTAGTCTATTTTGTGATGTACACCTCTCTCAAATTGTGAATATGACTATGATTGTGGAAAGTAAATGTATTTGTGTATGTATGCAATTGTTCTACATTATATACTGTTTGAGGAGCTCTGGTGTACTTCAACAGATACTGTACCTAATATAATATAACAAATACCAATTTACAATATTAAGCAGCTTAACAGGCTGTTTTTGTATAGCTAAAAAAAATGGAAGCAGATGACGCAAATCTTGCGTGAAAAATGTGGTTACTTTAGCTGCTTAGCTTAAAATTCCAAGACAAAGAGCAGTGGAATGAAAAAACACAACCGATGTAAAGTTATTGTAACAAATAAATATGTAATATTTATTCACACAGTCTACCTGGATTTGTTGATGTCAAACAGATTTGGAGATTCGGGTCTTCTGAGCTGGCTGCACAAATACAACATATAAGGCCACTATGTAATGATGGTAACATTTTAATTTTTAAAGCAACATACTTATCTGGCGTGAAGCACAACAGACGATCATCAACCACAGCAAATTCTTCTTTTGTCGAGACATAATTCCCCAAAACAGCCTGAGATACACGATTTGAATTTTCTTTTCAACAGATATTAGTAATAAATATTAAAGAATAAAAAATAGAAAAAGAAAAAATATTCTTATTACATTCTTAAGATGAAAAGTCCACAGTCCAAGAGGAGAGAGAGTTTCATCCGTTCACATATGAAGCCGTACGATTATAATCCGCAGCTCAGCAACACGGAAAGACTGATACTTGGTTTACTTGCAGACATGCAAATCATGATTTTTGGGGGGTTTAACTGAATTCCAGTGTTTTCATTATTTTGCATTTCCCATAACCAAATATGTTCCATATCGGTGTGTGATCAAGGAAATTTAGTTTCATTCTGAAGATGTAAATTTGTTTTTTGTTTTAAAGATTGAGAATAGTTTGTGTCTCTCTGACATACTTTTGCTCAAACAAACACAGCAGGATGATTATAACATTAATAAATCTAACATCACTAATATTCAGCACAATTCAATGCCTCCACAATAACAGACACAGATCACAGATATTTGTAATTTATTTTAAGAGATTTCAGTAAAGTTGGCCCTTTTTAGGGTCATCATTTAATGTACATACATAATTTTAAACAGTTCTCACTCATCCAGAAATGACTTTTGTCTTTGGTGAAAATTTGATTTCAAATGTATTATTTTGGTTAAAATACAGTTTCCCCTTAAACAGCTGCTCAGATTAAGAAATCAGTCTAAGATAGTCTAAGAGACAAAGACTTAAACTTGAATTATGCTAATTTTAAATATTTTCCACAACATTAATTCTGGATTGAACAATGGTTATGCTGGAGCTTTCTGGATCAGAGAAATTTCCTGCAACATCATTGTGAATGTGGTAGTAATACAGGAAGAGGAAAAACCCTGAAAAAACAAACAAACAAAAATTCGGTAAGAGAAACATGTTTTATCTCATTTAAATGCATTCAATATATCATTAAAGTTGCAGTATGTAATATTGACAGCTAGTGGTTAAACTGGGTATTGCAGTCCAAATTCAAAATATTGGAGAGGGTCTATATCAGGGGTTCTGTCTACATTCAAAGGTCCAAATCAGAATTTTCATTAATGTCAAAAGTCCGGAATTGAGCGATTGATTCAAATCCGTCTCGAATGCGTTTCGGAGGGCAGTAAGGTCTTTTCACGATCACAGAAAATGCATGAAGTGGCCAGGTGTAAACAGCCCCATAGTGGCGTTTGACATTTCTCTTCACAACTCCAACTCCATTTCTCTCGTTACAAATCAAACAGAACGGCTTTGTGCTGGATCTCTGTCCACTCCAATTATAATTAAAAACTCTATTTTCTTGGTCAACTTTTTTTTCCCCTAAAACTGACATCCTCACCCAACCTAACGCTCACTGCGGTGAAGTGTCGCCCGATTACGTCAAACTTCATACGCTCACTGGATGTCATGACAACAATATCATGGAGGAAAACTTTAAATATCTCGCCTTGGCTTTCATTTCGGACCATCTCCAAAAAGACATAAACCCGATTTATACTCAACGATTTATAAAATATATTTTATTTATTTTTATTTAAAAAATTCAGAAAGTAATATTTTTTGTAGGCAATATATTTTCATATGAACTTATAAATAAAATCTGGTATAAGCAGGGTCCGAAATTAACTTTTTGGCTCACCTGCCATGGGGACTGGAAAATGAAAAAATCCACCAGCCAAGCATATTTTTTACTGGCCAAAATAATAAACAACCTTTTTGTGTCACATATACATTAATTTCAGCACATTTAATTGAGATAATAAGGTATTATGTTGAATACAAACATACAAAATTGCCCAGAGCAAAATTTGAATTGTATAATAATAAAAAAATCTATATATTAATTTAAACAGTATCTGGAGACAAACATTTACCTAATGTTACAGAGCCATAGGAAAGCATGGAGCTCTCAATGTCAACATCAGCAGGCCTATTATTTTACTGTATTTACACAATTATTTTGAGGTAAACCAAAAGCTTAACAAAATCTGAGAAATAACCAATACTGGCCCACGTCTGCTAAATAGTCTTTAAAAACTACCTACAAAAACACTAGAGGAGGAAAAACATTTTCACTTAAGGCGGGCTTTTTATGAACGTTTTTACGAGCTCACAGATGATTTTTACACTTGGGAGAAATCAAGTGATGGTCGCGGCTCGCAGTGTGTGAGAGGAATGCCGAGCCGAGCAGCACCTCCCAACCTCCCGAAATGTTTTAAACATGTTAAAAAAATTCAGGGAGTCGGTCCGATTTTCACCAGCGTATAGGCTGTCCCCTATATTTATATATATATATATATATATATATATATATATATATATATATATATATATATATATATATATATATATATATATAAATATCACTCGATTTATATATATAATATAAATATAATATATAAATATAAAATTACGTACGGAAAAATAGAAGTATTCTATTAACCCAAATGTAATGATGCATGTGATTGTTTCTCACCCTGAAACGAGTTCAACACGGTGAAGATGTAATATGAGGGGATGAGCATCGGTCCATAACTGAAGAACGCCACAGCCCACGTCAGGCCGAAGAGCAGGAAGAAACTCAACACCATCATGAGCTGCTTTCTGAACGTCTTTCTCTTGCCGTCAGCCGCTTTAATGTGTCGGGCTTGGACAATCTTAGTGACGATCATGATGAAGATTCCAGTCGTGAAGATGAAGACTAAAGCGTAGTAGCCAATGTTCACTATGTAGTGAATTAAAGGATCTGTAATCCAGCACCTATAATTAGAAGAGAACAGACGATGTTGACATGTTAAAAGCTTCATTATTTCATGCATTTGTGACATCAGAACAACTTACATTCGTGTGGTTTTTCCAGATGTTGCTTTTATAATCACTTCTTTATATCCTCCCAATGAAACAACAGCTACGACTATTGGAGCCGGAAGTGCTGAAAGCACACGGAGACAAGGGTCATTATAGGTAACTAAAAAATATTAAAAATTAAATTAAATACTAAAATAACACTGATGGAGACAAATTATTTTGTTGAGTGCTCAGATGGATCCTTTCAAGAAAAGGACAAAAATACCATAAAAGAATCATGACAGTAGTTCATATGTCTCGTGCACAATATATTTTCTTAAGTGAACACCATAACAGGTGATTTCTCCATATAACTCACTCCAGCCGAACACGGTGATCTTCCTCATGTAGTTTGTGATGGTGATGTTCTGTCTGATGAGCCATAAGTACATATGAAGAGCTTGAATGAAGAACCAGGTGAATGTAGTCAGCATGGAGTAATGCATGAGCAGCGCTATGAAGACACACGCAGCCTTGTCTTCTGTGTTGGCGACGCTCTCGTTTGACAAAAAGGATAAATTTAGGAGAAACAAAGCCACAAACATGTTCATCAAGATCTTCGTGGCCTGATTTGATTTGGCTTTCCTGTTGAAATATAAAAACAATCTTTATTTGTAACATGCAATTATGCCTTTAGCAGATGCTTTTATCCAAAAGAGGAACAAAAGCGATTGGTCAAAGAACTTGAAGTAATCTGTAACATACATAACTATGTTATATTTTAATATACCGTATACCGTACCGTAACAGGAAATGCATGAACAGAGCGACGGCCTGAAAAAACATGGAGATGCCGCAGCCGATAGAAGAGATGAAGCTCAATGATTCCACATACTGCGCTGTGATGTTCGCATTTACATCTGGAGGAGAAATCTGAGAAAACAACAGAAACACACAGATCAGCCGGATGATTTTTAAAACCTATTGTTGCTTGTAAGCAAGAATCATAAATTTACATTTTAAATGCAATTATCTGTTAAGTTTCATTATTGAACTTGTATAAGTTCACTAGCATATATAGACGTGGGCAAAAATACTCTGATATTGATATCTGATAAAGACATGGGGTCTTTAAATGAATCTCTGAGAAGCTTCTCACCATCAGCACTGCAAAGAACGTCAGATGTGAACACGAGCACTTTATGGTGTTATTGTTGATTTTTACTGTCTCACAGCCAGACGTCGTCCATGTAAGATTTCCTTTGAAGAAAAGAGAGAGAGGAATGAAATATATAAAATAAATTAGGTTTGTTGATGGAACTGATCAAAACATCCATAACTACTCGGTTACTATTGTAACCTCAGTTTCCTGAGAGTAGGGAACGAGTATTGCGTAGCTATACACAGTGGGGAAACTCCTTTTCCTCGATTTACTGAAGCTAAAAATGTAAAACGCATTTTGCAGCTGCACAGCTAGCACAGTGAGTGTCTGGCTCACTCATTGGCTGTGTTGCGGCAACTGCACATCCAATGGCGCGGGCCATCGCCTGCAGGGAAGGTATCTCCATATTATAAAACTTCATAAATGTGGAAGGCGAGGACCAGCCAGCCGCATCACAAATATCCTAAATGGGAAACCCAGAGGACCAAGACGAGGCCATGCCTCTAGTCAAATGAGCCTTGATACCTATGGGGCAAACCTGACCCAATGAGGTATATGCATAGATATGGCATCTACTATCCATCTAGACAGTCTTTGCTTAGTGACTGGATAACCCTTAGATCGGCGACCAAAGCAGACAAAAAGCTGTGCCCACAAGAGGAGGTCCCTCGCTAATCACTGACGTGTTGTCTGTGCGGACTAAGACGTGGTGCCCCTTGAGGTTTGACAGAAAAGCTTTGAGGGCAAAACAAACTGCTTTCATTTCCAGACAGTTGATATGTAAGCTCTGCTCCGTGCTCGTCCAGAGGCCTGAAGCAGGCTTGCCCTCGTGCAGCGCTCCCCAACCTTGGTTGGATGCGTCTGTAAAAAACACTTTCCTCCTGCAAACTGAAGATACTGCTGCCATGAGACCGAGAAGTTTCTGAAATTTCTTTAGAGGTGCGCGCTCTCTAGCCCTGAACGAGGCTGCCAGCGTTCGCACAGAGTCTCTCATGTAAGCCGCACTGTCATGTTTACAGAGTCGATAACTGTGCCCAGAAAGACCTCGCTCTGGCTGGGGTTCAGTTTGCTCTTGGTTATTATATTGATATTGAGACCCAGGCATATCAAATGGCCGAGAATCAAATCCCTGTGTGACAGTAGCTCTGCTCTCGACTGTGCCAGCCAATCAGCAAGATAATTCAGCACACGCACTCCCTGATGTCTCAGGGGAGAGAGCGCTGCGTCTATGCACTTCGTGAATGTACGGGGTGCTAAAGGTAAACCGAACGGCAGAACGGTGTATTGATAAGCTTGACCCTCGTAGGCGAATCTCAAGAATGTCCTGTGACGAGGGTTTAACTGAATGTGAAAGTAAGCATCTTTCAGATCCATTGTAACAAACCAATCCCCCGGGCGAATTTGCGCGAGGATATGTTCGGTAGGTAACATTTTGAAAGACCGTCTCAAGAGAGCCTTGTTCAAATGTCTTAAATCTAGTATGGGTCTGAGACCGCCGTCTTTTTTCGGGACTAGAAAATAGCGGCTGTAGAAAACCGATTGTTTTAGTGCAGGGGGGACTAGCTCTATCGCCCCATTTGCTAACAGGTTCTGTATTTTGGATATCACGTTGCTTCTCACCGAAGTCTCGACAACCGCCTGAAACTTTGGAAAAGTCAGTGATACAACTGGGAGATGGCCACCTAGGTAAGGGGGACCTTGAACTCGTGTGTTGTGACCGGCTAGCGCGAGACACGGGCCCTCTCTTTTTAGGATGGGCCGCCTAACACAGGTGGACTGACCGTACAGGCTTTTGCCTGGGTAAAAGTCAGTGATACAACTGGGAGGGGGCCACCTAGTGAAGGGGGACCTTGAACCCGTGTGTTGTGATTGTGAAACATACTATTTTGAGCTTTATTTGTGTCGCCGTGAAAACGTTGTTTGTTTGTAGAGGCGCGCGCAATGCAGCAAGCCTGTTTACAGTAGTAAAATCTCAAGCCGTCTGAGCTGAACAGGGAGCTTTGAGAAGTGTTGTGGGTCTTTTTGAGGGAGGTCCGACTAGCGCGAGACACGAGCCCTCTCTTTTTACCTTTGACGCTAGGAGGACTTTGGTGGCCCAACATCTGGCGCGACGCTGGGTCGCGGGCCCTGGCGCCGGGTAGCGCTCCGCTGGTAGTGACTGGCAGCGGGTATCAGCCGCAGGGCGGAGCTGAGAGATCGGCGGAGCTGGGTGAGGCGCTTGGATGGATGAACCGCTCTAGTTCGCCAGCTAGCAGCGGTGGACGGTCAAAGATGAGCGGCCACAGCCTCTTCGAGGGGCGGCAACAACTCGTAACCCTTTTCCGCCGCGCCGTCCACGGAGAAGAGCGTTGCGGAAACCCAAGAACCCACACGAGCAGACTAAGGGCCTCGCCACGCCTTAGTCAGTTCGTTGTGTAACATTACCTCCGGGAAAAATGGCGCAGGTCTGTGACGAGGGGCCTGCTGGCGACCCGTCAAGAACCAGCCGTCCAGCCGACTTCGAGGGGGCTCCTTGGGCGAGGCCCACTCGAGCTTGAGGTCCGAGACGGCCTTGTCAGGATCCGAAGCATCTCCGCGTCCGAGTTTGACTGAGACGCTGGCGGCAGACAAAAGCGGTGGTGGGGTCAATAGAACCCGGCCATTCCTCCTCAGATGCGGCTGTCGTCGTGTTCGTCGACGGATCCGCCGAAGGAGACAAGGCCCGCCACGTGGGTGGGGGGCGCTGATCTCCCTAGAACAGGACCTGAGAGGGCGCGTTTGAGCAGGAGAAAGCGAGGCAAGCGGGGATGCACGCGGCCAGCATGCGCTCGCTAACTTCCATGTTTTCAGGATGCCGTTGGCTGCGCCGCTTCTTCTTCCTCGGCCGAAGTAAAGCCGGGAAAGGCAAAGCGGGTGAAGCGGCGTCGCCGTTTCGTGAGAGAGTTAGCCGTGTCCGCATCACAGAGATGGGCATGCTCTCACAAGCAGAGCAGCCGCCGGCAGAGAGTGCAGTTTCGGCGTGGTCGACTCCCAGGCATGAGATGCAGCTCGTGTGTCCGTCGGCCTCGTGCAGGTTGGATCCGCACGTGGCACAGGAAGAGCGAGGCATTTGTAACAACGCTTCGTTCCCTAAACAGACAATAACACAGCAGAAAAAAGGATATGCGTAGAACGCCGAATAGCCACAGGTGAACGGCGGCCGGAGAAGACAGCTTCTGGAGAGAAGGCATCGTCAATTGATGCTGCTCGCTGAGGCTGAAAGGGCTTGTTCGAAGGCTTCAGAGGGTTTCAGAGACGTAAAGTTGTCGCTGAAGGAGTAAGATCTGGCTAAAGCCACGCCCCCTTGGCGGGCTCTGACGTAGTTTGCCCGCGCCATTGGATCTGAAGTTGCCGCAGCACAGCCAATGAGTGAGCCAGACACTCACTGTGCTAGCTGTGCAGCTGCAAAATGCGTTTTACATTTTTAGCTTCAGTAAATCGAGGAAAAGGAGTTTCCCCACTGTGTATAGCTACGCAATACTAACTACGCAATACTAAGGGACCGTTCGAAAGGGAAATAAATTTACCTTTGCCATCCCAAGAACTGCAGGACGCCTCACCGACCTGTAAGAACATTTTTAGTTTGCTTTCACAGTGTCTGGTCATTATATATATTAAAAAAGTTTCACAACAAAACCTTCATTACCAGATCTTTCTGTGTAAAGAACATTTCTATATTGTTGGTAAGGTCAGAGATATTTGCCCTCATCGTTATTCCATAAACCTCATTGTTTAAAACAGTATAATTTTTAGTTGCATCCTAAATAAGAAATAGAGCACATAAAGTATAAACATGTGTGAATACAATAGATCAAAAAACATTAGTTAAAAGAATAGTTTTTAACACACAAACGTCTCTTATGCTGTTATATTTTCACTGGAACCGGAAAAGTAGAATTTTTAACTATTTTCAAACAGCAATTCATAGTCGGATAAAAAAATTGGATAAAAAACCACACCATCATAACAGTAATGGTTATGACATAATATACAAATATCCAGCTCTTCTGAGGTCAAGAGAATTCTGTCATGATGGAAAATATATTAGTGTAAATGTGAAAATATAAAAAAAAATTGGGGTGAACTGTCCCATATACATTCCTTAAAATGTTCAAAAAATAATATTTGGAGTACCTTTCCCATGTTTTTGAACCGTAGAACTCCAAGTAACGCACATCCATGGTTTTCTAGTCGTGATTTATTAAAGGCCTCGCTGGGAATCTTTACAGACCAGAGAATGTCTGTATTCAGGCCACTTTGACAGTCAGCAACCTGTGAAAAAAATTGCATAATAAATGAGAAATCATACCATGTTTTATTGTTTCTCAAGTCTTACGTTTATCCTGTTCGGATCTGAAGAGTAACATGTGTCTCTGGTTTCTGTGTTCTCTTCTTGTATGTGAAGAAGACCAATAACATCCCCCATTACAATCCGGGCGTTGCTTATATTGTTGTGTTCCATCTCTTCCATCTTAGACTTCAGAGTGTCCAAAGAGTCTCTGCAAAATTTTAAAAATCACTCTGTATTCTGTAATGAGATGTTTAATTGTAAAAGTCACTGGTAACCACACACTTACGATGCTTTTGAGGAATCAATACCTCCATCCTTGTTTTTTAGACCATCTGTAGTTAGATTGTATGTTATCTTGGGCTCTGTGAAACTTGTAGTTGGATTGTTAGATGTCTCAGATGATGTGAAACTGGTAGTTAGATTGTTAGTTGTCTCAGATGACGTGAAACTGTTAGTTGGATTTTTAGTTGTCCCAGATTGTGTGATGCTGGTAGTTGGATTGTTAGTTGTCCCAGATTGTGTGAAACTGTTAGTTGGATTTTTAATTGTCTCAGATGACGTGAAACTGGTAGTTTGATTGTTAGATGTCTCAGATGGTGTGAAACTGGTTTTTGGATTGTTAGTTGTCCCAGATGGTGTGAAACTGGTAGTTGGATTGTTAGTTGTCTCAGATGACGTGAAACTGGTAGTTTGATTGTTAGATGTCTCAGATGGTGTGAAACTGGAAGTTGGATTGTTAGTTGTCCTAGATGATGTGAAACTGGTAGTTTGATTGTTAGTTGTCTCAGATGATATGAAACTGGTAGTTGGATTGTTAGTTGTCTCAGATTGTGTGATGCTGGTAGTTAGATTGTTAGTTGTCCCAGATGATGTGAAACTGGTAGTTGGATTGTTAGTTGTCCCAGATTGTGTGATGCTGGTAGTTGGATTGTTAGTTGTCCCAGATTGTGTGACGCTGGTTGCTGGATTGTTAGTTGTCCCAGATGATGTGAAACTAGTTGTTGGATTGTTAGTTGTCCCAGATTGTGTGAAAC
This sequence comes from Phoxinus phoxinus, assembly GCF_949152265.1. NCBI lineage: Eukaryota > Metazoa > Chordata > Actinopteri > Cypriniformes > Leuciscidae > Phoxinus > Phoxinus phoxinus. Next base: position 34,739,707 of record NC_136888.1, read on the forward strand.
TGGTTTTTGGATTGTTAGTTGTCTCAGATGATATGAAACTGGTAGTTGGATTGTTAGTTGTCCCAGATTGTGTGATGCTGGTAGTTAGATTGTTAGTTGTCCCAGATGATGTGAAACTGGTAGTTGGATTGTTAGTTGTCTCAGATGATGTGAAACTGGTAGTTGGATTGTTAGTTGTCTCAGATGACGTGAAACTGGTAGTTTGATTGTTAGATGTCCCAGATGATGTGAAACTGGTAGTTGGATTGTTAGTTGTCCCAGATTGTGTGATGCTGGTAGTTGGATTGTTAGTTGTCCCAGATTGTGTGACGCTGGTTGCTGGATTGTTAGTTGTCCCAGATGATGTGAAACTAGTAGTTGGATTATTAGTTGTCCCAGATTGTGTGAAACTGGTTGTTGGATTGTTAGTTGTCTCAGATTTTGTGACGCTGGTAGTTGGATTGTTAGTTGTCCCAGATTGTGTGACGCTGGTTGCTGGATTGTTAGTTGTCCCAGATGATGTGAAACTAGTTGTTGGATTGTTAGTTGTCCCAGATTGTGTGAAACTGGTTGTTGGATTGTTAGTTGTCTCAGATTTTGTGACGCTGGTAGTTGGATTGTTAGTTGTCCCAGATTGTGTGACGCTGGTTGTTGGATTGTTAGTTGTCTCAGATTGTGTGACGCTGGTTGCTGGATTGTTAGTTGTCCCAGATGATGTGAAACTAGTTGTTGGATTGTTAGTTGTCCCAGATGGTGTGAAACTGGTTGTTGGATTGTTAGTTGTCTCAGATTTTGTGACGCTGGTAGTTGGATTGTTAGTTGTCCCAGATTGTGTGACGCTGGTTGTTGGATTGTTAGTTGTCTCAGATTTTGTGACGCTGGTAGTTTGATTGTTAGTTGTCCCAGATTGTGTGAAACTGGTTGTTGGATTGTTAGTTGTCTCAGATGGTGTGAAACTGGTTGTTGGATTGTTAGTTGTCTCAGATTTTGTGACGCTGGTAGTTTGATTGTTAGTTGTCCCAGATTGTGTGAAACTGGTTGTTGGATTGTTAGTTGTCTCAGATGGTGTGAAACTGGTAGTTTGATTGTTAGATGTCTCAGATATTGTGAAACTGGTAGTTGAATTGTTAGTTGTCTCAGATGATGTGAAACTGGTAGTTGGATTGTTAGTTGGCTCAGAAAGTTTTAAAATGTTAGATGGATTGTCAGTTTGATTGTTTGTTGGATTGTTAGTTGTCTCAGATTGTGTGAAACTGGTAGTTGGATTGTTAGATGTCCCAGATGGTGTGAAGCTGATTGTTGGATTGTTAGTTGTCCCAGATTGTGTGAAATTGGTTGTTGGATTGTTAGTTGTCCCAGATTGTGTGACGCTGGTTGTTGGATTGTTAGTTGTCCCAGATGATGTGAAACTAGTAGTTGGATTGTTAGTTGTCTCAGATAGTGTGAAAATGGTAGTTGGATTGTTAGTTGTCCCAGATTGTGTAATGCTGGTAGTTGAATTGTTAGTTGTCTCAGATGATGTGAAACTGGTTGTTGATTTATTAGTTGTCTCAGATGGTGTGAAACTGGCAGTTGGATTGTTAGTTGTCTCAGATAGTGTGAAGCTGATTGTTGGATTGTTAGTTGTCTCAGATAGTGTAAAATTAGTAGTTGGATTGTTAGATGTCTCAGACTGTGTGAAACTGGTTTTTAGATTGTTAGTTGTCTCAGAGAGTGTAAAACTGTTAGTTGGATTGTTAGATGTCTCAGATGGTGTGAAACTGGTTTTTGGATTGTTAGTTGTCCCAGATTGTGTGAAGCTGGATGTTGGATTGGTAGTTGTCTCAGATTGTGTGAAACTGCTAATTGGATTGTTCGTTGTCTCAGATGGTTTGAAACTCTGAGATGGATTGTTAGTTGGATTGTTAGTTGTCTCAGATTGTGTGACACTGGTTGTTGGATTGTTAGTTGTCCCAGATTGTGTGAAACTGGTTGTTGGATTGTTAGTTGTCTCAGATGGTGTGAAACTGGTAGTTGGATTGTTAGATGTCTCAGATTTTGTGAAACTGGTAGTTGGATTGTTAGATGTCTCAGATTTTGTGAAACTGGTAGTTGGATTGTTAGATGTCTCAGATGGTGTGAAACTGTTAGTTTGATTGTTAGTTGTCTCAGATGGTGTGAAACTGGTAGTTAGATTGTTAGATGTCTCAGATGGTGTGAAACTGGTAGTTTGATTGTTAGATGTCTCAGATGGTGTGAAACTGGTAGTTTGATTGTTAGATGTCTCAGATGGTGTGAAACTGGTAGTTTGATTGTTAGATGTCTCAGATGGTGTGAAACTGGTAGTTTGATTGTTAGATGTCTCAGATTTTGTGAAACTGGTAGTTTGATTGTTAGATGTCTCAGATGGTGTGAAACTGGTAGTTTGATTGTTAGATGTCTCAGATTTTGAGAAACTGGTAGTTGGATTGTTAGATGTCTCAGATGGTGTGAAACTGGTAGTTTGATTGTTAGATGTCTCAGATGGTGTGAAACTGGTAGTTTGATTGTTAGATGTCTCAGATGGTGTGAAACTGGTAGTTTGATTGTTAGATGTCTCAGATGGTGTGAAACTGGTAGTTTGATTGTTAGATGTCTCAGATTTTGAGAAACTGGTAGTTGGATTGTTAGATGTCTCAGATGGTGTGAAACTGGTAGTTTGATTGTTAGATGTCTCAGATGGTGTGAAACTGGTAGTTTGATTGTTAGATGTCTCAGATGGTGTGAAACTGGTAGTTGGATTGTTAGATGTCTCAGATGGTGTGAAACTGGTAGTTTGATTGTTAGATGTCTCAGATTTTGTGAAACTGGTAGTTGGATTGTTAGATGTCTCAGATGGTGTGAAACTGGTAGATTGATTGTTAAATGTCTCAGATTGTGTGAAACTGGTAGTTTGATTGTTAGTTGTCTCAGATGATGTGAAACTGGTAGTTTGATTGTTAGATGTCTCAGATTTTGTGAAACTGGAAGTTGGAATGTTAGATGTCTCAGATGGTGTGAAACTGGTAGTTTGATTGTTAGATGTCTCAGATGGTGTGAAACTGGTAGTTTGATTGTTAGATGTCTCAGATGGTGTGAAACTGGTAGTTTGATTGTTAGATGTCTCAGATTTTGAGAAACTGGTAGTTTGATTGTTAGTTGTCTCAGATGGTGTGAAACTGGTAGTTTGATTGTTAGATGTCTCAGATGGTGTGAAACTGGTAGTTTGATTGTTAGATGTCTCAGATGGTGTGAAACTGGTAGTTTGATTGTTAGATGTCTCAGATTTTGAGAAACTGGTAGTTTGATTGTTAGTTGTCTCAGATGATGTGAAACTGGTAGTTTGATTGTTAGTTGTCTCAGATGGTGTGAAACTGGTAGTTTGATTGTTAGATGTCTCAGATGGTGTGAAACTGGTAGTTTGATTGTTAGATGTCTCAGATGGTGTGAAACTGGTAGTTTGATTGTTAGATGTGTCAGATGGTGTGAAACTGGTAGTTTGATTGTTAGATGTCTCAGATTTTGAGAAACTGGTAGTTTGATTGTTAGATGTCTCAGATGGTGTGAAACTGGTAGTTTGATTGTTAGATGTCTCAGATGGTGTGAAACTGATAGTTGGATTGTTAGATGTCTCAGATGGTGTGAAACTGGTAGTTTGATTGTTAGATGTCTCAGATGGTGTGAAACTGGTAGTTTGATTGTTAGATGTCTCAGATGGTGTGAAACTGGTAGTTTGATTGTTAGATGTCTCAGATTTTGTGAAACTGGAAGTTGGAATGTTAGATGTCTCAGATGGTGTGAAACTGGTAGTTTGATTGTTAGATGTCTCAGATGGTGTGAAACTGGTAGTTTGATTGTTAGATGTCTCAGATGGTGTGAAACTGGTAGTTTGATTGTTAGATGTCTCAGATTTTGAGAAACTGGTAGTTTGATTGTTAGATGTCTCAGATGGTGTGAAACTGGTAGTTTGATTGTTAGATGTCTCAGATGGTGTGAAACTGATAGTTGGATTGTTAGATGTCTCAGATGGTGTGAAACTGGTAGTTTGATTGTTAGATGTCTCAGATGGTGTGAAACTGGTAGTTTGATTGTTAGATGTCTCAGATGGTGTGAAACTGGTAGTTTGATTGTTAGATGTCTCAGATTTTGTGAAACTGGAAGTTGGAATGTTAGATGTCTCAGATGGTGTGAAACTGGTAGTTTGATTGTTAGATGTCTCAGATGGTGTGAAACTGGTAGTTTGATTGTTAGATGTCTCAGATGGTGTGAAACTGGTAGTTTGATTGTTAGATGTCTCAGATTTTGAGAAACTGGTAGTTTGATTGTTAGATGTCTCAGATGGTGTGAAACTGGTAGTTTGATTGTTAGATGTCTCAGATGGTGTGAAACTGGTAGTTGGATTGTTAGATGTCTCAGATGGTGTGAAACTGGTAGTTTGATTGTTAGATGTCTCAGATGGTGTGAAACTGGTAGTTTGATTGTTAGATGTCTCAGATGGTGTGAAACTGGTAGTTTGATTGTTAGATGTCTCAGATTTTGTGAAACTGGTAGTTGGATTGTTAGATGTCTCAGATGGTTTGAAACTGGTAGTTTGATTGTTAGATGTCTCAGATGGTGTGAAACTGGTAGTTTGATTGTTAGATGTCTCAGATTTTGTGAAACTGGTAGTTTGATTGTTAGTTGTCTCAGATGGTGTGAAACTGGTAGTTTGATTGTTAGTTGTCTCAGATGGTTTGAAACTGGTAGTTTGATTGTTAGATGTCTCAGATGGTTTGAAACTGGTAGTTTGATTGTTAGTTGTCTCAGATGGTTTGAAACTGGTAGTTTGATTGTTAGTTGTCTCAGATGGTTTGAAACTGGTAGTTTGATTGTTAGTTGTCTCAGATGGTGTGAAACTGGTAGTTGGATTGTTAGTTGTCTCAGATGGTGTGAAACTGGTAGTTGGATTGTTAGTTGTCTCAGATGGTGTGAAACTGGTAGTTTGATTGTTAGTTGTCTCAGATGGTGTGAAACTGGTAGTTTGATTGTTAGATGTCTCAGATGGTGTGAAACTGGTAGTTTGATTGTTAGTTGTCTCAGATGGTGTGAAACTGGTAGTTTGATTGTTAGATGTCTCAGATGGTGTGAAACTGGTAGTTTGATTGTTAAATGTCTCAGATGGTGTGAAACTGGTAGTTTGATTGTTAGTTGTCTCAGATGGTTTGAAACTGGTAGTTTGATTGTTAGTTGACTCAGATGATGTGAAACTGGTAGTTTGATTGTTAGTTGTCTCAGATGGTTTGAAACTGGTAGTTTGATTGTTAGATATCTCAGATGGTGTGAAACTGGTAGGTGGGTTGTTAGATGTCTCAAATGGTGTGAAACTGGTAGTTTGATTGTTAGTTGTCTCAGATGGTGTGAAACTGGTAGTTTGATTGTTAGATGTCTCAGATTTCGTGAAACTGTTAGTTTGATGGTTAGATGTCTCAGATGGTGTGAAACTGTTAGTTTGATGGTTAGATGTCTCAGATGGTGTGAAACTGGTAGGTGGATTGTTAGATGTCTCAGATGGTGTGAAACTGGTAGTTTGATTGTTAGTTGTCTCAGATGGTGTGAAACTGGTAGTTTGATGGTTAGATGTCTCAGATGGTTTGAAACTGTTAGTTTGATGGTTAGATGTGTCAGATGGTTTGAAACTGGTAGTTTGATTGTTAGATGTCTCAGATTTCGTGAAACTTTTAGTTTGATGGTTAGATGTCTCAGATGGTGTAAAACTGTTAGTTTGATGGTTAGATGTCTCAGATGGTTTGAAACTGGTAGTTTGATTGTTAGATGTCTCAGATGGTTTGAAACTGGTAGTTTGATTGTTAGATGTCTCAGATGGTTTGAAACTGGTAGTTTGATTGTTAGATGTCTCAGATGGTGTGAAACTGGTAGTTGGATTGTTAGATGTCTCAGATGGTTTGAAACTGGTAGTTTGATTGTTAGATGTCTCAGATGGTTTGAAACTGGTAGTTTGATTGTTAGATGTCTCAGATGGTGTGAAACTGGTAGTTTGATTGTTAAATGTCTCAGATGGTGTGAAACTGGTAGTTTGATTGTTAGTTGTCTCAGATGGTTTGAAACTGGTAGTTTGATTGTTAGATGTCTCAGATTTCGTGAAACTGTTAGTTTGATGGTTAGATGTCTCAGATGGTGTGAAACTGTTAGTTTGATTGTTAGATGTCTCAGATGGTGTGAAACTGGTAGGTGGATTGTTAAATGTCTCAGATGGTGTGAAACTGGTAGTTGGATTGTTAGATGTCTCAGATGGTTTGAAACTGGTAGTTTGATTGTTAGATGTCTCAGATGGTGTGAAACTGGTAGTTTGATTGTTAGATGTCTCAGATGGTGTGAAACTGGTAGTTTGATTGTTAAATGTCTCAGATGGTGTGAAACTGGTAGTTTGATTGTTAGTTGTCTCAGATGGTTTGAAACTGGTAGTTTGATTGTTAGATGTCTCAGATTTCGTGAAACTGTTAGTTTGATGGTTAGATGTCTCAGATGGTGTGAAACTGTTAGTTTGATGGTTAGATGTCTCAGATGGTTTGAAACTGGTAGTTTGATTGTTAGATGTCTCAGATGGTTTGAAACTGTTAGTTTGATGGTTAGATGTCTCAGATTTCGTGAAACTGTTAGTTTGATGGTTAGATGTCTCAGATGGTGTGAAACTGTTAGTTTGATGGTTAGATGTCTCAGATGGTTTGAAACTGGTAGTTTGATTGTTAGATGTCTCAGATGGTGTGAAACTGGTAGTTTGATTGTTAGTTGTCTCAGATGGTATGAAACTGGTAGTTTGATTGTTAGATGTCTCAGATTTCGTGAAACTGTTAGTTTGATGGTTAGATGTCTCAGATGGTGTGAAACTGTTAGTTTGATGGTTAGATGTCTCAGATGGTTTGAAACTGGTAGTTTGATTGTTAGATGTCTCAGATGGTGTGATGCTGGTAGTTTGATTGTTAGTTGTCTCAGATGATGTGAAACTGGTAGTTTGATTGTTAGATGTCTCAGATTTTGTGAAACTGGTAGTTGGATTGTTAGATGTCTCAGATGGTGTGAAACTGGTAGTTGGATTGTTAGATGTCTCAGATGGTGTGAAACTGGTAGTTTGATTGTTAAATGTCTCAGATTGTGTGAAACTGGTAGTTTGATTGTTAGTTGTCTCAGATCGTTTGAAACTGGTAGTTTGATTGTTAGTTGTCTCAGATGATGTGAAACTGGTAGTTTGATTGTTAGTTGTCTCAGATGGTTTGAAACTGGTAGTTTGATTGTTAGTTGTCTCAGATGGTGTGAAACTGGTAGTTGGATTGTTAGTTGTCTCAGATGGTGTGAAACTGGTAGTTGGATTGTTAGTTGTCTCAGATGGTGTGAAACTGGTAGTTTGATTGTTAAATGTCTCAGATGGTGTGAAACTGGTAGTTTGATTGTTAGTTGTCTCAGATGGTGTGAAACTGGTAGTTTGATTGTTAGATGTCTCAGATGGTGTGAAACTGGTAGTTTGATTGTTAGATGTCTCAGATGGTGTGAAACTGGTAGTTTGATTGTTAGATGTCTCAGATGGTGTGAAACTGGTAGTTTGATTGTTAAATGTCTCAGATTGTGTGAAACTGGTAGTTTGATTGTTAGTTGTCTCAGATGGTTTGAAACTGGTAGTTTGATTGTTAGTTGTCTCAGATGATGTGAAACTGGTAGTTTGATTGTTAGTTGTCTCAGATGGTTTGAAACTGGTAGTTTGATTGTTAGTTGTCTCAGATGGTGTGAGACTGGTAGTTGGATTGTTAGTTGTCTCAGATGGTTTGAAACTGGTAGTTTGATTGTTAGATGTCTCAGATGATGTGAAACTGGTAGTTTGATTGTTAGATGTCTCAGATGGTGTGAAACTGGTAGTTTGATTGTTAGTTGTCTCAGATTTTGTGAAACTGGTAGTTTGATTGTTAGATGTGTCATATGGTGTGAAACTGGTAGTTTGATTGTTAGTTGTCTCAGATTGTGTGAAACTGGTAGTTTGATTGTTAGATGTCTCAGATTTTGTGAAACTGGTAGTTTGATGGTTAGATGTCTCAGATGGTGTGAAACTGGTAGTTTGATTGTTAGATGTCTCAGATGGTGTGAAACTGGTAGTTTGATTGTTAGTTGTCTCAGATGGTGTGAAACTGGTAGTTGGATTGTTAGATGTCTCAGATGGTTTGAAACTGGTAGTTTGATTGTTAGATGTCTCAGATGGTGTGAAACTGGTAGTTTGATTGTTAGTTGTCTCAGATGGTGTGAAACTGGTAGTTTGATTGTTAGATGTCTCAGATGGTTTGAAACTGGTAGTTTGATTGTTAGATGTCTCAGATGGTTTGAAACTGGTAGTTTGATTGTTAGATGTCTCAGATGGTGTGAAACTGGTAGTTGGATTGTTAGATGTCTCAGATGGTTTGAAACTGGTAGTTTGATTGTTAGATGTCTCAGATGGTTTGAAACTGGTAGTTTGATTGTTAGTTGTCTCAGATGGTGTGAAACTGGTAGTTTGATTGTTAGTTGTCTCAGATGGTGTGAAACTGGTAGTTGGATTGTTAGATGTCTCAGATGGTGTGAAACTGGTAGTTGGATTGTTAGATGTCTCAGATGGTTTGAAACTGGTAGTTTGATTGTTAGATGTCTCAGATGGTGTGAAACTGGTAGTTTGATTGTTAGATGTCTCAGATTTTGTGAAACTGGTAGTTTGATTGTTAGATGTCTCAGATGGTGTGAAACTTGTAGTTGGATTGTTAGTTGTCTCAGTTGGTTTGAAACTGGTAGTTTGATTGTTAGATGTCTCAGATTTTGTGAAACTGGTAGTTGGATTGTTAGATGTCTCAGATGGTTTGAAACTGGTAGTTGGATTGTTAGATGTCTCAGATTTTGTGAAACTGGTAGTTGGATTGTTAGATGTCTCAGATGGTTTGAAACTGGTAGTTGGATTCTTAGATGTCTCAGATGGTTTGAAACTGGTAGTTTGATTGTTAGATGTCTCAGATTTTGTGAAACTGGTAGTTGGATTGTTAGATGTCTCAGATGGTTTGAACCTGGTAGTTTGATTGTTAGATGTCTCAGATGGTGTGAAACTGGTAGTTTGATTGTTAGATGTCTCAGATGGTGTGAAACTGGTAGTTTGATTGTTAGATGTCTCAGATGGTTTGAAACTGGTAGTTTGATTGTTAGATGTCTCAGATGGTGTGAAACTGGTAGTTTGATTGTTAGATGTCTCAGATTGTGTGAAACTGGTAGTTTGATTGTTAGATGTGTCAGATGGTGTGAAACTGGTAGTTTGATTGTTAGTTGTCTCAGATGGTGTGAAACTGGTAGTTTGATTGTTAGATGTCTCAGATGGTGTGAAACTGGATGTTGGATTTTTAGTTGTCTCAGATGGTGTATAACTAGTAGTTGGATTGTTAGTTGTCTCAGATGGTGTGAAACTGGTACTTGGATCAATAAAACCATCCTTGTTTTTTAGATCATCTGTGGTTAGATTGTTAAATATCTTGTCTGCTGTGAAACTGGATGTTGGATTGTTAGATGTCTCAGATGGTGTGAAACTGGTAGTTGGATTGTTAGACGTCTCAGATGGTTTGAAACTGGTAGTTTGATTGTTAGATGTCTCAGATTTTGTGAAACTGGTAGTTTGATTGTTAGTTGTCTCAGATTTTGTGAAACTGGTAGTTTGATTGTTAGATGTCTCAGATGGTGTGAAACTGGTAGTTTGATTGTTAGTTGTCTCAGATGGTGTGAAACTGGTAGTTTGATTGTTAGTTGTCTCAGATTTTGTGAAACTGGTAGTTGGATTGTTAGATGTCTCAGATGGTTTGAAACTGGTAGTTTGATTGTTAGATGTCTCAGATGGTTTGAAACTGGTAGTTTGATTGTTAGATGTCTCAGATTTTGTGAAACTGGTAGTTTGATTGTTAGATGTCTCAGATGGTTTGAAACTGGTAGTTTGATTGTTAGATGTCTCAGATGGTTTGAAACTGGTAGTTTGATTGTTAGTTGTCTCAGATTGTGTGAAACTGGTAGTTTGATTGTTAGATGTGTCAGATGGTGTGAAACTGGTAGTTTGATTGTTAGTTGTCTCAGATGGTGTGAAACTGGTAGTTTGATTGTTAGATGTCTCAGATGGTGTGAAACTGGTAGTTTGATTGTTAGATGTCTCAGATGGTGTGAAACTGGATGTTGGATTTTTAGTTGTCTCAGATGGTGTATAACTAGTAGTTGGATTGTTAGTTGTCTCAGATGGTGTGAAACTGGTACTTGGATCAATAAAACCATCCTTGTTTTTTAGATCATCTGTGGTTAGATTGTTAAATATCTTGTCTGCTGTGAAACTGGATGTTGGATTGTTAGATGTCTCAGATGGTTTGAAACTGGTAGTTGGATTGTTAGACGTCTCAGATGGTGTGAAACTGGTAGTTGGATTGTTAGACGTCTCAGATGGTTTGAAACTGGTAGTTTGATTGTTAGATGTCTCAGATGGTTTGAAACTGGTAGTTTGATTGTTAGTTGTCTCAGATTGTGTGAAACTGGTAGTTTGATTGTTAGATGTGTCAGATGGTGTGAAACTGGTAGTTTGATTGTTAGATGTCTCAGATGGTGTGAAACTGGATGTTGGATTTTTAGTTGTCTCAGATGGTGTATAACTAGTAGTTGGATTGTTAGTTGTCTCAGATGGTGTGAAACTGGTACTTGGATCAATAAAACCATCCTTGTTTTTTAGATCATCTGTGGTTAGATTGTTAAATATCTTGTCTGCTGTGAAACTGGATGTTGGATTGTTAGATGTCTCAGATGGTTTGAAACTGGTAGTTGGATTGTTAGACGTCTCAGATGGTGTGAAACTGGTAGTTGGATTGTTAGACGTCTCAGATGGTGTGAAACTGGTAGTTTGATTGTTAGTTGTCTCAGATGATGTGAAACTGGTAGTTTGATTGTTAGATGTCTCAGATGGTTTGAAACTGGTAGTTTGATTGTTAGTTGTCTCAGATGGTGTGAAACTGGTAGTTTGATTGTTAGATGTGTCAGATGGTGTGAAACTGGTAGTTTGATTGTTAGATGTCTCAGATGGTGTGAAACTGGATGTTGGATTTTTAGTTGTCTCAGATGGTGTATAACTAGTAGTTGGATTGTTAGTTGTCTCAGATGGTGTGAAACTGGTACTTGGATCAATAAAACCATCCTTGTTTTTTAGATCATCTGTGGTTAGATTGTTAAATATCTTGTCTGCTGTGAAACTGGATGTTGGATTGTTAGATGTCTCAGATGGTTTGAAACTGGTAGTTGGATTGTTAGACGTCTCAGATGGTGTGAAACTGGTAGTTGGATTGTTAGACGTCTCAGATGGTTTGAAACTGGTAGTTTGATTGTTAGATGTCTCAGATTTTGTGAAACTGGTAGTTTGATTGTTAGTTGTCTCAGATTTTGTGAAACTGGTAGTTTGATTGTTAGATGTCTCAGATGGTGTGAAACTGGTAGTTTGATTGTTAGTTGTCTCAGATGGTGTGAAACTGGTAGTTTGATTGTTAGTTGTCTCAGATTTTGTGAAACTGGTAGTTGGATTGTTAGATGTCTCAGATGGTTTGAAACTGGTAGTTGGATTGTTAGATGTCTCAGATGGTTTGAAACTGGTAGTTTGATTGTTAGATGTCTCAGATGGTGTGAAACTGGTAGTTTGATGGTTAGATGTCTCAGATGGTTTGAAACTGGTAGTTTGATTGTTAGTTGTCTCAGATAGTGTGAAACTGTTAGTTTGATTGTTAGATGTCTCAGATGGTGTGAAACTGGTAGTTGGATTGTTAGTTGTCTCAGATTGTGTGAAACTGATAGTTGGATTGTTAGACTTCTCAGATGGTGTGAAACTGGTAGTTGGATTGTTAGTTGTCTCAGATGGTGTGAAACTGGTAGTTGGATTGTTAGTTGTCTCAGATAGTGTGAAACTGTTAGTTTGATTGTTAGATGTCTCAGATGGTGTGAAACTGGTAGTTGGATTGTTAGTTGTCTCAGATGGTGTGAAACTGGTAGTTGGATTGTTAGTTGTCTCAGATGGTTTGAAACTGGTAGTTTGATTGTTACATTTCTCAGATTTTGTGAAACTGGTAGTTGGATTGTTAGTTGTCTCAGATGGTGTGAAACTGGTAGTTGGATTGTTAGACGTCTCAGATGGTGTGAAACTGGTAGTTTGATTGTTAGATGTCTCAGATGGTGTGAAACTGGTAGTTGGATTGTTAGTTGTCTCCGATGGTTTGAAACTGGTAGTTTGATTGTTAGATTTCTCAGATTTTGTGAAACTGGTAGTTGGATTGTTAGTTGTCTCAGATGGTGTGAAACTGGTAGTTGGATTGTTAGTTGTCTCAGATGGTTTGAAACTGGTAGTTTGATTGTTAGATTTCTCAGATTTTGTGAAACTGGTAGTTGGATTGTTAGTTGTCTCAGATGGTGTGAAACTGGTAGTTGGATTGTTAGTTGTCTCAGATGGTTTGAAACTGGTAGTTGGATTGTTAGTTGTCTCAGATGGTTTGAAACTGGTAGTTGGATTGTTAGATGTCTCAGATAGTGTGAAACTGGTAGTTGGATTGTTAGTTGTCTCAGATGGTGTGAAACTGGTAGTTGGATTGTTAGTTGTCTCAGATGGTGTGAATCTGGTAGTTGGATTGTTAGATGTCTCAGATTGTGTGAAACTGGTAGTTTGATTGTTAGATGTCTCAGATGGTTTGAAACTGGTAGTTTGATTGTTAGATGTCTCAGATGGTGTGAAACTGGTAGTTGGATTGTTAGATGTCTCAGATGGTTTGAAACTGTTAGTTTGATTGTTAGATGTCTCAGATGGTGTGAAACTGGTAGTTTGATTGTTAGTTGTCTCAGATGGTGTGAAACTGGTAGTTTGATTGTTAGATGTCTCAGATGGTTTGAAACTGGTAGTTTGATTGTTAGATGTCTCAGATGGTTTGAAACTGGTAGTTTGATTGTTAGATGTCTCAGATGGTGTGAAACTGGTAGTTGGATTGTTAGTTGTCTCAGATGGTGTGAAACTGGTAGTTTGATTGTTAGATGTCTCAGATGGTGTGAAACTGGTAGTTTGATTGTTAGATGTCTCAGATGGTTTGAAACTGGTAGTTTGATTGTTAGATGTCTCAGATGGTTTGAAACTGTTAGTTTGATTGTTAGATGTCTCAGATGGTGTGAAACTGGTAGTTCGATTGTTAGTTGTCTCAGATGGTGTGAAACTGGTAGTTTGATTGTTAGATGTCTCAGATGGTGTGAAACTGGTAGTTTGATTGTTAGATGTCTCAGATGGTGTGAAACTGGTAGTTGGATTGTTAGTTGTCTCAGATGGTGTGAAACTGGTAGTTGGATTGTTAGTTGTCTCAGATGGTGTGAAACTGGTAGTTTGATTGTTAGATGTCTCAGATGGTGTGAAACTGGTAGTTTGATTGTTAGATGTCTCAGATGGTTTGAAACTGGTAGTTTGATTGTTAGATGTCTCAGATGGTGTGAAACTGGTAGTTTGATTGTTAGATGTCTCAGATGGTTTGAAACTGGTAGTTGGATTGTTAGATGTCTCAGATAGTGTGAAACTGGTAGTTTGATGGTTAGATGTCTCAGATGGTGTGAAACTGGTAGTTTGATTGTTAGATGTCTCAGATGGTGTGAAACTGGTAGTTTGATGGTTAGATGTCTCAGATGGTGTGAAACTGGTAGTTTGATTGTTAGATGTCTCAGATGGTGTGAAACTGGTAGTTTGATGGTTAGATGTCTCAGATGGTGTGAAACTGGTAGTTTGATTGTTAGATGTCTCAGATGGTGTGAAACTGGTAGTTTGATTGTTAGATGTCTCAGATGGTGTGAAACTGGTAGTTTGATGGTTAGATGTCTCAGATGGTGTGAAACTGGTAGTTTGATTGTTAGATGTCTCAGATGGTGTGAAACTGGTAGTTTGATGGTTAGATGTCTCAGATGGTGTGAAACTGGTAGTTGGATTGTTAGATGTCTCAGATGGTGTGAAACTGGTAGTTGGATTGTTAGATGTCTCAGATGGTGTGAAACTGGTAGTTTGATTGTTAGATGTCTCAGATGGTGTGAAACTGGTAGTTGGATTGTTAGATGTCTCAGATGGTGTGAAACTGGTAGTTGGATTGTTAGATGTCTCAGATGGTGTGAAACTGGTAGTTGGATTGTTAGATGTCTCAGATTTTGTGAAACTGATAGTTGGATTGTTAGATGTCTCAGATGGTTTGAAACTGGTAGTTTGATTGTTAGATGTCTCAGATTTTGTGAAACTGGTAGTTGGATTGTTAGATGTCTCAGATGGTTTGAAACTGGTAGTTTGATTGTTAGATGTCTCAGATGGTTTGAAACTGGTAGTTTGATTGTTAGTTGTCTCAGATGATGTGAAACTGGTAGTTTGATTGTTAGATGTCTCAGATGGTTTGAAACTGGTAGTTTGATTGTTAGTTGTCTCAGATGATGTGAAACTGGTAGTTGGATTGTTAGATGTCTCAGATGGTTTGAAACTGGTAGTTTGATTGTTAGATGTCTCAGATTTTGAGAAACTGGTAGTTGGATTGTTCGATGTCTCAGATGGTTTGAAACTGGTAGTTTGATTGTTAGATGTCTCAGATGGTTTGAAACTGGTAGTTTGATTGTTAGTTGTCTCAGATTGTGTGAAACTGGTAGTTGGATTGTTAGATGTCTCAGATGGTGTGAAACTGGTACTTGGATCAATAAAACCAGCCTTGTTTTTTAGATCATCTGTGGTTAGATTGTTAAATATCTTGTCTGCTGTGAAACTGGATGTTGGATTGTTAGATGTCTCAGATGGTGTGAAACTGGATGTTGGATTGTTAGATGTCTCAGATGGTGTGAAACTGGATGTTGGATTGTTAGATGTCTCAGATTTTGTGAAACTGGTAGTTGGATTGTTAGATATCTCAGATTTTGTGAAACTGGTAGTTTGATTGTTAGATGTCTCAGATTTTGTGAAACTGGTAGTTGGATTGTTAGATGTCTCAGATTTTGTGAAACTGGTAGTTTGATTGTTAGTTGTCTCAGATGGTGTGAAACTGGTAGTTTGATTGTTAGATGTCTCAGATTTTGTGAAACTGGTAGTTTGATTGTTAGTTGTCTCAAATGGTGTGAAACTGGTAGTTGGATTGTTAGTTGTCTCAGATGGTGTGAAACTGGTAGTTTGATTGTTAGATGTCTCAGATGGTGTGAAACTGGTAGTTTGATTGTTAGATGTCTCAGATGGTTTGAAACTGGTAGTTTGATTGTTAGATGTCTCAGATTTTGTGAAACTGGTAGTTGGATTGTTAGTTGTCTCAGATGGTGTGAAACTGGTAGTTTGATTGTTAGATGTCTCAGATGGTTTGAAACTGGTAGTTTGATTGTTAGATGTCTCAGATTTTGTGAAACTGGTAGTTGGATTGTTAGTTGTCTCAGATGGTGTGAAACTGGTAGTTTGATTGTTAGATGTCTCAGATGGTGTGAAACTGGTAGTTTGATTGTTAGTTGTCTCAGATGGTGTGAAACTGGTAGTTTGATTGTTAGATGTCTCAGAAGGTTTGAAACTGGTAGTTTGATTGTTAGTTGTCTCAAATGGTGTGAAACTGGTAGTTGGATTGTTAGTTGTCTCAGATGGTGTGAAACTGGTACTTGGATCAATAAAACCATCCTTGTTTTTTAGATCATCTGTGGTTAGATTGTTAGATGTCTCAGATGGTGTGAAACTGGATGTTGGATTGTTAGATGTCTCAGATGGTGTGAAACTGGTAGTTTGATTGTTAGATGTCTCAGATTTTGTGAAACTGGTAGTTGGATTTTTAGATATCTCAGATGGTTTGAAACTGGTAGTTTGATTGTTAGATGTCTCAGATTTTGTGAAACTGGTAGTTTGATTGTTAGTTGTCTCAAATGGTTTGAAACTGGTAGTTTGATTGTTAGATGTCTCAGATTTTGTGAAACTGGTAGTTGGATTGTAAGTTGTCTCAGATGGTGTGAAACTGGTAGTTTGATTGTTAGATGTCTCAGATGGTTTGAAACTGGTAGTTTGATTGTTAGTTGTCTCAGATGGTGTGAAACTGGTAGTTGGATTGTTAGATGTCTCAGATGGTTTGAAACTGGTAGTTGGATTGTTAGATGTCTCAGATGGTGTGAAACTGGTAGTTGGATTGTTAGATGTCTCAGATGGTGTGAAACTGGTAGTTGGATTGTTAGTTGTCTCAGATGGTGTGAAACTGATAGTTTGATTGTTAGTTGTCTCAGACGGTGTTAAACTGGTAGTTTGATTGTTAGTTGTCTCAGACGGTGTGAAACTGGTAGTTTGATTGTTAGTTGTCTCAGACGGTGTGAAACTGGTAGTTTGATTGTTAGTTGTCTCAGATGGTGTGAAACTGGTAGTTGGATTGTTAGATGTCTCAGATGGTGTGAAACTGGTAGTTTGATTGTTAGTTGTCTCAGACGGTGTGAAACTGGTGGTTTGATTGTTAGTTGTCTCAGACGGTGTGAAACTGGTAGTTTGATTGTTAGTTGTCTCAGACGGTGTGAAACTGGTAGTTTGATTGTTAGTTGTCTCAAATGGTGTGAAACTGGTAGTTGGATTGTTAGTTGTCTCAGATGGTGTGAAACTGGTAGTTTGATTGTTAGATGTCTCAGATGGTTTGAAACTGGTAGTTTGATTGTTAGATGTCTCAGATTTTGTGAAACTGGTAGTTTGATTGTTAGTTGTCTCAAATGGTGTGAAACTGGTAGTTGGATTGTTAGTTGTCTCAGATGGTGTGAAACTGGTAGTTTGATTGTTAGTTGTCTCAAATGGTGTGAAACTGGTAGTTGGATTGTTAGTTGTCTCAGATGGTGTGAAACTGGTAGTTTGATTGTTAGATGTCTCAGATGGTTTGAAACTGGTAGTTTGATTGTTAGATGTCTCAGATTTTGTGAAACTGGTAGTTTGATTGTTAGTTGTCTCAAATGGTGTGAAACTGGTAGTTGGATTGTTAGTTGTCTCAGATGGTGTGAAACTGGTAGTTTGATTGTTAGTTGTCTCAGATGGTGTGAAACTGGTAGTTTTATTGTTAGTTGTCTCAGATGGTGTGAAACTGATAGTTTGATTGTTAGTTGTCTCAGACGGTGTGAAACTGGTAGTTTGATTGTTAGTTGTCTCAGACGGTGTGAAACTGGTAGTTTGATTGTTAGTTGTCTCAGACGGTGTGAAACTGGTAGTTTGATTGTTAGTTGTCTCAGATGGTGTGAAACTGGTAGTTGGATTGTTAGATGTCTCAGATGGTGTGAAACTGGTAGTTTGATTGTTAGTTGTCTCAGACGGTGTGAAACTGGTAGTTTGATTGTTAGTTGTCTCAGACGGTGTGAAACTGGTAGTTTGATTGTTAGTTGTCTCAGATGGTGTGAAACTGGTAGTTGGATTGTTAGATGTCTCAGATGGTTTGAAACTGGTAGTTTGATTGTTAGTTGTCTCAGATTGTGTGAAACTGGTAGTTTGATTGTTAGATGTCTCAGATGGTTTGAAACTGGTAGTTTGATTGTTAGTTTTCTCAGATGGTGTGAAACTGGTAGTTTGATTGTTAGATGTCTCAGATTGTGTGAAACTGATAGTTGGATTGTTAGTTGTCTCAGATGGTGTATAACTAGTAGTTTGATTGTTAGTTGTCTCAGATGGTGTGAAACTGGTACTTGGATCAATAAAACCATCCTTGTTTTTTAGATCATCTGTGGTTAGATTCTTAAATATCTTGTCTGCCGTGAAACTGGATGTTGGATTGTTAGATGTCTCAGATGGTGTGAAACTGGTAGTTGGATTGTTAGTTGTCTCAGATGGTGTGAAACTGGTAGTTGGATTGTTAGATGTCTCAAATGGTTTGAAACTGGTAGTTTGATTGTTAGTTGTCTCAGATGGTTTGAAACTGGTAGTTTGATTGTTAAATGTCTCAGATTTTGTAAAACTGGTATTTGGATTGTTATTTGTCTCAGATGGTGTGAAACTGGTAGTTGGATTGTTAGTTGTCTCAGATAATGTGAAACTGGATGTTGGTTTGTTAGTAGTGGTGTCTGACAGTGGTGTGACAGTAGTATATCTTTCATCAACACAGATGACACACATCCATTCTGTCCCGTTAAAATGAATAACGTATTTGCTTTCTTCTTTTCCTTCAACACAAAGTAATAAATAAGAGATGGGTTTTAATTATAAATCTCTGCATTTGGATCCCACAGATTAAAGTGATGCCAATATACTGTTGTTGTTGTTGAAAATGCATTATGAAATTACAATCAAATTCATGTATATGTTTATAAAAAAAATTTTTTTTATAAACCTATACATGAATTTGATTGTAATTCGATTTGATTTTTCATAATGCATGTTCATCATAGTTACCCTAACATGTTAAATATTGACACAGTGTAGTCATGAATGAATAATGAGTCCTATGTGCATGTATCATTGTCAAATGTAGCTTTTTCACCTGTCGTCTTTGGATCAACAGAAGGGAATTTCAGACAACCTCAAGAGACCATGATAACACCAGTGTTTCCCCTAGAAATTTTTCCAGCAGCGGTGCTGTTACGTGCCGGAGGTTGTTACCAAGCCGCGTGTGGGGAGGTCCGGGGGCATGCACCTCTGGAATTTTTTTATTTTTTTTAATTACCCCTTGAACCATGACTTCTGACAAGTGTTGTGGATAGAAATGGACATTTTGAGACATACAAATATGAATCAATATCAACAGATTCAAGGCCTGATTTTTTGTTTTAAACCCAAATAAGTTTCTTTCTTTCGTTGAAAATAAAAGTTATTTGGAAGAATCTGGGTAACCAAATAGTTGATGTACCCCAGTGACTTCCATTGTTCTACTATGGAAGTAAATGGGAACCAGCAACTATTTGGTTTGCCACATTCTTCAGAATATCTTATTTTGTGTTCAGCACAAGAAATAAATGAATACAGGTTTGGAACAACATTAGAGTGAGTAAATAATGACAGAATTTTGTATTCTTGGGTGAACTATCCCTTTAACCCTCTGGGGTCGGCAATCACGCCGGCGTGATTTGCGCGATTTTTTTCACATAGCAGCTGAATAGATTTAAAATACTCCGTATTTTTGTATATGTCCACTTACAATCAAAACAAAACGTTGTGCTTTTGTAAAATAAAGAAATTAAACAGGGTGTGCTTTCTGCCTTTCCGTCTCGTGAACTTTTTTTTTCTTGAGCACGTCTCTAAACATAAACAAAACTCAGCGAATACTTGTCACACATTTGTGAGCTCTATATATTTATTTATAAACATTTAAGTGTGTAGTTTTAAATGATCTGATTCAAAACGAAAACAAATATTCTCTGTTTAAGTAATTTGTATAAAACCAACTCTAACCCTTGCTCATTAGTTTTAATGTGACCACACCCACACGCGCAAAACATATAGAGATGCAAATCGTCCATGTGTCGCGCGAACGTGCCCATTACCTCAACAACAAAGCGCCGCCAAACTTCATCAGTCCACTGCTGTCGTCGAGTTTGGAAGACACGCTGTGAGATTATTGGATTTACATCAGAAGAAGAAGAACGCGATTTGAAGACAAGAAAGATTTTAAGGTAAGAAATAATTCTGAATTATATTAGTTAGTATTGTTGCATACACTTCACATTGCAGTCGAACTGTTGCTCGATGCTTCAGTGAATGTTCTCAGTTTGATAGGATGGATACCCGACCCCACATCAGCGCGGCATTGAACATTTTACATTTAAAACAGCTTATTAGGTAGCCAATGTGCCTGATGCTTTCACTTGATGCAAACGTTAGTTTTTGTGATTAAAATACATGTAAAATATTACCATAACATCTGTCTTCCTGTGTGCGGAAATTTGTTTATGTAGCCGTGACAACGAAACACGTCATATCGATGTAAACATTTGAAGTAACATATGATAATAAATATCTTTTTCTCTAGTGTAGTGTTACTGAAGTGTTCCTTTTTAACGATGCCTGCTATACTATTGTTATTATTTTATGCAGCCCTGCATGTATGCCTACAAGGCACAACAAACCTGGTGTTCATTTTTTATATATATATATATATGTGTGTGTGTGTGTGTGTGTGTGTGTGTGTGTGTGTGTGTGTGTGTGTGTGTGTGTGTGTGTGTGTGTGTGTATTTTATACATTTTAAAAGCAATTTTAACCAGAACAAATCTAAAATGTATTACCAAAATCGTGCAGCCCTAGTTTCTCTTAATATCAGCATGTTCACAGGTTTTTTTAATTTTTTTTAGGTATAGTCCTGCTGACTTCAACATGAGCAGAACATGGTAAAGTGAAAAATCAAACACCTTTTTAATGACAGGTATGCACTGTTTCAGGAATGGCACAAATGTGTGTGACTGGTTAAGTCTCTGTCTTTAGTTCAGTGTATTAAATAATGTGCTTTTTTGCCATTTGTTGTGTATCTTTGGATTGTTGTGTTGTAAATAAATCCAAACAATCAAAAAGCCATTCTTTTTAAAATCTCCTCATTCTTTGTTCAAAGTTCCTCATAGTGCCTGAGAGCTCCTAATAGGGCCATTATGGGAGGCTCTTTGTCTCTCTCAGGTGTGAAACACTCAATATTCATGGCTGGTTAACGCCTACTCGCATAAAGCTTTCTTACACAAGACATGTCTTACAAATTTTAAATCAATATATTGTCTTATCTGAATGAGTAGTCAAGGTGATTTTCACATAGTTTTGGAGCAAATATTCTAGGCTACGTGATACAATTTCCAAAAGTCTTGTGTAGAAATAATCAGTTTGGGTTTCATAACCTTATTTCAGTGACTTTTTTTTTTGTCATTTTCACAAACCACGCATAGATGTTATCTCAAAACGACAAACTTTTACATACATGCTGCTGACATATTATTGTAGCAGAGTTTGTGCTGAATACAGTGTAATAAGATTTTAGCCATGAAAATATCAACAGTAACAGAAATAAGCACAAATGTTAGAGCATGTCAGAACACCTTCCAGGACCCAGAAAACACCTCAGACCCCAGAGGGTTAAGGACAAGCTGCAGCATGTTTACTATTATATGGCTACTGTCTCTTTAAGACCTGCACGCGACGCGTCTAATACGTATTTAACAAGCAGATTTTCTCTACATTTTCTGTTTTCTTTCACTTTAGACATAACCAACTTTGTTTATGTAAACCTTGTGTGTATTTGACAGTATTAGCGCAATAAGACTCGAAAGATAACAGCCCAGTAACCAGGCGCTGTTAGACAGGCTTTTAGTGCATGTGCGCGTCTGGTGTTTGCGTTCAGAAAAGCGTGTGAATTACATGTTTGACCGGCAAGGCTTTAAATCACATGCAAATAATGAACTTTTGTGAACTGCAGTGTCCAGTTCCTCTGCGTTAACATTTGATGTGAATATACGTCGCAACGGTCGCGTACAATATGTTGAGACGGAGGCGTCTACTTTTACTGTTGTGCTTTTACAGTGTGTAAGTGAATGTCGTAATATTGTCGTAATATGTGAAAATCCAGCTCTGCGCCACTGCTGAATACATTGTAGGGGAAACACTGAACACACAGTTCAACGTCAGATGTACAAGTTAAAATCAATATGATTTCTGCATTGAATACCATCAGATACAATCAGGAAGTTAATAAAAGAACAACAGAGGAATAAAACACAAGAGAGATAAAGAGGCCATGTTATGCCCTTTTTTAGGCTCTACTAGAACAGGTTTTCAAGCTTGAATGTGCATTTTTATCCCTATAGTTAACATTGTTTACATTTTGTTTCCACTCTGTCAGTAAAGCTCTGTTTAGTTACTTTCTCTATGAAGCCCCTCCTTCTAAAAAGCACAATGTGCTCTGATTGGTCAGCTGGAGCAGTGTGTTGTGATTGGTAAACCTCTTTGAGCGTATTTTGGAAATGTCCTGGGTAAACCCCAAATTAGTTTTTCTCCCTTTTTTAAGCACATGACCAAGTGTGCCACACACGTCCTGAAAAGTGGAGCCAAAACATTTTGATCGCCCTCAGATGGTTGGTCCCAGTATTTTTTTCAGTCTATGTACAGGGTATGATAAGACAAAATATAGGAGGATAACATTGTGAACACAAAACAAGCCTAACAACAAACAAGAATAGAAAACATCCAAAGAAATAAACAAGTAAGTTGTCACGGTGTGGTGTAGGTTGAAGAAGACTAGTGAGTCAAAGAGCTTCAATAAAAACTTTTACTCAATGTCACTCAAAAGGTACAGACGGGCAGGAGGGTAACACACACCAATAAAGAATGTGAACGGACAAAGACTGACTGAACTCAAGGAACTAAATACTAACACTGATGAACTGAAAACAGGTGATGATAATTAACTGAACACAGGTGGAAGAAGGTAAACTAATTAAGGATAATGGGAACAGGTGCAAACACGACAGAATAGAATGCGACATAAGTAGGTTTTAAATGTAATTATGTTGTCACATGGAGACTCTGTTTGGTTTTTACTATGTCTGCATCGTTTCTGTTTGTCCGTGTTTTAGAGTTTCACAATTCTGGATAAATTGAGAATCACAATTTTTTTGGTTTCAAACAGAGATCACGATTCTCCCACGAACAGTCAACTAAACAAAATAACGTGATTTACAGAGGTTCTGACAAAAGTTAATTGCTGCAGTCTATGTAAAATATTGAATTAATTTGAATTAAATATTTTGTAAAAAATATTTGAATTAATAATTCAAAAATAAATACATAAGTTCTTCATTGTTTCATTACTGGATGAATCAGCATTTTTTTTATGAATCACACTGTTTGTGAAGCTGTTTCATATCTATACATGACAACTGCTCTCTGGGTCTCTTACCCTTAGGTAATCAAATCATTTGAAGATTATTTAAAAGATAAAAGAAAAAATTATAAATATAGCTGCAAGCAGCGATGTTGGGCCCAGGCCCCGTTGCCACCCCCACTCCGGTGCACGGAGGGAAATATGCATTTAAAGCACGTAAATATAAAAGTCCTGTGTCAAAATCGTTTGAATACGCCACAATTAATACAGCAGCTAGTGCCAATATGACCACGAACCACAACCGTCACATCCATGAGATCACTTATATTCAAATTAATTTCATGTCATTGGATGTCTTAGGTCATGTGACGCAAGTGTTTTTTGCTAGTTTCAGCCCTACGCAGTTATCATTATCACGTCCTGCGTCACGTTGTTTAAATAGCAAATGCATTTGCACCCATGGGCGTCTGAAAACGAGGTGTGTCCAGGCGCATTGTTGACGCGTTGCTATTTTGTGGCAATTGAAATAGACTGCGCCATTGACCAACACAAACCTGGTCTAAAGTCAATGGCACAATATATATATATATATATTTTAAAGAGCGCGTTAGTAATGTGCGCCTATAGGCGGGTCTACAACGCCCATATACTCTGCTTATCACACACACACACACACACACACACACACTCTGCCTATTACACACACAGGGCACAGCAGCAGTTATAATTATTATTGTGTACATAAAGAAATGGTGGAATCCGGCTTGTCCCGTAGATGGTCTGCTTGCACGAGCAGATCCGTTTGCACTCTGGAGACGCGTTCAGTAAACTGGCTTTTAAAAGGAATGGGAAATTACATATATACTATATTTTAGTGGTTCTGCCCCACCTGCTAGGTTAGCCTACAAGATTAGCAAAAAAATAAATAACGTAATTAGGGGTGACCCCCGAATAGTCGAAGATTCAATGCTTCGATAGGAGGAGCCTGAATTTTCGCAGAGGGTGTTATGAAACGAGGATCATGCTATTTTGGCTATATGAGGGTGCTCAATGTCTGATTTCACATAGAACTACCGGTTTTCTGTCAATATGTTAACATACAGCCTAGTTTGCTCTGAAACATCTGTTTTAGATTTATCTAATTTTAGAGTTTACACAAAAAAAAAAAGCTGTTAAGTCACGGACAATTGCGAAATATGATTTAATTTACGGCACTTCTAGTTCTTTTCTATGGTATCCGCAAACAGTGATTAACTGTCCTACAACTCTGAATGAAATTCAGTGACGTCAAGGGTGTAATGGGATTGAGGCACACGTGATCCACGTTGACCGTTATGCTTTCTCCAATGGTAGAGCCAGGGACCCTGATATCTCTCATTAGTAAGACAAGGTTACACTTCTAATTGCTTTTGTTTCATTCTTATTTCCAGGAGAATATAACACAGGAAAATGACATAAATTAAATAATGCACATAAAAATATTATATATAGATATCAGATATCAGCACAGACACATTCCCATAATGGTAAGTTACACCTGTCCTGTTAAATAACCACTGCCCTGTCCTAATTGAAGAGATAAACTGAATTAAAAAAACACTGTAAAAGTGGACAAAATCTTACCGAGGGGTGAGTTTCCATTAAAGGTGCAGACTGACTTGCAGACAGGGGTGCAGATGGGGCTGGTCACAATCTCTACTAATAAACCAGTTGAAGGAAATGGAGTTATTACAAACTTCACTAAATATAACTAGTCTAAAATAGTCTTTACCATAATATGCTCTTCCAAACTCATTACAGTGCTTAGAAGACAATTAACACACAGACTCCATTCAAACAGTTTGTCTTAGGTGTGGTAACTTCATCATCACTGATATCAATGATCAAATAATGGCAACACTAAAATACCTTTGTACTTATGAGTTGTTTGTTAAAACGCCATTAAATTTAGGATGACACACACCTATTTTTTGTACTTGTGATTGCAGACAATTCAATTCATTTGGCAAAAACCACAGCTCTGTGTCTGCACTTGTTTCATCCATTCTTACTTCATATTTCCCTCCATTATTTGTTATGTTGAAACTTTGTTTTTTGCCATCTGTTTCGCAGCGCCCTGGAAACCAGAGAGAACATTGTTTAATTGTTTAAACAAAATACTTTCTAAAGAGTTAGAATAGAACAGATACAATAAAATATATAAAATAAATAAATGTTTTACCTAGACAAGATGTGTTTATTTTGACATTCATTGTGCAAACGTTCTTTATTTTTGTATCACAAGCTGGTGGAAATGGCTTTTCATTCCCTGGATTCAGAGAGTTTGGAAATGTATCTGTCACTAGAACATTCAGATAATAAATGTACAATTAATCCTATGGTCACAATAGCAGTGTATATTTCACATCTACCTGTGTCACCTGAGTCCCAGAAACATGCATTTGTCAAATTAAACTAGTATATTTTTGAGCAGTTTGCACAAAGATAACATTGAGATGTTTTTGTAATGATTGTAACGTTCAGGTCAGGCAAGCAAGAGGAGACGATACAAGCGGATCTAAATGCAGCCGTATTCTTTAATAAACGAATCAAAACCAGGAAACAAGCAAGGATAAACACTGGATAAACGTAACAGAGTGTGTGATACACAAAAAATGCCAGACAAAGAATTTAACAAACTGAGGACTATAAATACAAAGGATAATGAAAACTAAACTAGGGGCAGGTGAAAGGAATCAATGAAACAATAATTCACTATGACAACGAATAAGAACATACTTGCGTAACCTGAGACATTTCCTTGGTTTCTATGTAAACATGGTTCCCTGAGAAGGGGAACTCGCTCTGCATCCCTTAGAGGACACTTTTGACAATGCCTCCAGCATGACCGGAAGCACGAGTCTAAACACGACAATGAACCTGACATTGGCCGGCGACAGCCTATGATGTCACTACAGGTGTGACCGTGAGTATAAAAGAGCACCTGTGAAATATGTTATCCACTTGTATTCACAACTAGCCTCCTGTGCTTAACCATCAGCAAGGCAGTTGTACAGTATTTTAAAACATAATGCCAAAAACATCCAGGTTGTTTAGCAAGTCAACCTAGTAGGCTTGCAGCATGGCCATCTTGTGCAAATCCACCCCATACTGACATGCTACCACATGTATTTTGCCATTTAAGCATGACGTGACATGCAACTGCTTAGTTGGCAGAGTCGAAGCCCTCAATGCGGATGCCTCACCCATTGAGAGATAGTTTGCTTGAGTGTAATGGATGCAAGCTCAATATGGCTTTCTCCAAGATCTCTCCAACTCAGCGTGAATATCTTGGAGAAAGGGAAGGCTCGTATGAGCTGGGCCGTTATTTCCCAACAAAAAGCGCTCATCCAAGCGACCACGAGGGAATGCGCTCCTCATGAATCCACAGAAGATCTTAACCTGCCCGTGGTGCGGGACATAACATTCAGCAGGTCTTCATATGCGGGGCAGGCGAGCTGAGAGTGCTCAGAGGCATCTTTGGCCTCAACAAGCCTCATCCTGCTCATCTTAGCTCAAAACATCCTTGTCATCAAAATCTAGCAACTCGCCCTCGTCAGCCGCCGCTGAATTAGAGATATTCATACCTCTTTCAAATTTGTCAGCAAGCTCCACCTGTAAACCCCACAATATGCCTCCTACTCGCCTCAGCCACAACAGGTCCTGAACCAGATGGTTGTTCCAATTCCCTCGAGAAGAGGGACAAATGAGAGCGAAGTTTCTTCATTGAGAAGCGCTCACAATGCACACAAACAGCCCCTCAAGGACTGAGTGTGCATGCTCCTCTCCCAGGCAAATAGCACATGCCGTGAGTGTCATCGGATGTCAGGTAACGCTAACATGGACGAACACACCTGCGAAAGCTTTTCGAGTTAGTGCTTGCCATATTCGCCTTATTAGACAGTCTCCTGAAGACAAGAAAGAGGATGACGTATTTCACAGGTGCATTTTTATACTGACGGTCACACCTGTAGTGACATCATAGGCTGCCGGCTAATGTTAAGTTCATTGTCGTGTTTAGACTCAATCGTGTTTAGTGTCGCGTTTAGGCATTCCCCAAAGTGTCCTCTAGGGGGGCGCAGTGCGAGTTCCCATTCGAAAGGGAACAGACTGGAAACAGGAAATAAAACTAATCCACTAATACAAACTAAACTAAAACTGAATGTGACGATGTGACATAATGTTATAAAACAACAATATAACAAAATCATAGAATGTGATTTAGTTTTTTTACTTACTTCTTCAACAAAAAAAATTATAATTCGCTCACCAAACAACATATTCATTGGCATTATAGACTTCTTGATAAGTTGATAAGAAGTTGATAAATGTAATTTATTGTTTAAAGCTACATACTTATCTGGCTTGATCCACAATAGACGATCATCAGCCACAGCAATTTCTGCGTTTGTCGAGACATAATTCCCCAAAACAGCCTGAGAGAGACACAAGAGTTTAATTTTCTTTTCTACAGATATTGGTGATGAATCTTAAATTCGCAAGCATTTTCTTATTTCATTATTGAGATGTACAGTCCACAGTCCAAGAGGAGAGAGATATTTATCCGTTCACATATGAAGCCGTACGATTATGATCCGCAGCTCAGAGCCGCTGGAACAATTACATACGGTTCATTTGCAGACATGCAAATAATGTTATTTTGGACTTTAACTGTAAATGTCAGTGTTCCTTTACATTCTGTTTATCAAGTCACATTTGTTCACAGAGAACTATATAAATATAGCAAGATGCCAATGAAAGCATAACCCTGTAACCCTGTTTATTAGACAATAGTTAGATTATTTAGCTAAATACAGTATTAGCTGATTTTGATAGTGTTTGCAAAGTGTCTTGCATTTTCAGTAAACAAATATGTTCCACATTAGTGTGCGTGTATTTTGTCAAGCTGTTATATCAAATGATCTTGCATATATCTAAATCCGAAAGCGTGTGGCTTTACTTTCATTCTGACAAATTTGTTTTCTAAAAGTGTTTCAGTAGTTTGTGTCTCTCTGACACGCATATGTTCAAACATGGATTATAACACTCGATTAACCTAACATCATTAATATTCAGCACAATTCAATCCTCCCACAATAACAGATGGTTTCAGTAAAGATCATCACAGATATCTGTCATTTTTATGAGTGATTTCAGTAAAGTTGGCCCTTTTTCAACATTAGTTCATCATTTTAAATAGCACTCACTCATTCAGAAGTGACATTTGTCTTTATGTTGTTCTCATTTAGATTTTTTTATTTTAACGGAAATACACAGTTTCCCTTTATAAATACCTTATACTGTTTGAGTTGCAGGTTGGCATTTTTTTGTCATGACGTAGATTTTCATACAGATTTGTGTCCAGAAATCGGCATCGGGAGTAATTTTAGAGTAATTTTGTATATTTTGGAGAGTAATTTTTTAAAGAAAGATATGAATTAACTCTGAGATTGAAGCAGAGATATATAGGTTAGTGATCCGAATGTTGATTTTTGATTTGATAGATGATCTGATTTATAGGTATTCCAAAAAACATTTACTCCCGATGATGTGGGACCAAGTAGCAAAATGAGGCCATGTTATTATTATGGAAGATGTTGACATTGTTTGATGCCCTTTTTTCCCATGTGAGGAAGTTAATTGGCTTCTTGTTAACTGGAATATCTGGGTTATTCCAACTGGGGGTGTATTTAGATGATGCAAGAGGAGTATTTGTGATGTGCTGAAATTTCCACCAGGCTGTCAGAGCTGCTGCTATTGCTGGTGTTTTTTGATCGTCTGACTGTAGAAGGGTAAGTGTGAAATGCAAATGTCCTTAACAAATTGTTTGTTCAACATCCAACCATGTTTTCCGATGGGTTAGGATGAGTCCATTTGTATATATTTTGAAGCTGAGTTTTTGAATTCTGTAAGGTAGTCGTTTTAATTCTTGGGGTCTTATTTTTCCAGTAGAAATTTGGTAATGGTTGAGTCTAGAGATTTAAACCAGATGAGAGTGGGTTGTATTGGAATCATTGAGAATAATTAGTTTAAGTTATAAGGTATTGTAATTATGATGACTGATATTCTGTCCATAACGCATAGTGATGCAAGTTTAACCAGTGTTGAAATCATCGTCTCTTGTTTTGTTTAACAGAGTAAAGTTAAAAAACTTTAAACTATCCCTTTAAGTTAAAAAAGTATGCATGGATTGGTGGATGCAAGTTGTCGCTGTTTTCATGTTGGCTGGGAGTCAATTTATCATCCGGATGAAGAGTTTGCAATAAAATTGACCAGAAGTGTTTGCAGAACTCAGCAGGGAATCCATCAGGATTGTTCGGCATGAGTTTTAGGGCAGTGAAAAGTTCATGTTGTGTTATGGATGATTCCAAGATGTTTATTTGATATTTATTGAGTTGTGTCAAATTCAGGGTCTTTCAGAACTGAAGTGCCCTCTGGTAATGGGTTTATGTGGACTTGTTCGATTCCATTTTAATGTTACAGGGGCATGGTCACTAATGACCATTGGATGGATCTATGATTCGGAAATACTTGATATTATAAAATCCTGGTGAGAAAGAAATCAATGCAGGAATATGAGTGGTGAACTGGTGAAATAAATGAGTATTCTTTAGCATTTGGATGATGTAGTCGCCAACCATCGCTAAGACCAAAATCACTCATGTACTGTTTTATGGTTTCTGTAGCTTGCCAATTGTGTTTATTGATTAAAATATTAGATCTATCTATTGATGTGTCGAGAACTGTGTTGAAGTCACCTGCTATTATGACTAGACAGAGTTTGAAATAGAAAGGAAAAAGGTCTCACAGGTCATCTGTAATTGGTACAGATTACCAATTGTAATTGAGCTATTATCAATGGAAATGTTTTTATAATTAAATGTCCTTCAGGGTCAATAGCGGTGGTTTTATGAAGACATTTTTTTTTTTAACTTATTAAAATCAAGCATAGCGTCAGTTCTAGCAGGTCACGTTAGTCAATCATCAGCTGACTCTCAGATGATACACGTCTACCTATAGGAATATGACGCCTATCACTGTATTCATATAAGCTCTTTCAGTATTATCAACAGCTATCACGTTTCTCAGGAGCGAATTACCCTCCTCCCTGCCCAACTCCACCTCTCGTCAGTCAGGATTTGGCATTCTGATTCCCCCTTAATCAGACTAAAATTATCAAATTATGTTTTACATTAAAATTAATTAATGTTATCTGCAATATATTCATGTTGGTTCTGTTCTGTTTACCCTAAGAGGGGTTATTTCTGCTCTCCTGCTCTTATCCATGCTAGTCTGTGCAGGGAGTTCTTGTCCAGAACAGAATCATACAAACTGTCAATTTGACAATAGTGGTCCTGCCAGAAATGCATACTCCTCTTTGTTTTGTGTTTTAGTGAGTCGAGAATAAATGACTATACTTTAGTTGAATTTTGTGTAAATCATTTTGGTACCTCAAGAATCGATTTTAATTTTGAAAAAATTCTCGACATTTAATAAAAAAATTATGTGATTTATGCATAGATTTGATTTCTAGTTTACAGTTTTGTGTTACTTTTTCTATTTGACTGCAGTAGAGTATAATAGATCTGAAAGAAAAAGCTCACTGAATTAAATGTAAACCTCGAAATTTATTGTTTTTTCACCCCATTTTACCCAATATAATAAAACAAATGTCATTCAAGCTGACTGCAATCATTACACACATGACTGGCAGTCTTCTGTTATAAAGCAAGGCAGGCCTGAGATAAATAGAAAGACTAATTGGTACATAAAGAAAATTCCTTGATACAAAAATAAAAACCTTTGCAAATAAAACTGGCAAATAAAATGAAAATAAATATAAAATAGGACAAATACAATAGAAAAAAATATACATAATTAAATCAACTTCAGTATAGGTTTATTTAGCATGTAGTAAGTAGTACTACAGAGATTGAATAATCAAATTTTAAAAATAAGACAGTTATAATCTTCACAGTATGGAATATAAATTGATTAATTGATTAATACTACTGCGAAGTTAAAGGCATGTAGCACTTTAGAAAATCAATTTCTGAAATTTGTGAATCGATGCGGATCGGCAGAAGACAGAATCGCGATTCAAATGTAAATTGATTTTCCTCCACCCCAAGTATATGTGCATGGGTGTATGCGTGTGAGTGTATGTATATATTTGTGCAGTTGTGACTGTGCACTTAGTATTCAACAATATTATTGATCTTGTATTAGAACTGAACTGAGCTGGAAGATGACATCACTGTTTTCTCCAGAGCTGCTGTATAGATAAATGAACTAAATTAATAACTAATGATCTTTACAACGGAAATTAATCAACACTAAACTTACTTAAGCTCGACTATGATACTATTTTCTTCTAGATCTGCTGTACAGCCAAAACAAACTTTGTTGCATTATTTTCTTCTTATGACTGTAAAGCTGCTTTGAAACAATATGCATTGTAAAAAAAGTGCAAGCCTATATAAATAAAGGTGGCTTGACTTTACATATGCGTGGGTGCGTAACATGGCAGTGCTGTTGGTGGCAGACCAACAAAAATACAGATACACAAAAGATAGAATGTACACAACAGAACAACAACAACAATACAGAAACCATTAAATACAGACATAGTGTAGAACAGGTGGGGTCGGAAGGCCACGAGACCCAAGTGCAAAGCAAGAACACATCTTATAGATTTAAGCAAAAGAATGAGAGAGAGAGAGAGAGAGAGAGAGAGAGAGAGAGAGAGAGAGAGAGAGAGAGAGAGAGAGAGAGAGAGAGAGAGAAGGGGGGGGGGGGTAGTGGTGGTGTGATTATAAGTTTATGATCATGGCAGTTATTGACTCTAGAATGGGAGTGGAGGGCTATAAAATGCCAGGTGGAAATGGCCTTTATCACGATATAATTGTCCATCTATGTATAATTTGTCCACTGCAATGGTTGCTTTTTCCCCCCCTTCATTTATCAAAGGTTTTCAGATTGGGAAAATATGTTTTTGATGTTCAAGAATGTCCTTTGGGTATTGCTCGTTGAGTCTGTAGTTTGTGCCTTTGAGATATCCGCCTTGCCTCTGAACCAGCTCTTTTTGTTTATAGTGTTCAAATTTTCAGATTATCGGTCGTGGTCGATTGCTGATGTTTTGAGATCTAATTCAGTGCACACGGAGAAAGGTGGTAATCTGTATAAAGTCCTTGACTGATATTTCGGGGTCGTTTGGAGTTTGTTCATGTGAAAACTGAATTGTCCCTCATGCTGCGCGTTTGCAAGTCCAGAGTGCTCTCCTTCATGGCTTTATTTTCTGTGACAATGGAGGGGAGTTGAGTGGTGAGTGTGGGAACAGAGTGCTTAAAAATATTATTTACTTTGGTGAGAGTGTCCTATCTGTTCTTGGCTGAATTCCAGGCAGTGCCACAGTTCCTGGAATTCCTGAGTGCAATCCTGGCATCAAGTCCGGAAAGTTTATTTTCAATGGAAAGCAGAATGTTGCTTACCTCAGTGCAGCATGGCGGTCTAGGGGATTTGGATTATGTTGGACCTGGCTAGAGAGTGAATCGGGATGGGGAATCTTGGAGTTTGGAGTTGGGTTACCTTTACGTTTTTTGTTGTCTGGTTTGTCCCTGTTCATGGTGCAGCAGAATCTGTGCACATCAATATATTCATCATGGTGATTCAGGTTGTATTAAACTGTTTTTAAACGGGTGAAAGTGCAAAAATTAGAAACCTTAATTCTGCTAATTATAAATATTTTCCACTGCGTTAATTGTGGATTGAACGATGGTTGTGGTGGAGCTGGAGCTGGAGCTGGAGCTTTCTGGATCATCAGAGAAATTTCCCGCAACATCGTTGTGAATGTGGTAGTAATACAGGAAGAGGAAAAACCCTGAAAAAAAATCAGTAGAACATATTTCAACTAATTCATAAACATTTCAGATATCATTAAAGTAATTTGTATAATTTT
This sequence comes from Phoxinus phoxinus, assembly GCF_949152265.1. Classification (NCBI taxonomy): domain Eukaryota; kingdom Metazoa; phylum Chordata; class Actinopteri; order Cypriniformes; family Leuciscidae; genus Phoxinus; species Phoxinus phoxinus. The sequence continues at coordinate 34,772,495 of NC_136888.1, forward strand.
TAAAATGTAACCCAAAAAAAAGCACAACCAAATGTTTGCATCACACACAATCATCCACGTCGGACCCATGTGATTGTTTCTCACCCTGGAACGAGTTCAACACGGTGAAGATGTAATATGAGGGGATGAGCATCGGTCCATAACTGAAGAACGCCACAGCCCACGTCAGGCCGAAGAGCAGGAACAAACTCAACACCATCATGAGCTGCTTTCTGAACGTCTTTCTCTTGCCGTCAGCCGCTTTAATGTGTCGGGATTGGACAATCTTAGTGACGATCATGATGAAAATTCCTGTCGTGAAGATGAAGACTAAAGCGTAGTAGCCAATGTTCACTATGTAGTGAATTAAAGGATCTGTAATCCAGCACCTATAATTGAAAGAGAAGAGAAAATGTTGACTTAAAAGCTTCATTAATGTTTTTATTTTGTTTCTAGGCTCTACTAGAATTTTTTTTCCTGCTTGAATGTTGATTATTTTCCTCATATTCTCCATTGTTGCGGCTCCTCTCTTCCCAGTCTGTCAGTAACGCTCTTTACTTCCTGTCTCTATGAAGCCCCTTCTTTCTGAAAAGCACACTGTGCTCTGATTGGTCGGCTGGAGCAGTGTGTTGTGATTGGTCGAGTGCTTCGAGTGTGATTGGGAAATGTCCCGCCCCTTTCCATAACCACCAGTTTCAACACACTACTAACTAACTCAACCAGGCCCCGCCCCTTTATTCTGTGTATGAATGATTTAAATGAGGAATATTGTGACGTGTTTTTTCCCGGAAGAAACTCAAGACTACAATGGAGGCGTTTCAAGAGTTCAGAAACACTGACACTGATATAGAGAAGAACTCCCTCTGGAGCGACTTTGGAACTTTGAAGAGCGTTTTAATGCTCAAACAGCATCATTACACACTATAGAAAGATAAACATGGGAAAAAGCAAAATATGTACTCTTTAACCATGCATTTATCACATCAGAACAACTTACATTTTTGTGGTTGTTCCAGACGTTGTTATTAGGATCAATGTTTTATATCCTCCTAATGAAACAATAGCTACGACTATAGGAGCTGGAAACACTGAAAACACAGAGAGATCAGGGTTATAATAGGTAAGTAAGTGAAAAAAAACTTTAAAGGGGACATATCAGGAAAATCAGACTTTTTCCGTGTTTAAGTGCTATAATCGGGTCCCCGGTGCATCTACCAACACAGAAAATGTGAAAAGTGACAACCCAGTGACTTTGTTTTGGTAAGCCTTTCTTTGTAGGCATGTCAAAAAATAACCCGATCAGATTTCACTTCCCTTCTGATTTAGGAAGGGGATCTAATTAAAATATTACCGCCTCTTAATGTTTCCACCAACGGTGCCGCCATTTGGTTTTCGCAAGCGACAACAGTGTAACAGTTCTAAAACACTGGCAAAAGTTTGAGCAAAGCATGAAACTGTTCTGTCGTTGCTGCACACACGAGCACTGAACACTATTGACCAAAAAATGTCACAGCTGTCTTATAAAGATGTCAGGAACTGTGTACACTTGTGCAAAAGTTAAACATGACGGTACATGCAAGTCGATGAGATGAATCAATGTAACTCCACAACAACTACATAAATGTATCTATTAACCATTCAGAAACGTCTAGGTCGTCCAAAAGTTGCAACCTATTCCTGAGTCTTTCCGTAAGGCTGCACTCGCTACTGGTTATTTCTGAGATTGTGAAATTATTTGCGTGTTTTGTTATTGTTGGAGTATCTGAAGCTCATGTAAATGATCAGCCCTCTTCTGGGGGCGAAGCAGCAACTCATTTGCATTTAAAGGGACACAGAAAAACAGCACGTTTTTGCTCACACCCAAAAAGGGGCAAATTTGAAAAGCTATAATAAATAATCTTGGGGTAATTTGAGCTGAAATTTTACAGACACATTCTGGGGATACCATTACATCTTGTGAAAAGGGATAATATGTCACCTTTAACTGAACATAACATTTTTTTAAACAAAATTTTCTCATTTTCATTTAGTTTAACTTAACAAAAACTAAAATAAAAAGATAATAAAAAAGCTATATAGACGTCTGGGGTTGCAAATGCAACCCAGTTCCCTGAGAAGGGAAATGAGACGCTGAATCTTAGTGTGGACGCTATGGAGAATGCCCTCGGCTTGACCACTGTCTGACCACGTGCTGTTATGCCCTGATGTGGCAACAAGACGCAGCATCTCTTTCCCTTCTCAGGGTACAGGGTTGCATTCGCAACACAAGGTGTTCTCTTTTGAAGTGGAACTTCAACACTGCATCTTGGTGTTGATGCTATGAGGAACACAATACCTACGACGCCATGCTGAAGAATTGCCTGCCCACTAGGTTGTGAATATGCACAGTGAGCATAACATTTATGTGACTCTGCAAAACTAGCCAGAGTCAAAAAACTTCAAACCCCAACAATAATTGAGGAGGGACGTAAATGCGTTAGAGGGATGCATTGAGGACTGTCCACATAACATGTTTACCTTGGATCAACCCAGGTGCCTATCTAGGGGGCAGCGTTTAATTCTACTTAAAAGTCAAATCTGAATAATTTGAGAGGGCAGGACGTTGAGTTTTCATATACTTTTAAAGGAACAGCTCAAGAAAACGAAAAAACAATAAAATATGACTTGTGTGCAGTGTTCTTTTCCGGGTCAACTCGAGTTCACAGTTGGCTGGTTTTGTTTTAAACAATGTTGTTTTCTTAAGTGAACACCATAACAGGTGTTTTCTCCATGTAACTCACTCCAGCCGAACACGGTGATCTTCCTCATGTAGTTTGTGATGGTGACGTTCTGTCTGATGAGCCATAAGTACATATGAAGAGCTTGAATGAAGAACCAGGTGAATGTAGTCAGCATGGAGTAATGCATGAGCAGCGCTATGAAGACACACGCAGCCTTGTCTTCTGTGTTGGCGACGCTCTCGTTTGACAAAAAGGATAAATTCAGGAGAAACAAAGCCACAAACATGTTTATCAAGATCTTCGTGGCTTGATTTGATTTGGCTTTCCTGTTCAAAAATAAAAACAACCTGTATTTGTAACATGAATTTATGCATTTTGCAGATGCTTTTATCCAAAAGAGGAGCAAAAGTGATTGGTCAAAGAACTTAAAGTAACTATATGTAATATGTTATATTTTAAGATTCTCTACCTTAACAGGAAATGCATGAACAGAGCGACGGACAGAAAAAACATGGAGATGCCGCAACCGATAGAAGAGATGAAGCTCAATGATTCCACATACTGTGCTGTGCTGTTTGCATTTTCACCTGGCAGAGACTGAGAGATCAGAGAAAACACAACAGAAATAAACAGATCAGCTGGATGATTTTTATGTCACATGTCATCATGTTATACTTCAAAAGATATCAAGACACACAAGCTCCAAAATGATGAAGGAATATGTGCTCAACTTTGCCACAGCACCAAAGTCTGCAATTAAACATCAGATTTCCAAGGTCTGAATATGAAGTCAAACATTTCTCATCAAATACTCCCAAGTTCAAATTATCTGAGCTGATCCTTGTTCATTTTATAGTTGTAGTTAGTATAGCTGAGTCGACTGTTGGATGCTTAACTACAATATTTGGCTGCAATGACTGACCTCTATTCAAAAGTAGGCATATAGATAGCTAGATTGATTGATAGAACAACGAAATTTGATCATTTAAATGTACACTATGTATCTTTTGGCCCTCTAGCAGTTAAAAAACAAAACTGTGTGTATTTAGCAGAAGAACATTGTTTTGATTGTACTTTGGCTCTGTGTGGATGAATATGGTTATCCTGCTGCTCATAAATCATTCTCTACTAGGATTAAAATATATAATCAGTTTAGATGGAAAAGATCTCAAGCTGACTAGCTGAAGACATTACGTAGCTTTGCCCATTAATAGACACGATACTTCCTTTAAAATAAATTCCAACATAGTGCTACAGCAACCATAATGAAATGATCTTCACAATAGATAATGCTTTACAGTCAGTGAACTCTGTTGGAAAGCTGCATATAGTGGTGTATCTGTTCAATAAAACACCTTACTCACCTGTTGAGTAATAAAACACCATCTACGTGTCGCTTTTACAACATTTAAAATCCTTCAGCTCTCGCCATTTCTGAAAAGCCAAGCCGATGTTGATTCTTGTTCCCTTTTGAAAGGGAACTCGCACTATTGGGGAACGCCTCCTTGTGAACCGGTGTCTGAAACGCTTATCCAATCACGCCAATCGTATTGACTGGTGACAGCCTATGAGATCACTACTAGTGCGACCCGGAAGTATATAAGGGACACCTAGAGAACCGTATCTATTCAGAATTGAATTGAATTGGGCATGGCGGAAGCAGTAGCAACAGTAGCAGCAGCGGTAGCAGTCGCAGGGGGATGTGAACTGCTACGGCAAATAAACAACAAATACGCGACAATTCAGGCGTCTGCAGGTCTGATATTTGTCAAGTATGCTACAATACTGATTTTCTACTGGCTCCAATCATGCTATGTGGCAGTTTGATCTTCCGAATGTGGATGAATGTGTTGTCATCCTCTGATCCGGCAGCGAGTGCTCTGCTGGACAGCCCAAGAGAAAAAGAGATGGCTGAAGAGGATGTACAACCTGAACGCTCACATCCACCCTGCCCCGCGTATGTTGAGTTGTGAGTGTTATGTAACGCACTTCAGCGAGGCTTCAGCTGTCGTTGGAGCGCGTGAGGGAATAGGTCGCTCATGGCAGGCTTGACGAACAGTTTCTTTCCGGCCATAACGCTCCAGCTCCCATGAGCCTTCCATTCCTGCCCCGATCTACACAATGAGATTGAAAAGGCATGGAAGAACCCGTATTCAGCTTGCATCCATCGCCATGAACTACGCTGATGATTAGAGGATGCGCAAACACGGATATGTGTCAATGCCCCCAATTGACAAGACATTTACGAACTAGCTCGCTGCTGAAGAGGCACCGACACTGTGCTCCTGCCCTGCCTTATAAGCCACTAATAATGACATTGCGCTTAAATGGCAGGGAATGCGCGGCGACGGGTCTGGCTGGTGCTGCCTTGCACACAATGGCTGTGATGCAAGCATAACAGGCTGATTTCCTGAAAGTTATGGACCAAGGTCAGGGTCTTTCCTCTGACGCAGTCGACGAGCTGCGCCGCACCACAGATTTAGCTCTCTCGGCCACCAAACAAACAGCCGCCGCGATCAGACACTCGACTGAGTGTCCTGGCTGACATCGGGGAGAAAGAAAAAGCCTACACGAGTGTCACCTGAACTTTGAAACTGCCATTTTCTGAAGTTTGTGTCTCAGCTATAATTGGCATGCACTCCCCTCAGCATAGTGGGTTGGTGCATAATTTCCCATAGCGTCATCGACGCAGCACAAGTTCTTTTTCGGAAGGGAACGTCTCAGGTTACGACTGTAATCTATGTTCCCTGAGAACAGGGGACGAGACACTGCATCTTTCGCCATGCCTCGGGGATGCCTGCTGCACAGTCCCTTCAGATGATAAGTGGATGACATGTTCTCTAGGCGCCCCTTATATACTTCCGGGTCGCACTAGTAGTGACGTCATAGGCTGTCGCCGGCCAATATGATTGCCGTGATTGGATAAGCGTTTTAGACACCGGTTCACGCGGAGGCATTCCCAAATCATCGATCCAGTGTCAGGGAACATAGGTTACAGTCGTAACCTGAGACGCTTTATTATGAGCTCTGTCGCGTTCTCTTTTCGCCAGAAGTCTCTCCTCTGTTCAGCGTTTGTTTAAAACGGGTGATTCTTCGGAAGTTGAAGATCTAGTGGCTCCATGTCAATCTTTCTTGCTCGGTGGGACAACTAACCCCTGACCTCCCTCATCAGACACGTGTCAAAGCAACCAGAGCAACTTTACTCTATTTATAGAGAAAACTTATATCTATTATTTTATTGTAAATTTGGTTTCAATATATGCTTCAATATAGTTAAACCCCCAATTTTTGCCCAAATTTTTAAGTTAAAAGATAATATATGCCACTATACTGACAGTTCTAACAACTCTAAGGAATAGCCTATATTTTCTATTTTTTTATTTTGTTTGTTAATTTTTTTAATCAATAAACAACACTTGCAATACTCACATTTGTTGATTAAGGTTGGAATTTGTAAGAATTTTTATTTTTGGGTGAACTATCCCTTTAGGTAGTGCTGCATTTGACACTGTCGATCACAACATACTTCTTGACAGGCTGGAAAACTGTGTGGGGCTTTCTGGGATAGTCCTAAAATGGTTCAGGTCATACTTGGAAGAGAGAGGTTATTATGTGAGTATAGGAGACCATAAGTCTGAGTGGACATCCATGACATGCGGAGTTCCTCAAGGCTCAATTCTTGCGCCACTCCTATTCAACCTGTACATGCTCCCAATGAGCCAAATAATGAGAAAGAACCAAATCTCTTACCACAGCTATGCAGACGACACACAGATCTACTTAGCCCTATCGCCAAACGATTACAGCCCCATTGACTCCCTGTTCCAATGCATTGATGAAGTAAACAGTTGGATGTGCCAAAACTTTCTTCAGTTAAACAAAGACAAAACTGAAGTCATTGCGTTTGGAAACAAAGATGAAGTTCTCAAGGTGAACGCATACCTTCACTCTAGAGGTCAAACAACTAAAAATCAAGTCAGGAATCTTGGTGTGTCTCTAGAGTCAGACCTAAGCTTCAGTAGTCATGTCAAAGCAATAACTAAATCAGCATATTATCATCTGAAAAATATTGCAAGAATTAGATGCTTTGTTTCCAGTCAGGACTTCATCAGGATCATCACCAGCAGGGTGGATTATTGTAATGGACTCCTTACTGGCCTTCCCAAAAAGACCATAAGACAGTTGCAGCTCGTACAGAACGCTGCCGCCAGGATCCTGAGCAGAACCAGAAAATTTGAACACATCACACCAGTCCTCAGGTCTTTACACTGGCTTCCAGTCACATTTAGGATTGATTTTAAAGTATTATTACTGGTATATAAATCATTTAATGGCCTAGGACCTAAATAAATTGCAGATATGCTCACTGAATATAAACCCAACAGATCACTCAGATCATTAGGATCACATCAACTAGAAATACCAAGGGTTCACTCAAAGCAAGGAGAGTCTGCTTTTAGCTATTATGCCAGCCGCAGCTGGAACCAGCTTCCAGAAGAGATCAGGTGTGCTCCTACAGTAGCCACATTCAAATCCAGACTCAAAACACATCTGTTTAGCTTTGCATTTCCTGAATGAGCATTGTGCCACTGTTCGTAGAACAGTATTTGAATGACGATATTAAAGTTTTAGTCTGAGAAAGAGCTAAGAATGTGAATGCAGGGCTAAGGAAAGTGAAAAGAATGTGCAAGTAAATGAAAGAGAAAAGAAAATTGATACAGGGAAGTCGTAAGAAGATTGAAAGAGAAAAGAAAGTTGATAGATGGAAGTCGTAAGAAGATTGAAAGAGAAAAGAAAGTTGATAGATGGAAGAAAAGAAAGTTGATAGATGGTAAGTCGTAAGAAGATTTAAAAGAGAATAGAAAGTTGATAGATGGTAAGTCGTAAGAAGATTGAAAGAGAAAAGGAAGTTGATAGATGGTAAGTCGTAAGAAGATTTAAAAGAGAATAGAAAGTTGATAGATGGTAAGTCGTAAGAAGATTGAAAGAGAATAGAAAGTTGATAGATGGTAAGTCGTAAGAAGATTGAAAGAGAAAAGGAAGTTGATAGATGGTAAGTCGTAAGAAGATTGAAATAGAAAAGAAAGTTGATAGATGGTAAGTCGTAAGAAGATTGAAAGAGAATAGAAAGTTGATAGATGGTAAATCGTAAGAAGATTGAAAGAGAAAAGAAAGTTGATAGATGGTAAGTCGTAAGAAGATTGAAAGAGAATAGAAAGTTGATACATGTAAGTCGTAAGAAGATCCTTTTAAAAGAAAGATCTATAATAGCTACCGGTTGATATAAAATACGTCCGACTGTTTGCACTGTATTTTTTCTTTTTTTTTTTTTTTCCAAACTGTGATTCAGGAAGATTTTATTAATTTTTAGGGCTGTCTGATTGGAAGAGATTTTAAGGGGAACGGGAGAGCTTCACTCCGACGAGGCGAGTGAAGATTAGCTATACTATGGAGAGTATAGAGGTTCGCTGTTTGTTTAAAACAGCAAAAGTGAAACGTGCTCTATGGGGGCCCCATTGGGCTATACTGGTGAAAGACACCACCCCAGTAGAGGACGTCCCTGGATTAGGTCCAGTGGCACCGCAAACCTGCTCAATCACTTCCATCTCAGATAGGGGTGATTATTAATTATCAGGGCTGTCTGATTGGAAGAGATTTTGAAGGGGAACGCGAGAGCTTCACTCCGACGAGGCGAGTGAAGATTATCTATACTACGGAGAGTATAGAGGTTCGCTGTTTGTTTAAAACAGCAAAAGTGAAACGTGCTCTGTGGGGGCCCCATTGGGCAATACTGGTGTAAGACACCACCCCAGTAGAGGACGTCCCTGGATTGTAGGTCCAGTGGCACCGCAAACCTGCTCAATCACTTCCATCTCAGACACGGTTTTAATTATTCTTATTTCTTTTGATTATTTTAATTTCTTCTATGTAAAGCACTTTGAATTACCACTGTTTAGCTTTGCATTTACTGAATGAGCACTGTGCCACTGTTCGTCCGACTGTTTGCACTGTATTTTATTTTCTAAACTGTTTTAATTATTCTTATTTCTTTTATTATCTATGTAATTATTTTAATTTCTTCTATGTAAAGCACTTTGAATTACCACTGTGTATGAAATGTGCTATATAAATAAACTTGCCTTGCCTTGCCTTGCCTTGCCTTTAAGGACAAGCGGCATCATGTTTACTATTATATGGCTACTGTCTCTTTAAGACCTGCACGCAACACGTCTAATATACACGCGTTTAACAAGCAGATTTTCTCTACATTTTCTGGTTTATTTCACTTTAGACATAACCAACATTGTTTATGTTAACCTTGTGTGTATTTGACAGTATTATCGCAATAAGACTCGAGGTGTTTGCGTTCAGAAAAGCCCGTGAATGACATGTTTAACCAGCAAGGCTTTAAATCACATGCAAATAATGAACTTTTGTGAACTGCAGTGTCCAGTTCCTCTGCGATAACATTTGATGTGAATATACATCGCAACGGTCACGTACAGTATGTTGAGTATGTCACGTTCACTACTTTTACTGTTGTGCTTTTTTTACAGTGTGTAAGTGAATTTCGTAATATTACTGATCATGTGAAGATTTGGCAGTGGCGCTGAAAATCCAGGGGCGGCGCTGCGCTGCTGCTGAATACATTGTTATTTCTGTTGTTATGGTTAATTTTTTGGGTTATTGTGTGTTAATTGTGAGCTGACTGCAGCATGGGTGATGGCCCAAGACAAAGTTTTACCTTACCTTACCTTAAGTGGTCTTGCACAAGTTCACTAGCATAGACGTGGACTGAAATACTGATATTGATTTCATGGGGTCTTTAAATGAAACTCTGAGAAGCTTCTCACCATCAGCACGGCAAAGAACGTCAGATGTGAACACGAGCACTTTATGGTGTTTTTGTCGACTTTTACTGTCTCACAGCCGGACGTCGTCCATGTAAGATTTCCTTCATAGAAAAGAGAGCGCCAAATGAAATTAATTATATGAAATTACTTGATGGGAACGGATCAACAAAGCCATAAGTGAATTTACCTTTGCCATCCCAAGAACTGCAAGATGCATTACCGACCTGTAAGAAAATGTTTTATTTTTATTTTGCTTTCAGTGTCTGGTCATAATAACAACAACAAAAAAAGTTTCGCAACAAAACCTTCATTACCAGATCTTTCCGTTTAATGAACATTTCTATATTGCTGGTAAGGTTGGAGATATCGGCGCTCATCGTTATTCCAAAAACCTCATTGTTCAAAACAGTTTCATTCTAAATAAGAAACCATACAAGAATTAAAGAGCAATCATTAATAATCAAATATAAACATGTGAATAGAACAGATCAAGAAGCATTTGTCCAAAAGTAGAACTTTTGAATGATCTCATTGCACACATTACCTTATTTCCCATATTGGTGAACCTTAAAACTCCAACAAATGCACTACCATTGTTTTCAAGACGTGATTTTTCAAAGGCCTCGCTGGGAACTTTTACAGACCAGGGAAAGTCTGTCTTCAGGTTATTCTCAACAACCTGTGGATTTAAAAGAAACACTGATAAATCAAGAATCCTAGTCAGATGGACATTCTTTAATGTTTCTCAGGCCTTACGTTGATCATGTTCTGATTTGAAGAGTAGCATATTTGAATGTCTTTGCTTTCTGTGTTCTTGTCTTGTCTTTGGAGAACACCAATAATTTCCCCCATCACAATCGCCGCATTGCTATTATTATTTTTTTCCATCTCATTCACCCAGGAGTTCATTTTCTCCAGAGTCTCTCTGCAAAATTGATTGAATCACTTGGTATTCAGTACTAGAGTTTTAGACTTTATTGAAACTGGTAAACGCACACTTACGATGCCTTTGAGGGTTCAAGAGGTTTACTCCAGTCTATTATATCTGTAGATATATTCAAAACACTTTCGGGTGGGGGAACAGTGGCAGTTAGAGTTGTCTTGGGTGGTGTGAGACTGGTATATAGATTGTTAGTGGTGGTGTGTGACACTGGTGTGACACTGGTATATGGATTGTTAGTGGTGGTGTTCGACAATGGTGTGACACTGGTATATGGATTGTTTGTGGTGGTGTGTGACACTGGTGTGACAGTAGTTGATCTTTCATCAATGCAGATGACACAAATCCATTCTCTCCCGTTCAAATGCAGAACATATTTGCTTTCTTCTTGCGCTTCAACACAAAGAAATAAATAAGAAATAAACTTTAATTATACATCTGTGCAATTGTGCAATAATTGAAAGATTAAAGAAAGTGCTCTAATATGTCATATATCATAAGAAACATAATTATACAGTTGCATGTTCATCATATACACTCAGAAAAAAGGTTCAGTGTGGTTCTATATAGAACTCTCGGGTTCTTGACTCTTTAAAGAGACCTTGATTTCAAAAAAGGTTCTATATAAAGAGAAATGTCTTAAATGATTCATAAATAATTGCACTAAACTAAACAGTCACCTCCTCATGAATGAATTACTCATGCTTGTCAAAGCAAGTAGATTATATGTTTAAAAGCTCAAGGAACGCTTATATTACCCTAATCTTATAACTTAATGATTTTTAAATGGGGAAAAGACATATGCTGAGAGTTTGCATGTTGTAGGCCTACTTTATTTATTTTGATAGATTGAACTTTGATGGGTGTGTGAAACTGTAAGTAGTTTATAGACACAGACTTACCACTGCACGTATCATTGCCATATGTAGCATTTTTACATCTCTCTTCAGGATCAACAGGAGGGATTTCCAAACAACCTCAATAATCCATGACAACACATAATTGTGTCAGACACAGTGTTATGATTTTACGTATTATAAGATAGGAATAAAACACTACAGAATGTCCATGAATATCATCACAAATGTAAGCACAAACACTGTATGTACACATAAATTACAGGAAAGTTGCATCACGAGCGCTCCACTGTCTTCACTCTTATTGGTTGTTGTTAAGAAAAGTCGCTCTTCATTTGCATCAAGTTAAACGTATCGCAACGGTCACTGTCGCTTGTTACGCCAGAAATCGCCAGCTCTCCATTGAAATTAATGTGATCATGTCACTTGGCGGTGTGAACAGGGCTTACAGGTATAGTTCACACAAAAATTAAAATTATCCCATAATTTACACACCCTCAAACCATCCTAGGTGTATATGACTTTATTCTTTCAGACAAACAGAATCAGAGTTATACTAAAATTATCCTGGCTCTTCCCCAAGCTTCATAGTGGGAGTGAATGCTACCTGGGATTTTGAAGCCCTAAAAAGCGCATCCATACATCATAAAAGTAATCCATACGACTCCAGAGGTTATGAAGGCCTTCTGAAACCATGGGTTTTTGTAAGAAAAATATACATAATTTATAACTTAAGAAGCTATAATCACTGGCCTCCGGTAACGACCGTGTGCCAGTCTAGTTCCGGCAGAGTGACCTCTGACCCGCCTGCTTCGGGTCAGAGGTCATGCGTTGGGTCAGGGGTCATGTGTCAGGTCTGAGGTCATGCATTGTGTCAGAGGTCATGTGTCGGGTCAGAGGTCATGTGTTAGGTCAGGTGTCATGTGTCGGGTCAGAGGTAATTCTTCAGGTCACAGGTCATGTGTAGGGTCAGAGGTCATGTGTCGGGTCAGAGGTCATGTGTTGGGTCAGAGGTCATGCGTCGGGTCGGAGGTAATTCTTCAGGTCAGAGGTCATGTGTAGGGTCAGAAGTCATGCGTCGGGTCATGTGTTGGGTCAGCGGTCATGCGTCGGGTCAAAGGTAATTCTTCAGGTCAGAGGTCATGTGTAGGGTCAGAAGTCATGTGTCGGGTCAGAGGTCATGTGTTGGGTCAGAGGTCATGCGTCGGGTCAGAGGTAATGCGTCGGGTCAGTGGTCATGTGTTGGGTCAGAGGTAATTCTTCAGGTCAGAGATCATGCGTCAGGTCATGTGTAGGGTCAGAGGTCATGTGTCGGGTCAGAGGTCATGTGTTGGATCAGAGGTCATGTGTTGGGCCAAAGGTCATGCGTCAGGTCAGAGGTAATGCTTCGGGTCAGAGGTCATGTGTTGAGTCAGAGGTCATGCGTCAGGTCATGTGTTGGGTCAGAGGTCATGTGTCGGGTCAGAGGTCATGCGTCGGGTCAGAGGTCACTCTTCCTGTGGAACTAGACTCTTGTACGGCCGTTACCGGAAGCCAGTGATTATAGTTTATAAAGTTATAAATATGGATATTTTTCTTACACAAACGCATCACTTCGCTTCAGAAGGCCTTTATTAACCCCCTGGAGTCATATGGATTACTTTTATGATGGATGGATGTACTTTTTTGGGCTTCAAAATCTCAGGTACCATTCACTACAATTATAAAGCTTGGAAGAGCCAGGATATTTTTTTATATAACTCTGAAAGAAGAATGTCATATACTCCTATGATGACTTGAGGGTGAGTAAATCATGGGCTAATACATTTTTTGGGATTAACTAACCGTTTAGGCCGGGTAACCAACAAGTTTCTGGTCCCCATTGACTTCCATAGTGGGTTTGGGGTTTTTTTCAACTATGGAAGTCAATTGGGACCTGCAACTGTTTGGTTACTACCATTCTTCAAAATATCTTATTTTGTGTTCAACAGAAGAAAGAAACTCATACAGTTTTGGAACAACTTGACTGAGTCAAAGATGACAGGATTACATTTTTTTGGCTGAACTATCAACAAATGAAGCCAGAATATGAACGTAACACATTAAATTGCATGTTGAACATTTTCTTTATACAACTGGTACAAAGAAAATATTTAACCTTCAAATATAGCATGTTACATTCATATTCTAGGCACAACTGCTTCTCTATATAGCTAAATTATGCATCATCAGTTATGTATACTCAATTCCATCTTTTAATATCACTGTCATAAGTCATGTTCACGTTAAGCATTTTAGTTATTTATTGTTTAATTTTTTATTTTAATTGTAATTTTTATTTTGCCTATTTATCATGTCATTTAAATTTGTTCTATACATACTTTTCAAAAAATTCCTTCAGTTCTCCCTGCAACATACTTTCATATGATCCTTATCTTGATATTTATGCTAATATATCCAAATATATATGGTGTCATGTTGATAAAAAAAGAGAGGCTGCAAAATGCATGGAATTATGTGGTATTGTTTCCAAACCTAGTCTTAATTTGGACTTTTCCATTGAAACAACCATGTAAATGCTTAAAGCAGTTTCGCCTGCCTCATCGTAATATGTAGACCTAGAACGAATGAGGTTTCTATTTTTATGCTATTTCTATGTTTCTAGATAATCGTTTCAATGGAAAGCACACTGCAATGTATCTGGTTGCTACAACAAATTGGATTATACTGTAGAAGAGGGCAGAAACTTACATATGTTTGAGCTTTGATTATTTGCGTTGCAGGTGGTGGTGTTAGTTGTACGGGTGTTAGTTGTTGGGTTGTTGTTGTTCTGACAAGTCACATTATAATCTGGATCAAGCAGAAGGAAAGAGATGGAATTATTACACTTGCTAAATATCACCAGTGTAAAATAGTGTAAAAAAAGTCTGTGGTTGTACCATGACCTGCTGTTTCTCTGTTACTCATTACATACAGGCTAATTTAACCCTTTATATTGGCACAGCCATTACATATTTAAAACCGTAATATCCTATACTAAACCTAAACTAATTATGACAAACTATATATCATTTGAAAGCTTACAATCTCTAGTTTACATATTTAGTGACTGATTTTCAAAATAAATTAGAGAGGAGCCGTAATTTATCCATTTGCAACAAAAATATTTTCATACTGCTAAGGCGTGTTCAGACCTTTATTTTGAAATAGTGATGAACATGAAAAATCATGAAAGAATGGTAGAAACCTCAGTTTGTTTTCATGCCAAGAGTTCAAAAGATAGCATCCATTCAATTGTTTTTTTTAAAAAGGTCTGAACATTTTTTAAATATACAGAAACATTTTATAAATTCAGCATTAGTGATGTGGCAGCGAGCTATAATGCACATACGTGTTCTTTTGTGTTTCTTAGAGGTCGAATTCATTTCAAAATCTGCCAAACTTCCAACACTACTTCTGAATAGGATGTCTACTTCATAAATTGTAAAAATAATGGTTCAGACTCAAACCACATATGGAAATGGAGGCGCCCTTATATGGGCAGTAATGTCAGTAAAGTGTGGTACTGCGCCCAAAAAAATTGTTTTTAGATATCAACCTAAAATTTGAAACACAACTTGTTCAGATTTCAATTTTTTTTGCAGTTTTAGAGTCCAACAGGTTTTGAAAATATATATTTTATATAAAATATGAATAATTAAATTTTTAACGGTTTACATTTTCATAAACTCAAACTTCTATAACTTTTTTTTCTGTTTAACTGTCTTAATTTATTTAACTTCTACAAAAATCTGCCAAATGTCTTCTTTAAAAAAAGACCAGTCTTACATCTATATTCCAAAGCATTCTTGAATTACAACCATTTAGGTTCGGAATGTGCATTTTCATGTCTATTAAAAAAAAGGGGGTGCTTGATAAGGGGTTAAATATTCTGATTTGTATATAATTTAAGTCTTGCGTTTGTTCAATGTTAGCTTTGCATAGATTGATAGAATGTTCAGAATTCGAAATATTACCAACAGCGATGACGTCATAATGACTGACAGCAGCGATCGCTCATGAAAACACAGAGGTATACCTGTACTCATGCGGTGTTGTGTGTTACACTGTATCTGACACGCACCTGTTGACTCCAGGACCGCTGATGGCAGACATTTAGACTCATTTGGTAAAAACCACATTTTTATGTCTTGAACCTTCTCATTCATTCTGACTTCATATTTCCCCCAGTTGTTTGTTATGTTGAAAAAGTATGTTTTGCAGAGTCCTGGAAACCAGAGAGAACATTTGAACATTTTATATTTGTTGGGAAAAAAATGGAACTCAAGAATGATTTATAAATAAAATATACGCAGGTTTTACACAATGTATTTATCAATAACTAAAACTATAGTTTTCGTCAATTGAAAAAATAAATAAAATAAAAATATATACAGTAAAAAAAAACTTAAAGAAAATGACAAATTTTGCCTTGGCAACTAACTGACATAAAATAGGCCTAAGTTTAAATTGATGTACTAAATATCTAAAATAAATGTAAATTAAACCTAAATATAAACTCTTAAAAATAGCAAACTAATAAAAGTGATAAAATACCATAACAAAAGTATTAAAACTTTAACTAAAATTAAAATGCAAACTGAAAATATAAAAACAAAAGCTAATTCAAAATTTTAATAAAAATTATATAATATATAATACAAAATTAACAATGTTACCCAGGGAAGTGGTGTTCGGTTTGACTGTCATTATGCAAAAATCCCCTATCATTGTTTCACAAGCTGATGGACATCTCAGGTTTATAGCTGGAATAAAAAAGCATTATCTCTATGAATACGTCAGTCGTCAAAAGCACTTTCAGAAAATAAATACACAGTATATTTCACATCTACCTGCGCAAGTTGATCTATTTGGGTATGCATCTGTCAAATTGTCACCAATGATCATTATTTTCGAGCAGGCTGCACAAACAAACACAACACTGTAAGGCTATGTGCATCGAACAACATATTCACTGGCATCATAGACTTTTTTTTAAGTTTAAAGCAACATACTTATCTGGGATGATGCACAACAGACGATCATCAGCCACAGCAAATTCTGCTTTTCCCGAGACATACTTCCCAAAAACAGCCTGAGAGAGACACATAAGTTTAATTTTATTTTCTACTGATATTAGTAATAAATCTTAAAGCATTTTATATTTACATTCTTGAGATGAAACGTCCACAGTCCAAGAAGAGAGAGAGTTTCATCCGTTCACATATGAAGCCGTATGATTATGATCCGCAGCTCAGAGCCGCTGGAACAATGACATACCGTTCATTTGCAAACATGCAAATCATGTTTATTGTGGGTTTTAACTGTGAATTTCAGTGTTCTTTTACATTCAGGTCCAGTTGATCAAGTTACATTTGTTCATAGAGAACTATAAATGTTTTTCACAGTAAATGACTGTTTTGTTATTTTTGTCACGTGATGAATGACATTGAGATATTTATTAGTTTGACTAGTGTGATGTTTTTTGGGGGCCATTGAAAATTCGTTATGATGAATAATATTTTTAGATCTATTGTCTTTTTAGAGCTTCTTTACAGCAGAATTTAATTTAATTTAAAAAGGGACTTAAAGGCAGGGTAGGCGGTTTTAGTCTAAAAAACTTTTTCCAAAATTTGTTTAAACAGTCTTTATATACAAATACATAACTAAAATGTAATTACTTTGAAAAATAGAGTATAAAAATCTAGTGTCTGTAGTCCTCTCAGGGCTGCAATAAACACAGCTACTTATTTCCATTCAGAACGAATGAAATGATTGGCTGGGCGACTGTCACTCTCCCTCGCTACCATGGCTACCACCCCTGCCGCTACAGGATCTGCCCACATGCGCGCACCCGTTTGACTCGAGGAGGGGAAGAGGCACGGAAGCTAGAAAAATCACAATTATGGCAGAGAAAGAGCAGTCAAAATTCCCAGTTCCTGCATATACTGTCAGCGAAGGCAAAAAAGGAAGACAGTATTCGTAAAGGCTATGACCAAAAAGTCTTTGGATAAAGCAAGAAGTCAGACGAGAGTCAATATCTCCAGAGTGTAGTCCTCATCAGAGCCAACAGTGCTTTCATCGTGGAAGCTCTTACATGCAAAACACCGTATATGTTATGAATCTTACACGAAATTCACCTTCATCAGAGTTTAACTGATGGTAATGGGAAAACGTGTATCAATGCAGCCTGTTTTCAATGCAATGTGTATCAATGCAACCTGCAACCTCCAGGCTGGACTGTTGTAACGCACTCCTCATCGGGATCCCAAGCAAGAACATCCAGCAGTTGCAGTACATTCAGAACTGTGCTGCTAGGATCCTGATGGGCGTGTGGAAGTACCACCACATCACACCCATCCTCAAATCGCTGGATTGGGTTCCTGTCCAGTACAGGATTGAATTCAAAGTTTCCCTTCTGTCTCACCAGTGCCTCCATGGCACTGCCCCCTTATATCTCAAACAACTCATCACCCCCTTTCCTCATCACGCCATCTCCGCTCTGGACAGGCCAACCTCCTCCAGCCTCTGAGGACAAGGCTTCGGACTATGGGTGACCGTGCCTTCTGTTCAGTTGACTCTTTTAAAAAAGGACTTTAAACCCATCTTTTTAGAAAAGCTTTTTATGGTTAAAAGTGTTATTTTAATGTCTCTGTTTTTAGTCTGTTTTGCGTTGTTGCACTTTGAGGTCATTGAATTGATATAAAGTGCGCTATAAATAAAATGTATTATTATTATTATTGTTTTTAGCTTTGCCTTATGTTACTAGCTCGTTACCGAATCAAACTCAATATATTTTAAACTTTACCAGTATCGATATGCTAGCTTGATAGTGAGTACTAACAGCCATTAGCCTGGGATTCCCTATGCTGCCTTGCGCGCAGCGCCATTTTATTCCCGCTGCTAGGCAGCCTGGATTCCATGGACCAGATTTTCGCCTCAGCAAGGGGACCAATCACAGAACGGGGAGGGAGCAGCAAGACGATGACGACGTCTATGCGACACATCAAAGCAGTTTGTTTATATCAACATATGCACTGCAGATTTACCTTCTGTCCTCATGTTTGTCTTGCACAAATGGAAATAGTCGCTGAACACCATCGTGTACACATAAATCTACGACCCATCGTCTTCTTCCTCGTTGAATTTCTGTCGCTCTACATACGTCATCTGGTATAATTGAAACGATTGGCTATGAGCTACGTACAGGCGCATTTGATATACATTCGTAACGCCCAATAAACGGCTCTGGGCATTCGTAAACCACGCCTCAAATACGAGAAAATGAACATGTGGTTCCCAGACCACGTCTCAATGAGATGAGGTCTGACGTTAGCCAGGCTAAACAGCCATGTTAGTTGTTTATATTCATAATGAATTGAACCCAATTTGGGTCAAATATGGACGAACCCAACCATTGGGTTAACATTTTT
The DNA here is from genome assembly GCF_949152265.1 of Phoxinus phoxinus. Lineage (NCBI taxonomy): Eukaryota > Metazoa > Chordata > Actinopteri > Cypriniformes > Leuciscidae > Phoxinus > Phoxinus phoxinus. The sequence continues at coordinate 34,791,296 of NC_136888.1, forward strand.
AATAAAAAAATTTAACCCAACGGCTGGGTTTGTCCATATTGAAACAACCCAGCATTTTTAGAGTGTAGAAAGTGCTATATAACGAAAGGTGATTTCAGTATGATGAAGAATGTCCTGAGAGGTATATAAAACCAAGCAACTGTGGGTATAAGCCAGTGTTTTGTGTATTTTAATCCACCAAATATAAATATCTATATCTGTGAGCATGATTTACCTTGAAATGCTAAATCTAATAAGCATGCAAATATCTGACGCTTGGACTTTAGTTTCATCCTGAAGATGCAAATTTGTTCTCCAAAAGAGGTTCAGTATAGGTTCTCTGATATGCTCATGTTCAAACATACAAGACAGCAGGATGATTATAACATTAATAAATCTAACATCATTAATATTCATCACAATTCAATCCTCCCACAATAACAGTATTTTAGTAACAATGATCAGATATGTGTTAACTATTTCCACTGAGTGCAGTCATGGTTTTATGTAGAAACATAATTTTAAATGATTCTCCCCTTCAAAATTGACATTTATCTTGTTGTTTTTTGGGCCTGATTAGGTGATAATATTATAAAACTCTGCACTGGATAATGATTGCTAATATCTCAAAGATGTTTGAGCCAAAAATCTTAACTTTCAACATTTTCTAATGAACTAATAGCAGCATATGTCTTTAGTAGCCTTATGTTTGTGAGAATAAACTGTATGATTATACCACAGGGCTGTTGAATGCTTGAATCTGATTGGGTGACGAACATTCTAAGGTGTGCAGTTATTTTTAGTGAAACACGCTAAAGTAGTTCCAGCAGATCTCGACCGCATTACAGCTCCATATCACTTCAACACATGATTTCAGTGATTTCAAAGGTCTTTACAGCCGACAACAGTGAAATAAACAAAACACACATTGACACTGACAGCAAATAAATAAATATAAAATAAATATAGTAATCAATGGGGGGAAAAATGAATTATTTTGCCACAAAATTATGTTTTATTATGTACGGAAAGCACATACTCTCTTTCTCCCGCTCAAACACACACACACACATACAGTCCGGACACACATTCGCTCAGAAATGTGTTGTCAGCGCGGCTCTGACGATTTTATCAGTAAAAAAGTTTATCAACTTAAAAGCTACATGATATTTCTCATTAGCGAGTGAATAACGCCGCTGTTCTTGAAGCAGATCAACTTACAGTTTCACTATTAGAGACAATGCAGTCGAACACTGTTGAGAGACACACAGACTCAGGTAATTCACACACACACACACACACTCACACACACACTCACTCTCTCTCTCTCTCTCTCTCTCTAATAACTGCATTAATCTACTATCAGTGGCTCAATCCTCCGTCACAAGCTCTAAAATTAAGTTTTGGAATCGGCAACGGTGTGGGATGAGATGCGTAAGAAATTAGTCCTACACACAAGAGTGTGTTCATCTGAACAATGTTTTGAGGTGTGGTTACTGTAGTATAAGCAGAATAATTGACTACGGGCCGTTGGATTATTAATAAATAATGCATACCCGAGGTATAACTCTGCTTCACGTCATGCCGCATTACCAGGTACAATATTAATACAAAATTAATAGCTTTAAATTATTTATTGTTATACATGACATGCTGAGCGGTTTTGTCCAGAGATTGTCGTGTCCTGCAGTGTGGGATCTTATCGCTCTCATTGGTTGATTGCTCTAGACTCCGCCCACTCCAATGCACCAATGAAAGCAGCTGCTGTGAAGTCTGTGGAGGTTAAAAGCTCCCGTAGATCAGAAAATTTTTTTAAAAATACAGAAATAAAATTATTAACGAAACCAAGATGGATTCTGGGCCACTAAAACCTTTTAAGTATTTTCCCCTCTAAAATATATTTTAAAAAAGGTCCCTAAAACAACATTTATTAATATTAACCTGTTAGCCTTCACCAGAGCGAGGACGCTCTGAAGCGTTTTTTTTTTTAAATAGTTCAAAGTTACTATCAGATTTAATGTTATTACCTTGACAAACTATACATCATTAAAAATATATAAGTCTCACGTTTCAGTATTTGACCACTATTGTATTCTGAGAAACTTATAGTGACAGTTATGTCTTAATTTGTGTCAGGATTTATGTAATGAAAAAATGAGTCGATACCTTTAATATGAATTATGAGCATCAGCCGCGTCCATTCAAAAAAAACTCCCGTGTTGTCATGAGAACGCGTGACAAAACAACGTTCCTCAGGGCTTTTGGCTCAAAAATGTGCAGATTTGGAGAAATATTGATATATTATCATAGGTTTACATCATATTTCTATAGACAGGAATAATATTTATTGAATTTATATCCAAATGCGTCGATGTATACATAAAGAGCGCTGGATACTCTGATGTACTGTGTTTTCAATCCATACAGCAGACTGGAGGGCGCTCTTTGCACAGTTTTTTCCAAATATGGGAGCACACGAAGAAGAACAATAACCTGTGACCTTCCAGGACGTCACTGACATAAACACAGCTAACGTTAGCTTTCAGAGATCGCTATAACATGCAGATAAAGATGTTTTGAAGACAATAAACATGATTGCAATGATATTTGATTTACCTGTGTTCTTCGAGCCATGTCAGGTTTTTTTTATAATAATAGATTATATGTATAATGTAAAGCTAATCGATATAGACTTTACAAACATGCAGAATACCATAAACTCATTTATTTTCTGTCTGATTTTCTTTTCTGAAGCCAAATAAGCTCATAGAAGATTATTTAAAACACTCGACTTGCGCTATAAAGTAAGTTTGGAGCACAAACAGGGTTTTAATCTCATAAATTGTCGTGTATTGATGGTGTGCTAAGCTAACATGCTAGCTAGCTCTCTAGTTGCACCTGCCATCTAGCTGTTATTTTTTATGATTTTTTTTTCTAAATCGGAATGCTTACTGAAATATTTCTTTATTTAAGAAAGGCATTTGATACAGTTTCAAATGTGAAGTGAAGATTATGAAAGAAATTAGGGGGTGAAACACCGTGATTAGCCAGTCGTTAGCGATTATAATGGAGACAAAGGAAAATAATATTTATGGCCATAAGCCGGCTGGAAAGGTGTAAATGTGAGCAGGAGAGAGTGACACTGAATGGGGCTCGTTTGCACCACAAAACAATAGAGACAATAGACTGAATAGATGCTAATAGATGACAATAAACACAAGTTTGCATTTTAGAGTCAATTCAAAATAAAGTCATTTGAGATGATCTTGAAAAACATTTAACAAAATACAGAGTTTTAGACTTATCACCTTCAAATTTTAAATATAACATGGTCAGACATGTGTCTTTAGCTGGAGTGCATTTCTAGAGTGCTGACGGGCCAACTTCAATTTAATTTTCATGAAGATGTTTCATAAAAATAAATTTCTAATAACTTACACAACTTTGAAGCTATTCATAATTTTTTTTTCATTATGACAATAATTCATTCTACATTTCCAATAAAGTGCCAGGTGTCAGCTTTCAAATGAGACCATACTTGAGCTTTTAGGACAAAGGGTCAATGAATTGAATCTTTTTTAGGTTGGGTATGCAATTTCTGGGGATTTTTCAAAAGTGGCGCTGAAGGCTAACAGGTTAATCCTTGATTTTAGGCCATAAATCTTTAATTTACAGAGCTCCAAAGTTATAACTCTCCACATCTAGTACCTCCAGAAAAATTACACATTACTTCCTGCTGAGCTACGGTTCGGATGCTCTTGCTTACTGCTTTGCTCTATCGCTTTTATATTTTTATATTGTATCTCCTTTTAGCTCCTAATTTTAACTTCAGTAAATCAGCACAGTGCTCAAACGACAAAGCTTGGATTACTACTAAAAAGCAGAATTATTTTATCCGACCAGCCTCCCACTGAAAGCCATCAGCTTACATTCCGGGGAAGGGAAAACACAACTGCCTACATTCAAAAGGATAAGAGAGAAAATGCCTCTTCTGGTTCAAGAATCTACTGCTGCAAAAACTGCTACAGACTTTTACAAAGGATTGCAGTTCTTGAAACAAAGTTACTTGTGGACTACCAAACCAGACAGAACACACAGCAGAGTTTCGTCATGGACGCCCTCAGCATACAGCCGGTGAGTCCCATGAATCTAGTGCTCCTCGACAGACCATACTGAGTGTAGAGAAACAAGCCGTAACTGATCAACATACTAATCAATGGCGCACACAGGGAGCAAGACCCAAAGGCACTCGAGACATCAGATTGCCACGAGTATCACATAATGCCTATACATCTTGAGAACAGATTTGAAGTATTAATGAATTTGGGTGAATCCCCAAAGGTGATGGATGTGGTCGAACTAAGATCGAATCAGCCAGTAGCTAACACTGATGCTAACTGGAGCTCAAGGTCGAGCAGACAGCGGTACTCAGCTCAGAGCGCGGCCAAGCCCAGGACTCTGATAGTGGGTGACTCCATAATCAGAAACATTAGTAGCAGCACTACAACTACGTGCTGCCTTCCACAAGCAACGGTCTCTTATGTAAACAGGGAACTTCCGAACATTCTGATGAAACATAAGACTGCGAATCGACTTATCATTCATGTGGGGAATAATGATATTCATAAAGAGCAGTCAGAACTCCTTAAGAAGGATTTCAATTAACTTTTTGAAACACTTATGCCTGGTTCAGATTACACGATTTTAGCCCGATTTTGGCACGATTCGTTTGACGTAGGGTGTCGTGGGGATTCGTAAACGACAACGGGCGTCGGGACGCAAGATTTGATCGTTTCATCTCGTATAGTGTGTCATAGTGTGCGACAACCTACGTCGCGTCTGCGATGCCTCACGACATCACGACAAAAAGACTAGCATGTTTGATTTTTTTTCGGTCCTCCACGACGAGAGTGAGTGAGCGAGCGAGACAGAGTGTGTGCTAGTGAGTGTGTGTGCTAGGGTGACCACCTGGCTATATTGCTCTGTTGCAGCCAGGTCAGACCTGATTTCGCGGGACACGAGGGATATAACTTACTATTATTATACCAGGTGAATAAATATTTATTTTAAGATGTCTTTATTGCTAATAGGCTTTATAAAAATGTTAGCTATGACGGCGCTGACCGGCGCTGTGAACGTCACTAATAATATAAAACTCATTTTAACAGCACGGGTCTATTTAATCTAAGTAATTAAGTGAAAATAATAATCCAATTGCTAAAAAGCACATTTCCAAATAAGCACATAAATTCCACTAGGAAAGAAGACAAGATTAAATGCGTTCTTACCGGATTCAGTAGACTATATTTTTGTGTCTTTTCCATGCGTGATGGTGAAACTTCGGTGGCATAACGTAACAGTTACACCGCAATCTCCTTTTTTAGGGTCACCTGTAACTGGTTTTAACCATGTATATTTTTTCTCCCATTCCTTATCATACGAACAAAGACGCTTTTTCTTCTCGGGAGCTCCGGATAGATGCATTTTTCTGTTGCAATTTTTATTTATTTTTTCTCTCTCAGTGTTTGTTATCCCGCTCTGGAACCAATAATAACGGCTGCGCATGTTCAGTATTTTCTTATAACATTTTTATTGTAGAATTGTAATTTAAAAGGACGATGAAATAAAATGATGCAGACAAAATTAAAATGCGGGACTGCTTATGACTTGCGGGACAAAGCTTCAATCTTCGGGACTTCCTAGTTAGTGTGTGTGTGTGTGTGTGTGTGTGTGTGTGTGTGTATACGTGTGTGTGAGTGAGTGCGTGCGTGTGTGACATATAGGCTAGGCTACTATATGTGCGAGTGAATATCTGCGTGTGAGACGGCACGCGATGACTGGTCAGAAAGCAACGTGTAGTCTGACATGTTTCTTGTCCACGACACGACAAGATTTTCGAAGTCAAAATCGTGTAATCTGACACAGTGACTATCGTAACAGACAAAAAAATCGTGTAATCTGAACCAGGCATTAGAAGACTTAGAAGAAAGTTCAGAAGTTCATCAGTGGACCACTCCCAGCAAGAGGATCAAACGGGTTTTCACGGTTGCTTGGGCTTAATACATGGCTGCAAAAATAAAAGGGAGTGATCTTCATTGACAGCTTAAATCTTTTCTGGAGCCAGAGGCAACTGTTTAAACAGGATGGCCACCACCCAAACTTGGTTCAAGAGTGCTAAAGGACAATATCTACTTCTCCCTCCATCATCCTTCTGCAGTGTGTGCCAATCCACTCAACCTGAATGGCACATACACACCTGGCCAGAGTAAGAATGACCACAGGACTTCACTTCAGCACCTGAATGGACTTGCAAGGATAATGATAACACCACTCAGCCACAACAACAATCTCATCTCAGCTCAGCCCTGCCCACAGAGCTCACCACAGACAGACTGTGACACATTACATTTACATGTATGCATTTTTGCATTTATCCAAAGCGACTTACAGTACATTGCATTTTAAGGTACACATTTTACCTTACTATAAGTTCTTGCTTTACCTGGGAATCGAACCCATGACCTTGGCTTTCCAAGCACCAACGCTCTACTGTTTGAGCTATGGGAAAGCTGCTCCAAGACTGTTCCAAGATTTAGCTTACCTAAGAACGACTTTCTGGAAAACAGCCAGATAAACCAGGACAACATCTCACAGCCTCCAGTAACACCAGAGCAACAGCCTCTCTCACCAGACATGTTATCCCTCTCTCCAGCATCTCCACTTCTGTGCTTCTCAGAGAAAATGGAAGAACTGGTATATGCTGGAACTCAATGCTCAAACTATCCCACTCTTTTGCTGCGAGCCCCCAGATATCAACCAAAAAATGGTTGCGGGCCCAGCTCGCCCCCGCCCTTCTCCTGTGAGAGCTCTTCGGCCTCTGCCACAACGCCAGGCACACCCTGCTCCTTCTGCTCGAGGTGGACCAAAAACAACTGATACCAGCTCTCAGTGATATGTGTCGGGTCCCCGCTATGATAACAGTAACTTTCTCAAATTTTTACAGAACAAGCGGGAAGCCAGTGTGCCTGTATCTTTCTCTATTGCTGTTCTATTACATGATAGAAAGTCTAAGGCTTTCTCAAGACGTATAGCAAACACAACTAATCTGGTGCCTATTACACGTCAAACTAAGATTGCTGTGGGGACAAAAAGAAAGACTGTTAAGTTCGCACTTGTCGCACTAAACATCCGCTCACTTAAAAAAAAATCACTTCTAGTCAACGATTTAATAACCACACCCTGGATTTTATGTTTCTAAATAAAACATGGCTAGAAGACAGCTGCAGTGCAACAGTCCTCAGTGAAACAACCCCTCCTAACTTTACTTTTATGAGTGTGTGCAGAGCGGAGAGGTGGAGGTGTAGCTGCTCTATTTAAAGATCTCTATCAATGTAAGCAAATATCATTTGGGAATTACCCATGTTTCGAATATCTGGGTATTGTGTTGAAAGGTGCTCCACGCATTCTACTTATCATTATTTACTGGCCTCCAAAATACCTTTGCTGAGGACTTAACAGAACTGTTATCAACAATTACCTCAGAGTTTGACTGTTTTGCCATTGCTGGAGATTTTACATAGATAATGCTGAAACCAAAAGTTAAAAGTGTAATTGATGATATTGCTCCTGTGAAAGTCAGAAAGAGTGGTAGACAAAAAGCACATTGGAGAAACTCAACAGCAGTGCAAAATATGAAAAGACAATGCAGAAAAGCAGAGCGCATGTGGCGGAAGACAAAACTTGTAGTCCATTATAACATCTACAAAGACACCATCCATGCTTTCAATATGGAACTAGGCAAAGCTAGACAGACTTTCTTTTGGAATATTATAAACAGCAACTTAAACAACACACACACTCTTTTTGCTACTGTAGAGAGACTGACAAGCCAGATTCCCAGTGAAATGCTCTCAGACAGCAAGTGCAGTGAGTTTCTTCCTTCTCTGAGAAAAACAATAATATCAGAAAGGTGATCCGCACATCCTTGAGTTGCACTGGGGTCAGACAGATCAGACCACAACCTGAGAAAGTAGTTACTATGTCTGATTTTGAAGAAATTGATGGCAATATTTTGGAAGAAACCGTACAGCATCTTAAAACATCGACCTGCGCCCTTGACGCTCTTTGCAGATATTTTTTTCAAAAGTGTGTTAAACAGCTTAGAAGCAGATCTCCTAGAAGTGGTAAATGCCTCACTTCTCTCTGGGAGTTTTCCAAACTCCCTGAAAACTGCAGTCAAACCCCTCCTGAAAAAGAGAAATCTGGATAAGACTATATTAAGCAATTATAGACCGATCTCAAATCTTCCTTTCATAGGCAAGATCATTGAAAACGTTGTCTTCAATCAGCTGAACAAATTCTTAAGCTCGAATGGATAATTTTAAAATTTTCCATCTGGTTTCCTACCGCATCACAGCACAGAGACAGCGCTCATAAAGATAATAAACGATATTCACTTAAATACTGATACAGGCAAATTATCAGTGCTGGTTCTACTCGACCTCAGTGCTGCATTTGACACTGTCGATCACAACATACTTCTTGACAGGCTGGAAAACTGGGTGGGGCTTTCTGGAATAGTCCTAAAATGGTTCAGGTCATATTTGGAAACAAGAGGTTATTATGTGAGTATAGGAGACCATAAGTCTGAGTGGACATCCATGATATGCGGAGTTCCTCAAGGCTCAATTCTTGCGCCACTCCTATTCAACCTGTACATGCTCCCAATGAGCCAAATAATGAGAAAGAACCAAATTGCTTACCACAGCTATGCAGACGACACACAGATCTACAGATCATTGACTCCCTGTTCCCAATGCATTGATGAAGTAAACAGTTGGATGTACCAAAACTTTCTTCAGTTAAACAAAGACAAAACTGAAGTCATTGCGTTTGGAAACAAAGATGAAGTTCTCAAGGTGAATGCATACCTTCACTCTAGGGGTCAAATAACTAAAAATCAAGTCAGTAATCTCGGTGTCAGACCTTAGCTTCAGTAGTCATGTCAAAGCAATAACTAAATCAGCATACTATCATCACATGCTTTGTTTCCAGTCAAGACTTAGAGAAACTTGTGCATGCTTTCATCACCAGCAAGGTGGATTATCGTGATGGACTCCTCACTGGCCTTCCCAAAAAGACCATAAGACAGTTGCACTGAGCAGAACCAGAACACATGAACACATCACACCAGTCCTCAGGTCTTTACACTGGCTCCCAGTTACATATAGGATTGATTTTAAAGTATTATTACTGGTATATAAATCATTTAATGGCCTAGGACCTCAATACATTGCAGATATGCTCACTGAATATAAACCCAACAGATCACTCAGATCATTAGAATCACATCAGCTAGAAATACCAAGGGTTCACTCAAAGCAAGGAGAGTCCGCTTTTAGCTACTATTCTGGAACCAGCTTCCAGAAGAGATCAGATGTGCTCCAGACTCAAAACACTTCTGTTTAGCTGTGCTGTTAATGAATGAGCACTGTGCCACTGTTCGTCAGACGGTTTGCACTGTATTTTATTTCCTTTTTATTCTAAACTGTTCTTTTGATTATTTTAGTTATGTGTAAAGCACTTTGAATTACCATTGTGAATGAAATGTGCTAAATAAATAAACTTGCCTTGCCTTTTTACTCACTGTAAAGAGCCACTGTAACGGCGCCCTCTAGTGTTACTGTACAGTCATTTCCCTTTAAAGGATTCTAGTGTTGGACCTGAAAATCCCTCTTACTAAAAATAAGTACTTCCTTAATGACATGATCCTCCAGGAAGTGACATCATTACGGAGGGAAAACACCAGTCCAAGCTTTACATACATGATCAGGGAAATGAAGCGTGTTTGTGTCTCTTTCAATGGACAATAACAACAACAAAAACTATTTGCGTACATCAAAATATATAATTACTCTGAAAAGAAAAGAAAAGCACAATAATAAAGTAAAATAATTCATATCTTTGAATACTTATATACTTATTTTATACTTATACTTATAAAATGTTGCATGTCTAGGGGTTCAATAAAATAATTAAATTCAGCAAGAAAAAGAGGAGAGCGTAAAGGCCATGTTTGCTTGTGAATGAAGAAGTTTGCATACAAGATAAAGAGATTTACATATTCAAGGGACGGCAGCTTTGGGTTTGGTGTGGGTCACATCAGTAGGGCTAAAAACATAAGTACTAAAATCAGCCCATTTATTGGTTATACTACAATTACAGAATAAACGGGCCGCTGTTTCTTCAACAAAACCACAAAAGGAACAAGTTTCATCAATATCAGAATATTTAGAAATGAGTTAACAGGAACAGCAGAACACGCATCTGTGTCTGGTGACAGCTTATCTCTGTTAAACATTCATTATGTTTGATCAAATTACACAAATCAGTTTGATAATATCAACATTTCACAACATGGTGAAATATAAACTTGACTTGAACAATGACAGCTCTTTATTATCTTTATTCTTGATCATTGTGTGAGGAAGTGTCTAAGTTTTGATTTCTGAATATCTGTTGTTTTTTATAGACACGCTTCCATAAGTTACAACACACACACACACACCACACACACACACACACACACACCACACACACACACACACACATATATTAGTTGGTTAGTTTATTTTAAAGCATTAAAAGCATCATAAAGTGTGTAGTAACCGTGAGATGTTTGTGATCTCATTAAAGTGATTAAACTGCACAGAGAAACATCACGATGGATATGAACGACTTCACGTTAAAGAACGCATCGATTGAGGCTTTTATCGAGCGTCTGCTCACGATGTCACTGGTTTTATTAATGCGCTGCTGTCTTTTATTCACTAATTAACATGTTTGTCTGTGATTACTGGCCCATAAAGCTGACACGGGTCACCGTTTCATTACAGGATTTGAGGGAAAATCAATTTTGAACCTTGACTTTTTATTCTGTAAAATAGAATGTCTACTTTTTATATCACAGTTTAATGATGATGATAATGTCTAAAGTGTGTGTGTGTGTGTGTGTGTGTGTGTGTGTGTGTGTGTGTGTGTGTGTGTGTGTGTGTGTGTGTGTGTGTGTGTGTGTGTGTGTGTGTGTGTGTGTGTGTGTGTGTGTGTGTGTGTGTGTGTGTGTGTGTGTGTCCAGTGCAGGTTTCTACATGCCCGTAGAGCAGCTGTCTGTATGAATGGAAACAGGGTCAGACCTGTCAATCAAAGGGGTTTATTCTGCAATGATGATCATGACTCATCCTGTTTTATGCATTTCTACTTAGCAAATAAATAAATGGACATGAAATGTTTTAGGTTAGGTTAGATTAGGTTAGGTTACTCTATTGGTACCCGTAGGTAAACTAGTTTTACAGTCTAAGAGGCAGGACATCCTTAAAACTTTGTTGACCACAACATAACATGCAACACACAAAACATTAACACATATACAGACAGTAAAAGAAGGAGGAACAGAGAGCACTACATGACCAGAGTGCTTGTGCGTTTTATGCAAATAATTTTTCCGTTTGTTTAACAGAGTGATTGCCGCTGGTACAAAACTGTTTTTAAATCTTGTGGTTCTGTAACCGGGAACCTTTAGCCTCCGTCCAGACTGGGAGATACTGGAATTCCCTATTCAGAGATATTTTTTGATAGCCATAGCTAGCCGCTGTAGTTGTTTAGCATACAGGGATGTGGGCTCCCCAGTCAGCTTATACTTGACCATTTTACAATTTGGTTTAGTTGATTCTTGTGCTTGACTGAGACACAACCAAACCATGCCACTATAAGGAGAAAGATGTGATGGTTTCAATAAAAGCATGATAGAATAATGTCATCATAGTCTTGTCTATATTGAAATGGTACAATTTTCTCAAACAGTATAGACACTGTTGTCCTTTTTTACAGACAGCCTCACAATTAACCTTTGGCTAAGCCCCGCCCCCCTTAGTTACTGTTGCTACGTCCGTCAACTTCATCTGGGCTCTGGTTTGGTATCAACATGGCTTATGCTGTGACGGCTCTTCCTGCTGAACTTTTATCAAACTTTTATAAAGCAGCAAATAAAGTGTCGGATAGAAGTAGGCAGAAGCGGCTCAGTGTGCATTCGAAGGCTATATTCAAGACATAAACGCAAGCAACAACAAGGCATCCATATAGAGGCAAAAGCATAACGGTCACAGTTAAAACATGAACCAGCGCATATCCTAATGGAGACGGAGGCTGGGACTCACAATATCAGGAGCAACACTGTTCATGCAGAGCTGGTCTCTATTCACTTCTATAATCGTTATTACAAAGCAAACGGACTACGCCAGTATAAAGTTGTATTTATTAGCAGCGTGTGCTAGCGTATCAACAATTAGGGTAGAGAACCGAAATCATGACATAAAACTAGTATAACTTCACAGTAAGATTAAAAGCTAAATGTATCTTAGAGCAAAAGTGTGTTGTTGATCTTGAGGGGTTTCGCTGACTGAGGACGTCCACACAGTTTAATCCACAGACGACTCTTGTCAGGATTTGACTGGTTTTGGGAAGGGAAAAAACGGACCCCCCCTCCAACCTCTCTGGGAAACACGTATCTGTGTTACAAACGCCCCAGGCACAACGGTTAACCATATTTCTGATAAAACTACGACGGTAATATCCTGCCGAGACCAAACATACGAGACGCCGGTGTTAAAGTCAATGGAGCGCTGTGAACAAGTGTCGGACCGCTGTGGAGCTCGTTCTTGGCTGCGCTGTGATTGGTCAATCTACATTCTAGGGCGTGGTATCTCGGTCAAGAAGGCACCAAATGCGAAAATGATTTTACATTTCGACTACATATATGACCCACTTTCAATAAAGATTAATGTTCTCACGGGTGAAATGCTCCTTTAATAATGGCCCTATTTACATATTTGTTCTGACACATGTTTGTATATATAATGAACAGAAGGGGTGAAAGTACACACTCCTGTGGTAAAGCTGTAGAAGAGCAGACTGAGCTCCATTCACCTTTTGTTGTTGTGTTTGGACAAAAGCATCTGTCAAGTGCATAGATGCAAACACGAGAAGACAGAGACACAACTGTTCAAAGGCTGAGGGTTGGTAAGATAATCACTAAGGATGCATTTATTTGTTCAAAAAATACAGTAAAACAGTGAAATATTATTAATGTAAATCATCTGTTCTCTATGTGAATATACAGTAAAGTGTAATTTATTCCTGTGATCAAAGCTGAGTTTTCAGCATCATTACTCCAGTCTTCAGTGTCACATGATTGTCAAAAGAACAGCATATATTTGAAATATAATCTTTTGTAACGTTATAAATGTCTTCACTGTCACTTTTGATCAATTAAACGGTACAACATGGAAACAGAACCAATGACAATCACATTATCAGCATCAGTTTAATCTCAGTGACACTGAATCATTCAGGGCTGGACATACACGTGTGTGATCTACAGTGCGCAGCTTCTGCCGATGCTAAAGACGTCCGTGGAGCGACGGAGATCGCGTGATGGATGAGTCCTGAAGCTCTTTTACTGACTGCAGTGTTTTAAATACCACCGTAAAACCTAATTTAATTATGTATTTTTACAGTTAAAGGACGATTAATCTTGAAGGAAAACCTGCTGAATTTACTCTGCATTTAATTTGGAACATGTCTATTTTTTTCTCTCTTTGCATTTAACTCTTTGATAACGTAGCAGACTTTTCTTTTTTCTTTTTTTAAATGGACTTACTTTTCATTGAAGTCATACATTTTTAATATATTTATTATTTATTGGTATTTTTATATTTATGTATTTGTATTTATTTTTTTATTTGTATTTATGTTTTATTTAATAACTTAATATTTGTTTATTTGTATTTATTTATTTATACTTTATTTGTTTGTTTGTTTACATTTATTTAAATTTAAGTCAATTATTATTACTATTTAAATTTGATTTATTTGAATTTGTTATTTATATTGTATTTACTTGTTTATCTATATTTCTTTGTTAATTTTAATAAAGTTTTATACATTCATTTATTCGTTTTATTTATTTAATTTTTTTTTATTTATTATTCTTTTTTTCTTTTTCTTTTTTTTTGCGTTGTTGGTTTTATTTTCATTTTATTTATTTATTGATATTTTATTTATTTTAATTAATTAATTAATTAATTATTTTGTTTATTTGTACATTTTTATCACTATTTATTGCCTTTTTTTTTCCTTTGACATTTAAACCATAACTCTGGCATGTCTATCGTTCTTGAGCTGCAGGAGAACAGATTATGAAGATATGTGATGTGTGTTAATGCATGTTGATATGGATGTCCTCATCTCAGATTGATCCGTATCAGTCGTTACTGCTTCTCGTCCCTGATATGAATCTGAGTGAATCTCCCACATGAGCAGATCGAGTCCATGAGAACCAGAGAAAATGAGTAAACATAATTTATGACCCCAGGAGCTTTTAAATGGCCAAAACAAAGCAGCCGCTCATGTTTCTGCCATTAATATTTGATTGGTTTTCTTTTACAAGGTCACAGGGTGGCACTTTACACTGGACATCGGCCACAAACAAACAAACAGCCAGAGGAATGACCAATAACTCCATATTCATATTCATATGCACTCAGAGATGATGGAAGAGTTTGACGCGTCACACGTACATGGACAGAATAAGAAGGTCATGTGACCGATGGAAAAACCCCGAGCCAGTCTCAGTTGTGGATTGTTTTTACTGATGTTATCCAGGGAAGATCCACAGGTTATTTAGTGCTGGTTTTCTTTTATAACCTGAGCTACAGACACACACTAGTGTGAATGAAACTGATTCTGCTTCACAAACAAACTGATCCTCGACCAAAACACAGTCAGCTTCATGACAAATATCTCATGCCACAATAATAGTCAAGTCACCTTTATTTATATAGCGCTTTTTACAATACAGATTGTATCAAAGCAGCTTCACAGTGATAACATGAAAATAATAATAATAAAAAAAAATCATCGTCCACCTTAAGGCAGATCTATAATATTGTTGAATATTAAATGTCCCCAACTAAGCAAGCCAGAAGGCAAGGCAACAGCGGCAAGGAACCAAAACTCCATCAGGGACAGAATGGAGAAAAAAACCTTGGGAGAACCCAGGCTCAGTCGGGGGCCAGTTCTCCTCTGGCCAACGAGCGAACAGTGTATGATTATGATTCAGGAGCATTACAGGTCAGAAGTCAGAATGAATCAGAGTATTTGTCCAATTCCGGTTGGTTGAAGTCGGAGTGGAGAGGAGGAGAGACTGGTTGACACTTCAGGTCAGCGGCGGCGTCGTGTCCTGGCGCTGGTCCTTCATCAGATCTGGATACGGCCTGGTTCCGGTGGACAGCGGTAAACCTCGGGATAGACAGAGAGACTAATATTAGCGTAGACGCCATCCTTCTTATGATGTACCAAGTACATCAGGATTACGGGAAGTGTTCCCGGTCCCGGCTGTTCTAAACTATGCAGCCTAACATTGAGTTATAGAAGTCTATAATGTGTTATGTGTATGCTAGGCCGAAGAGATGTGTTTTTAGTCTAGATTTGAACTGACAGAGTGTGTCTGCTTCCCGGACAATGGTAGGAAGATTCCAAAGTTTTGGTGCTAAATAGGAAAAGGATCTACCGCCAGCAGTCGATTCTGATATTCTAGGTATTATTAACTGGCCGGAGTTTTGAGATCACAGTAGACGTGAAGGACTATAATGCGTTAAGAGCTCGCTCAAGTACTGCGGAGCTAAACCATTTAGTGCTTTGTAAGTGATCAGCAATATTTTAAAATTTATACGATGTTTAATAGGCAGCCAATGCAGTGTTGACAGAACGGGGCTAATATGGTCATACTTCCTGGTTCTAGTAAGAACTCGAGCTGCTGCGTTTTGAACTAGCTGTAGTTTGTTTATTAAGCGTGCAGGGCAGCCACCCAGTAGAGCATTACAATAATCTAGCCTTGAGGTCATGAACGCATTAACTAATTGTTCTGCATTATTCATTGAGAGCATATGACGTAATTTAGATATATTTTTAAGATGGAAGAAAGCGGTTTTACCAACCCGGGGTGCGTTTCCCGTACAACTATATAGCTCACTGCTTAACTACCATAGTACGATGCATCGTTGGAGAAATCAACTAGCTAGTCACGAGTGTTTCCCGAAACCGAATGTCGTAAAGTATCGTTCAACCACGTTGGTTTATGACGTCTCGCACGTGGTGGACTAATAACTTTTTTTAATTAATCTGTTTGAGATCGAATTAACGCTAGATTTCGTCATATAAGTTACATACATGGCATCTGAAGATCATTTCAAATTTTTATCAGTTACTTTGCTTTATTACCAGACTCAATATTTGGCTCGTTCTTACATAGTTGAGCACGTTCGCACATGCGCAGTCTTCAAAAACGGTGCTTTAAATCTCTTGACAAACTAAAAGACGTAAATTACATTTGTATGTATTCTAAATAAAAAATACGGGTTGTACTGAATGTCAGCTTGCTTATTTTGCTAAAGATAAGGATTTATTCAGTCTACATCTCATGTAAACTAGAAACTATGCTTCTAACCACAGCTCCAGAGCTGTCGTTGCAACCACACAAGTTTGCGATGCTGTTTGCGAACGTTCGTTGGAACGATGGTTTCGGGAAACACCAAATCGTTGAACTATGCTGATAACGGCGGAACTTGCGATCATAGTTGGCTAACGATGCTTTCGGGAAACGCACCCCAGATCTCACGGCAATTCGTACGAATTTTACGAGGTGGCTAATTCATACCAATTCATACGACCTCACTCGTACGAATTTGTACGTTTTTTGCTAAATCGTACATATTTTACGAGTTGCCAAAATCGTATGAATTCATACGAATGACCTACCCCTGACCCCGCCCCTAAACCTACCCATCACGTGGGTTTAGACAAATCGTACAAATTCGTACGAGTGAGGTCATACAAATTCGTACGAATTAGCCACCTTTTAATCACTCGTACAAATTCGTACGAATTGGTCGTGAGATAGCGTTGGTTTTACAGATACTAGACACATGACTTTCAAATGAAAAATAGTTCATAATAATGAGACACAATCTTGACCCTGTTCCTGTCCAGGTTTAAAGCTTGTGGTGTGTGTGTGTGTGTGTGTGTGTGTGTGTGTGTGTGTGTGTGTGTGTGTGTGTGTGTGTGTGTGTGTGTGTGTGTGTGTGTGTGTGTGTGTGTGTGTGTGTGTGTGTGTGTGTGTGTGTGTGTGTGTGTGTGTGTGTGTGTGTGTGTGTGTGTGTGTGTGTGTGTGTGTGTGTGTGTGTGTCTGTCTTCCAGGAGTCCAGGCTCTTGAGCGCAGAAGAAATGACTCCAATGAAGTTCCTCAGGGTAGTCTGCTTGTTACTACAAACTACAACCCGTAATCTTGACAACAACACTATGTTTATTATTATTGTCCTCCAGAAAATAAACCGTTTGACCTCTACATGGGGCATGTTGTCACACGGGGCAAGACGCTGATTTGGGAATGTATTTATGTTGAAGTAAAAATTTAATTTTAGTGTATTTTTAACACTTATTAAAATGCAGACAGCATTATACTTTGGGGCCAAATTTTGTATAATTTTTTTATTTTATTTTATGCGTGAGTTTTTATTTATTTATTTTTACACATACAGATGCATATAATGTGTCTATATAGTGACATTATGAAAACTGACTTTTCTCTCTAGTAAAAAGGCTTATTACCAGTCCAGTGATGGTTACTGTAGTTATAGGTCAAGATAGCAGAATATCATTTGCCCTCTTATGAAAAGAATAAATATCCTCATGACGTCCTCACTGATATAGTTCATTCAACCTGTTGGCATGTTATTTAATTTAAAATTTTAATATTTAAATCAATATTTATTTTAATGGTATTCACTTTCAATATATTCCTATAGTGATATTAACAGGGTTATTATAGTTAGCAAAGACAAAAACTAAAACCATTAAAACAATTGTTTCTTGAAGTAAAATAAACGTTAACTGAATTTAGTATCTCACACATTTCAGCAAGTTGCAAATAATTTGTTTTTTTAATTTTCACTTAGTTTTACATGATGTAGTAAAGTAACTAAAACTGAAATAAAAATGTATAAAAACTCCCTAGACATGTTTAATTATATATTTAAGTACTGAGTAATATTAGGCAACTACATACTATAGTGTTAGGTTAGGATTAGGATTTGGTTGAGGGTTATTTGCATGTAATTATGCATAATTTACTATTAATATTACTATGGTAAGTACATGTAACATATGTAACAACGACACTGTAAAATAAAGTGTTACCAAATAATCAAAATTACACTAACATACAACAAAAATATAAAAATAAAACATTCAAAGTATTAATAAAAACTATACTGCATATGAATGATAATGATAAATAAAAGATGACTGAACATGTTTGTAAACACAACAAAATTACTAACACTTGAAATGAAAAAAAAAATTATATTAAATATAATTTACATTTTTAAAATTATAATAATATCTTAGTCAATCTAAAATAACACAGAATATTATGAAATCTGACTTAATAAAACCATATAGACTTAATAAACAAACATTAATAAACAAATAAAGACCAATCAAATTAGAAAAAAAAGAAAAAAAACTTTTAATCAAAACAAACTTTAACTACAATTAAAATGGAAAATTGAAAACATTCAAAGTATTCATAAAAAACATAATGCATATAAATGATAATCTGTGTAAACATCATATTTCTTTCATTCTGCTCATCATTAAGTTCGTGTGTGTTTTCATCTTTTGCGGGTCTGAGTGTGTTTGTCTCCATCCAGACATCATCAGTGTGTGTGTGTGTGTGTGTGTGTGTGTGTGTGTGTGTGTGTGTGTGTGTGTGTGTGTGTGTGTGTGTCCAGACCCCCTGTGTTCCTCACAGTCACAGGACAGAAGACCCCCGAGGCGCTGATGTGAGCCGAGCACAGGTCCTGGATCAGCGACGCCGGTGTGTGAAGACATTAGAAGTGAGGTGTGAAAACTCTACAGGAGATCAGAATAAAGCTGGTCCGGGGTCAGTGGAGTTAACTCAAACTAACATCGTATTACATCTAACTAAAGTTCGGTTCATGAGAACTTAAATTAACTTTCATTTATTTTATTTCTGCTCATTTTCTTTTCTAATGTATTTACAGTTTTTTCCAACTGCTTACACACAAAATCTCTTCATGTCACGGTTTTTGAAACCTGTCACTCAAAGTGCAAAACTACACACCAAATCTCCTAAATAATGAGCTATTTCTCAGCCTTTGAGTCCGTTTTCAATTGCATTAAACACTTTTTTCAAAACACTACACACAATTCTCTACTTAAAACACACAAATCTAACAGGAAGTGACTTGCTTTCCTTTTCCAAACATTTTCCAAACACAACCAATCAGAATGCTACATTTATTCACCAGGTCACACACACACTCCTCACATGTGCAAACACTAATCGATTTACTGATCACTAACCAATCACTGCTTTACTGTAGTATAGGCCTACAGTATAAATAGGTCAAAGGTCAGATTACCTGTTTAGAACAATGGATTTGCACATGCACACACAATTGTGTTCTTTACTGTGTTCTAAAGAATATTCTTTTGGTTTACATATGTTTATGGTTTTGTTGTATATCACTGTATACAGTAATGTTTAGCCTAATAAATATTTTCTGTGTCTACATTGCATTGGTGTGTACAGTGTACTTGTTCCCGCTCTCATCAGAATACTGTCTCTGTAGAACATTGAAATGTAGATATAAGCCTGTGAAAGACCAAAGAGCTTTAGATTTAGAACAACAGTGGTATATCCAAAAATGCACTATTATGACAGAAGTGTTTGCCATTTGATGCAAATGCTTCATTCTGGCGTGTTTATGGCATTTTGACTGCAGTGTTACATTTTGAAGGAGATGTGAGGCATTTTGCATGTGTGTGTGTGCAGTTTTTGGAATTGTGTGTAGAGTTTTGAAAAAAGGAGACATAGTTTTGAAAACGTGTGTAAGCAGTTGGAAAAAACTGTAATTTCTATTTAGTTGCCAAGGCAAAATTTCTTAGTACTAAATTAATTAAGTAGGCTATTATTAAGTACTAAAGCACTATAATGAAAAAAAAAAAAAAAAAAATATATATATATATATATATATATATATATATATATATATATATATATATATATATATATATATATATATAAATATATATATATACTCATGGGCATTTAAAAAAAATACTAAATCTAATAAAAATTACACAAACACAACATTTTTAAAATACTAAATCTAATAAAAATTACACAAACACAACATTTTTAAAATACTAAATCTAATAAAAATAACACAAACACAACATTTTTAAAATACTAAATCTAATAAAAATAACACAAACACAACATTTTTAAAATACTAAATCTAATAAAAATGACAAAAACACAACATTTAAAAAAGATACTAAATCTAATAAAAATTACCTAAACAACATTTTAAAAATACTAAATCTAATAAAAACTACACAAACACAACATACAAAAACATACTAAATCTAATAAAAATTACACAAACAACATTAAAAAATTACTTAATCTAATAAAAATAACACAAGCACAACAAAATGATTCAACTTTAGTATGTGTGTGTGTGTGTGTGTGTGTGTGTGTGTGTGTGTGTGTGTGTGTGTGTGTGTGTGTGTGTGTGTGTGTGTGTGTGTGTGTGTGTGTGTGTGTGTGTGTGTGTGTGTGTGTGTGTGTGTGTGTGTAAACGAGGCTCTGAGAACAGTCAAGGCTGAGTGTATTCATGTGTAAAGCTGCACAGCAGGACAGGAGGATGATGTCATCGCTCAGGTGGTCGGTCTTCAGAAGCGCGGGGTCAGCATGTTTGCGTTAGCGTTTGAATAGAGCAGATTATCAGCGCGGGTTAGAGGTGAGGATCCCGCGGAGACTAGTGTGTGAGTGTGTGTCTCATGCACAGGTGTTCATGTGTGGGAATGTCTGTTTGCAGTGAGCTTGAGCCGTAAATCAAGAAACAATGACTTAGAATGAAGCACAATTAGACCAGAACACAACTGTGTGGTTAAACATTCACATGTTCTTCCTTCTTTCCATATTCCTTTCAAATATAATTTATGTCACAGTTATCATAGCAAACGGGGAATGTTCTCAAAACTTTGGCAAACGTTCCTTCAGTGACATTAATAGAACATTTGTTCAGAGTTATCTGGTCTTTAATAATGTTCTCAAAACATTAGCACAACATTTTTATTTGTACATCGTTCATGGAATTTTTTATTATTACGTTTTTTAAATGTTACTTGTTTCAGAACTTTTAGAAAACATTCAAAAGTAAAGTTCAAAGAAGTAATGTTTAAATAAGTAACGTTTAAAGAAGTAATGTTTAAAGAAGTAATGTTTAAAGAAGTAAAGTTTAAAGAAGTAAAGTTTAAAGAAGTAATGTTTAAAGAAGTAATGTTTAAATAAGTAACGTTTAAAGAAGTAATGTTTAAAGAAGTAATGTTTAAAGAAGTAATGTTTAAAGAAGTAATGTTTAAAGAAGTAAAGTTTAAAGAAGTAATGTTTAAAGAAGTAAAGTTTAAAGAAGTAATGTTTAAAGAAGTAATGTTTAAATAAGTAACGTTTAAAGAAGTAAAGTTTAAAGAAGTAACGTTTAAAGAAGTAACGTTTAAAGAAGTAATGTTTAAAGAAGTAAAGTTTAAAGAAGTAATGTTTAAATAAGTAATGTTTAAAGAATGATGGAATGGAATGTTCCCTTAAACATTTAAAGAATTTTAAACATCAGAAATAATGTTTTCATAACTTAATAACTTAACATGACTTAATTACATATCTTACACACACACACACACACACACACACACACACACACACACACACACACACACACACACACACACACACACACACACACACACACATACTCTCAAACACTTTTACACACACACACACACACACACACATAGACTCACACACACCCACATATACTCTCAAACACATTTACACACAACCACACGCACACACACACACACACACACACACATATACTCTCAAACACATTTACACACACACACACACACACACACACACACATACATACATAGACTCACACACACACACACACACACACACACACACACATACACATACACCCACACACACACACATACTCTCAACACACATTTACACACACACACAAATAAAGTTATAAGAATTTAAATTGATCCAAAAGTAAGTTTTCTGACTTGAAGCTTCGGAGTGAACAAGCTCGCGTCTCCTGGCGAGATGAGGGGAGACGGGCTGTTTATGGTTTAGTCTCTTTCTCTCAGGTCATATTTGTCCGTTCCACATAAATCAATAGTGTTGCTTTCATCTGCCTCCTTAGGATGCTTCAAACACACACACACACACACACACACACACACACACACACACACACACACACACACACACACACACACAGACTCTAGGTGCAGAGGTAGCCGCAGGTCCAGCTAGAAGAGCAGATCAAGCATTAATCTCTCACGTGTCTCACATGATTTAGTTTCTCCAATGATTTCTGTTCAGTGATGGAATATGTCAGAATGCCATTAGTGGCCACACATGTAATATTAATATGTGTCAGGAGGTCAGCACTCTTGCTGTTATGATGGACGTGTTCATGCAGTCAGCAAGATATTCTTTCTAAAATAATGCGATCCGACCGCTGACTCTGCCCGAGGCCTCTGATAAGATCCCAGAAAACAAAAGATGAAACCTCGTTGAGATCAAACGTGCAGCAGGTATTGATCGAGGACGACGGGACAGAGTTCACTGTCTTGATGCGGGTGAGCAGATCTGAAGGTGTGTGTGTGTCCCACATCAGCGTGTGTCGAGATGCTGGAGTTGTTGTTGTTCTTTTAGTTGTGAACATCAGAGGTGATCGGCTGTGCCACGCTGGGTTGGGATGAAAGACGCCAGCAGAGAGAGAACACACACCGGAGTGTGTTTGACCACCCTGATGCTAGAGTGATGTGGATTCTGTTTTCTACATTAAACTCAATTTAATGCACCGGCCGGTCCAGATCCGAGCGTAGACTCGTGTGAGAAGTTCTGTAACTTCATCACTTATATTTCAGATGTTCTCCATTCCTACTCTCCTGAGAGAATGCTTAGATCCTCCACCCAGCTATTATTAGCCCCTTTCACACAGCGTGTTGATATTGCCGTAAAATTGCTGGAGTGCCTTCTGTGTGAACCCGATGCCGGGTTGGGGACCTTGTAACATTGCCGGGATCAGGCCCGGAAAACGCCCTGTGTGAACATAAGCCAGCACCAGTGCCGTAAGGGGTGTGTCGTAGTATCACTCTTCAAAAAACAACACTTTAAGTGCCCTATCTTGCACCCAGCGCAATTGACTTTGTACACCGACGCATGTATCATTCCGGTTCTGCACCCGCACACAGCGACTCTTCCCTCCACAGACGCACGTCGGTAAATTAGGGAATGAACTTGCGCTCGGGGGGGCGGTTCGGTGAAAAGAGGAGTGTGTTCCGGCGCAAACGTTCCCTGGTGATATTCTGCAGTTTCAGAAAACAACTCCGCCGCTGACCAGGAGAAACCGAGTCTGAAGACAGCGGCGGCGCGCGTTAGTCATATGCTATTTTAAGCACGCGTGTTTGGTCATTATGTAGCGTGTGAACTAGGGGTGCACCGAAATTTTGGTCGCCGAAAATTTCGGCCGAAAATGGCATTATCGGTTTCGGGCCGAAATAAAAAAGCCAGCCGAAAATGTCAACCAAAAATTAATGTCAACCGCGCCCCTCCCATCCGCGCGCAAGCCCTTGGGTTTCACTCACGGTCGAGCTGTCACTCGTCACCCACCCCTCCCCTCCCCTCCGTGCTCAAGCAGGTTTCACTCACGGTCGAGCTGTTTGCACGCGTCTGCAAATATTGAGCATGTCAGCGGTATGGAAGTATTTTAAAGTTTCAGATGAGGACAACCAGCGCCGCTGCTCCCACCACGCGCATCATGCGCTGTGCGTAGGGCACCAATAGCAATCCGCCGTTATAATAGCGATCCGCCGTTATAATAGCGATCCGCCGTTATAATAGCGATCCGCCGTTATAATAGCGATCCGCCGTTATAATAGCAATCCGCCGTTATAATAGCAATCCGCCGTTATAATAGCAATCCGCCGTTATAATAGCAATCCGCCGTTATAATAGCGATCCGCCGTTATAATAGCGATCCGCCGTTATAATAGCGATCCGCCGTTATAATAGCAATCTGCCGTTATAATAGCAATCCGCCGTTATAATAGCGATCCGCCGTTATAATAGCGATCCGCCGTTATAATAGCAATCCGCCGTTATAATAGCGATCCGCCGTTATAATAGCGATCCGCCGTTATAATAGCAATCCGCCGTTATAATAGCGATCCGCCGTTATAATAGCAATCCGCCGTTATAATAGCAATCCGCCGTTATAATAGCAATCCGCCGTTATAATAGCAATCCGCCGTTATAATAGCAATCCGCCGTTATAATAGCGATCCACCGTTATAATAGCGATCCGCCGTTATAATAGCAATCCGCCGTTATAATAGCGATCCACCGTTATAATAGCAATCCGCCGTTATGATAGCAATCCGCCGTTATAATAGCAATCCGCCGTTATAATAGCAATCCGCCGTTATAATAGCGATCCACCGTTATAATAGCGATCCGCCGTTATAATAGCAATCCGCCGTTATAATAGCAATCCGCCGTTATAATAGCAATCCGCCGTTATAATAGCGATCCACCGTTATGATAGCAATCCGCCGTTATAATAGCAATCCGCCGTTATAATAGCGATCCGCCGTTATAATAGCAATCCGCCGTTATAATAGCAATCCACCGTTATAATAGCAATCCGCCGTTATAATAGCAATCCGCCGTTATAATAGCAATCCGCCGTTATAATAGCAATCCACCGTTATAATAGCAATCCGCCGTTATAATAGCAATCCGCCGTTATAATAGCAATCCGCCGTTATAATAGCGATCCGCCGTTATAATAGCAATCCGCCGTTATAATAGCAATCCGCCGTTATAATAGCAATCCGCCGTTATAATAGCAATCCGCCGTTATAATAGCAATCCGCCGTTATAATAGCGATCCACCGTTATAATAGCAATCCACCGTTATAATAGCAATCCGCCGTTATAATAGCAATCCGCCGTTATAATAGCGATCCGCCGTTATAATAGCAATCCGCCGTTATAATAGCAATCCGCCGTTATAATAGCGATCCACCGTTATAATAGCGATCCGCCGTTATGATAGCAATCCGCCGTTATAATAGCAATCCGCCGTTATAATAGCGATCCGCCGTTATAATAGCGATCCGCCGTTATAATAGCTATCCGCCGTTATAATAGCAATCCGCCGTTATAATAGCAATCCGCCGTTATAATAGCAATCCGCCGTTATAATAGCGATCCACCGTTATAATAGCAATCCGCCGTTATAATAGCAATCCGCCGTTATAATAGCGATCCGCCGTTATAATAGCGATCCGCCGTTATAATAGCAATCCGCCGTTATAATAGCAATCCGCCGTTATAATAGCGATCCACCGTTATAATAGCAATCCGCCGTTATAATAGCAATCCGCCGTTATAATAGCGATCCGCCGTTATAATAGCGATCCGCCGTTATAATAGCAATCCG
Source organism: Phoxinus phoxinus (assembly GCF_949152265.1). NCBI lineage: Eukaryota > Metazoa > Chordata > Actinopteri > Cypriniformes > Leuciscidae > Phoxinus > Phoxinus phoxinus. The sequence continues at coordinate 34,817,005 of NC_136888.1, forward strand.
CCGTTATAATAGCAATCCGCCGTTATAATAGCGATCCACCGTTATAATAGCGATCCGCCGTTATGATAGCAATCCGCCGTTATAATAGCAATCCGCCGTTATAATAGCGATCCACCGTTATGATAGCAATCCGCCGTTATAATAGCAATCCGCCGTTATAATAGCGATCCACCGTTATAATAGCGATCCGCCGTTATAATAGCAATCCGCCGTTATAATAGCAATCCGCCGTTATAATAGCAATCCGCCGTTATAATAGCAATCCGCCGTTATAATAGCGATCCACCGTTATAATAGCGATCCGCCGTTATAATAGCAATCCGCCGTTATAATAGCGATCCACCGTTATAATAGCAATCCGCCGTTATGATAGCAATCCGCCGTTATAATAGCAATCCGCCGTTATAATAGCAATCCGCCGTTATAATAGCGATCCACCGTTATAATAGCGATCCGCCGTTGTAATAGCAATCCGCCGTTATAATAGCAATCCGCCGTTATAATAGCAATCCGCCGTTATAATAGCGATCCACCGTTATGATAGCAATCCGCCGTTATAATAGCAATCCGCCGTTATAATAGCGATCCGCCGTTATAATAGCAATCCGCCGTTATAATAGCAATCCACCGTTATAATAGCAATCCGCCGTTATAATAGCAATCCGCCGTTATAATAGCAATCCGCCGTTATAATAGCAATCCACCGTTATAATAGCAATCCGCCGTTATAATAGCAATCCGCCGTTATAATAGCAATCCGCCGTTATAATAGCGATCCGCCGTTATAATAGCAATCCGCCGTTATAATAGCAATCCGCCGTTATAATAGCAATCCGCCGTTATAATAGCAATCCGCCGTTATAATAGCGATCCGCCGTTATAATAGCAATCCGCCGTTATAATAGCGATCCGCCGTTATAATAGCAATCCGCCGTTATAATAGCAATCCGCCGTTATAATAGCAATCCGCCGTTATAATAGCAATCCGCCGTTATAATAGCAATCCGCCGTTATAATAGCAATCCGCCGTTATAATAGCGATCCGCCGTTATAATAGCAATCCGCCGTTATAATAGCAATCCGCCGTTATAATAGCGATCCGCCGTTATAATAGCAATCCGCCGTTATAATAGCAATCCGCCGTTATAATAGCAATCCGCCGTTATAATAGCAATCCGCCGTTATAATAGCGATCCGCCGTTATAATAGCAATCCGCCGTTATAATAGCAATCCGCCGTTATAATAGCGATCCGCCGTTATAATAGCAATCCGCCGTTATAATAGCAATCCGCCGTTATAATAGCAATCCGCCGTTATAATAGCAATCCGCCGTTATAATAGCAATCCGCCGTTATAATAGCAATCCGCCGTTATCATAGCAATCCGCCGTTATAATAGCGATCCGCCGTTATAATAGCAATCCGCCGTTATAATAGCAATCCGCCGTTATAATAGCAATCCGCCGTTATAATAGCAATCCGCCGTTATAATAGCGATCCGCCGTTATAATAGCGATCCACCGTTATAATAGCAATCCACCGTTATAATAGCAATCCGCCGTTATAATAGCAATCCGCCGTTATAATAGCGATCCGCCGTTATAATAGCAATCCGCCGTTATAATAGCAATCCGCCGTTATAATAGCAATCCGCCGTTATAATAGCAATCCGCCGTTATAATAGCAATCCGCCGTTATAATAGCAATCCGCCGTGGAACAAGCGCGCCGGCTCTTAAAGGGAATGTGAGAGGACGCTCTGATTGGTTTATTTCACGTTACGCCCAAACCACACCCATGAGTAATGAAGCGACTTCAGAACAACACATTTTAGATTTGCTAAAAGATTTCACGGGTTGCACTGAATGTCATCTTGTTTATTTTGCTCAAGATCAGGATTTATTGAGTCCCCATGTCATGAAAACAATAACTCTTCTTCTAACCGCAGGCGATTCTGTTCGCAAATGTTTGTTGGAACGATGTTTTCGGGAAACACAGACTCGTCGAAAAATGCTGATAACGACAGAACTTGCGACCATAGTTTGCTAACGATGCTTTTGGGAAACACACCCATGATCGGTTACTTACAAGGTAGTGTGTGACGTCAGAAACACCAGCGATTTCAAACCGTGTTTTTGAGACTGTCTTTGGTTCACTGCAGTTTTAAGCAGAAAATACTCAGCAATGCTGTCCACTTATGAACTTACACATGGTGTGTGTTAAAGCAGATTAATAACACTACATAGACACATAAACAACATTACATTTTCACACCACTTTAAATTGAGCTGTTTTTAACATGAGATCAATTGCTAAAGTCAAGCACTTTCTTCCAGGAAGGATTTGGAAATTGTGGTTCTTTGGGCCGATGATGTCTGTTATATTAAATAAAGTTGCTTGCTTTAGCACTAGTGAAGATCCACTTAGCAAACACCACTAAATATGTGTGTCAGTTCCATTAGTTCAAACGATTATTCTAATTCCAAACTTATTAACCTAATGACTGAATTTGATATTATCGAGCTGGCAGTGTGTTTCAGAGTTAATGAACAACATACACACATCTCTGAATTGTGATTATCTGTGCAGATTTCCTATCAGCTTAATTTCTAATTGGTTCTAGGATTGGCTATGTTGAACACGGTGTGGCCCGAGGAGACGACGGACCTCTTCACTCCTCTGATGAGGACTCGTGTGGATGTGTGTTTGCACACTGATGCGCTTTGATGTGGGATTTACTTGCCATGAGCGCGTCTATTGATCGGCCGTTAGATAGACTCACATCAAAGACTAGTTAACAGCGTCACCTCATCACCCAAGAATGCGGTGAAGCGCTGGTCAACGCTGGAGACACACACACACACACACACACACAAACCTCTGCATTTCTCAGATGATATTGACTTTGTGTGAGTTGTAAAGTTTACTGCTAATCATTGAGAAGACCAAGCATAACTTAGAAGGAAATAAAATGTGTGTATATTTGGAAAGAGAAATGCAATGTTTTCAAGTCACAATATTTTTTGATGAACGTCATTTTTAAATCATCAGATTTATTATGTACTATGAAATACTTTAGTAAGGTTTAATTTGTCAACATTAGTTAACACAAAGTATACTTAAATCTATACCAAGAAAATGTATTTTTATACAAATTTTATTTTTATATCATGATTAATCGTGTTGACAGCACTAGTTTCTATTTATTTCCAGGTAATAATTTTAGTGTTTCAACTTATTTCATTCAACAATTCAAAGTTTTTTAACAAGTATTTATATTTAAATATATTATATATTTAAATAAAATATATGTATATTTTTATGTATAATATATCTTTATTTCTATTAAGAGAAATGTTTGTAATAGTTTTAGTTTTATTATGACCCCGGCATGTATTTTTCTTTTTTCCCCCCAAGAAATTGCAGAAGAAACGTGAGAAAATGTTGAATAATCAGTGTGTCCTTCTCTTGTGTTTATGCAGGATGAGTGAACGGATCATCAGCTTTCTTTCACACATAAGACCCTGAACCACAGTGTGATTTTCCAAATGAGCTGACTTTGGTCACACACACACACACACACACACACACACACACACACACACGCTTTACTGGAGCGGAGCAGGTGATGATGTCATGTCTCACATCATCCTGTCATGTGGTTACATTTTCAACTATCACCTCATGCTCAACATCCTCCTGTCTGACACACACACACACACACACACACACGCCTGTGGTTGATGTCGAACTTAATTCAGCAGAAAACCCTGTTCACTTCAGTCCCTCCTCTACAGATGAAATGTTGCAAGTAAGACGTGTCGACACGTTCATGGTTACTTTATGACACTGTAACAAATTAAACCTTATTGTAAAGTGATACATATATAATAAAAAGTAGGAAAATACAATTCATATCCAGTGCAAGAAGAACACATCTATTTTTTGTCAAATATTTTCTTTCTTTACAATTAGATTTTATACATTGAAAAAAGTGGTAACCTAACATCTAAATTAACTTAATGTTTTTACTCAAGTCAGAAATATTATTTAGTATTGCTGAATAAACCTAAATACAACTAAATTAATTTTTATGGGTTACATTTCAAAGTTCTTTACAAGTTTATTTTTCCGACCACATTAGCAGATATATTTTTCTCATTTTAAGCATAAACTTGCTTTATTTTGATCAATTTTCCCACAACAGAAGATTATTTTTAATCCTGCATCATTGTGCAAAAGTAAATGTATCTTGATTTAGTTTAGCTTTTAGTTCAGAATAGTTTTTCACAATATAAAATAATAAAATGCAAGATTTTTTTGCAGTGCATTCAACACTAGATCTATTGGTTTAGCATTCACAACTTATTTTTGTCAAATCTTTTGCTCTTGCATCTTTATTTACAATTAGATTTTATACACTAAATCAACCGGTCTTATTCAAACTAAATATATTTTTAATATGGCTGATTCAACATAAATACAATAATCTATACCAACAAAATTATTTTTTATGGGTTGAATCAAGTAAAAAAAAATACTTTTTAAAGTTAAAATGGCAAGTTACTACTTTTTATAGTGTGTTTTACTTGATTTTCAGACATTTTGATGTCCAGGTGAAACTGGAAAAATTAAAACATCCTGCAAAAGTTCAGTAACAACTTAAAAGATGAAACTAATATATTATATAGACTCATTACATGCACAGTGAGATATTTCAAGCCTTTATTTGTTATAATTGTGATGATTATGGCTTACAGTTTTTGAAAACCCCAAATTCAAAATTAGAATATTGTGAAAAGGTTTTCATGTTATAACAATATTTGTTATAAATTATAACAAATAAAGGCTTGAAATATCTCACTTTGCATGTAATGAGTCTATATAATATATAAGTTTCACCTTTTAAGTTGAATTACTGAAATAAATGAACTTTTGCACCATATTCTAATATTTCGCAAGTGTAATTCGAGTATCCAGATATTCGTTCGGCTCAGTTTGTGATGCATTAAAACTCACTCTAAAAAATGCTGGGTCGTTTCAACCCAATTTTGGGTCAAATATGGACAAAACCAAACGTTGGGTTAAAAATGTAACCCAACGGCTGGGTTTGTCCATATTTGACCCAAAATTGGGTTGAAACGACCCAGCATTTTTTAGAGAATTGTTGCGTGTCTGATAGTTGTGTTAACAGTGTTGGTTAACTGTCTAAACGGAGCTCGTCTGAGTTGTCGATGATCTGTCTGGTCGGAGTTGATTGACAATACTTTTGTTTTCCATGTATTAAAGAATCTGACATCATTTCTCATTCCATAACGTCTGTCTGGACGAGGACTCATGATCAACACGTCCTCGCCACGAAACGCTCACCGTTCACACACACACACAGTCTGGGGACTTTTAAATAATTAATGTCATATACATTAAGAGACCGCGTGAATCCCCTCCTAATATGGCTCATGTTTCACTGACTTCTGGAATGGAAATGATTGATTTTCCCCTCTCTGTCTTTAATATCGACGGTCTTTTGCAGATTAATAATTTACTCAACACCTCCGCCATATTCATTACAGTAACTCAAGCATGTTGTTGCATTTTTTTATCGTTCAGCATGATAATATGACCATTATTTGAAACTGAGCGAGCTGAATAAATGAAGAGTCTGAGATGATCTGCGCAGATAGACACGCATTATGTTGCCGTCGCGATATATATCACACGTACTGTTGAGCTGCGAGTGTGTGTGTGTGTGTGTGTGTGTGTCTGGCAGGGTTAGTGACTTTCTCTGGTGGACTGTCGGCAGGTTTCTCGTGATGGTGAAACGAGAAGCGGCTTTACTGAGGTCAGTCTCTGATTACCTGTTCCCAGCCCGGGTCACATGACTCTTAAATGTGTTGTTTACACTTCTACCTCATCTGACTTTTGCCTCACCGAGATACACACGTAGACACACTGTAAAACATTATTTGCATGATTTGAAATCACAACGTTTTATCTTTTGTCAAATCAACTTAGATAATTAATGTGGTTCAGAAAACATAATATTTTGAGTGTATGTTAATTAAACCAATCTCCTTCTTTGTATGAACTCAATTTTTTTATTTCAATGAACTCAAAATTTTAAGGCAACCATGTAACTTACTTTTTTATGCTAAACCAACATAACTTTTTACAGTGCATCTGCACAACTCACATAAGGATCATATTTGTAGACTGTATAAAATGATTTTTTACAAGTTTTCAAGTTTAGTTTGTAATTTCTTTGTAAGTATTTGTGAAATTTACTAGAAATTTCTGAAAATTGTTTCAAAGTAAATCCTACAACAATTATTTTCAGTGTACACTGTAATAAAAAAAGATTTTTTAAAGTTTGTATAGATTTTCACATTTAAGTCATTGTCACTTGCCATTTCTTTGTAATTATTTGTAAAATTGACTTAATGTTTCTGAGTGGAAATTGTTTCAAAGTAAATCCTATACTAAATATTTTTAGAGTACAATGTAAAAAAAAAAAAAAAGATTTTCAAAGTTTTAAAAGATTTCCACACTTAGTTCAATGTGTTTCTTGCCGTTTCTTTGTAATTATTTGTGAAATTTACTTGTAATATCTGAGTGGAAATTATTTCAATGTAAATCCTACACTT
>NC_136888.1:34833646-34838646 GCF_949152265.1 Phoxinus phoxinus
CTCGATTCACAGTATCAAATGCCTTGGAGAGATCGACAAATGCCATGAAGAGGTCCTGATGTTGTTCACGGCATTTTTCTTGAAGCTGTCTTACTGTGAAAATCATGTCCACAGTACTCCGATTCTTCCTGAAACCACACTGGGATTCTGGCAACACATGTTCAGTTAGGTTTTCCACCAGCCTATATAGCATAATTTTTGCCAGGACCTTCCCTGATAGAAATGATATGTATAATTTCTACAACTCCTTAAAAACCATATATGGTCCTAGGAAGTGTTCTATTACACCTTTAAAAGCAGCAGATGGACTCACAACTTTAAAAGACAGGAAACAGATCTTGGCAAGGTGGGCTGAATATTTTGAAGTTCTCCTTAACAACCAGTCACCAATTGATTATTCCATCCTGGAGGAGCTACCAAATCGACCACACACACACACACACACACACTCACTCATACACACACACACACACACACACTCACTCATACACACACACACACACACACACACACTCACTCATACACACACATACTCACTCACTCACTCACTCTCACTCACTCACTCACTCACTCACTCACTCTCACTCACTCACTCACTCACTCACTCACTCACTCACACACACACTCACTCACTCACTCTCACTCACTCACTCACTCACTCACTCACTCACTCACTCACTCTCACTCACTCACTCACACACTCACTCTCACTCACTCACTCACTCACTCACTCACTCACTCACACACACACTCACTCACTCACTCTCACTCACTCACTCACTCACTCACACACACACTCACTCACTCACTCACTCATACACACACACACACTCCCTCACTCACACACACACACACACACACACACACACACACTCACTCTCACACACACACTCTCTCACTCACTCACCTTTCTCTTTCTCTAATACTTTCAAACTAAAATGCTATTGTATACTAGGAATAAAGTCCGAATTGTAAGTTAAAAGTTGCAATCACCTTTTTCTTATTCTGTTGCGGAATCAAGCTTCCATACATTTGTGCTTTACACTTTATTAGTTATGTTTATATCTATGTAATATTTATACATAATGCACACTTTACAACACAAGGTTTATTAATCCTAGTTTTACTAAGATTTGTTAATCTCAACATTTACTAATACATTTTATAAATCTGTTGTTAACATTATTTAATGCACTGTGAACATTGTTGAATGTTAATGAATGGGATATTGTGACGTGTTGTAACATTATTGTAACATGTTACTGTAAAGTTTTTTGTAAACAAGTTATTTACTGTCAGTCCTGTATAATGGATCTAATAATTCATATGCACATCTACAGTAATCTCCTGAATATACTGTAGATACTACTGTCTATATACTAAGTGTCTATATAATTATATTACTTAAATCGCCTTTATTGTTCGATGCAACATAAAGCAGTTTTTCTGTTGTTCTGCGCATCAAACGGCGAGTGTTCAGGTGGTTTGTGAGGTTTAACTCTGATTTAAGTGGGAGAGAAGGAAGACGTGAGACCTGTGGATCCGGTTCTGTGAGTCTGAGGCCGGAGAAGCCGCAGGAGGGGATTAGAGTCGCGGCAGAACCAGTCGGACAGGAAAAACTGCGGAGTTAAGACCGTCTGCGCTCCGGATGACCCGTCAAACACGTCACAGATGTTGAACACACACGTTCAGCTGCAGCAGAGAGAGAGATTGACCTTTGACCTGCGGAAGTGTAATCTCTTAGTTCAGGAGGAGACGCTTCTTCAGTGGGATTTATACACACATCCCTTGTTTTTGTAATTTACACCACGTTTTAAAGCAGAAGTTGTATCTTAATATAAGGGGGGGGGGGGGTTGATTATGATTTCCCTTTTCTAGCTTTAGTCAGTCTGTAATGTTGCTGTTTGATCATAAACAACATCTGCAAAGTTACAACGCTCAAAGTTAAGTAGTAAAAGTAGTAAAGGGAGATATTTGCTTTTAAAGAAATCACTTTTTAAGGACTACAACAAACGGCTTGTAGGAACTACACGACATTCCTCCCGGGTTAGTGCGAGCAGTGGAACGCCTGATCGGTGTTTGTGTGTGTGTGTGTGTGTGTGTGTGTGTGTGTGTGTGTGTGTGTGTGTGTGTGTGTGTGTGTGTGTGTGTGTGTGTGTGTGTGTGTGTGGTAAAAGGACACGAGCTGTTAAAGCTCCGCCCCCAGCAGCAGCTCATTTGCATTTAAAGGGACAGACACGAAACGGTGTGTTTTTGCTCACCCTCAAAAAGTGACGATTTTAACATGATATATAAAAATATCTGTGGGGTATTTTGAGCTAAAACTTCACACACACACTCTGGGGACATCAGAGACTTATTTTACATCTTGTGAAAAGGGCATTATACCCCCCCTTTAATGAGTCTTTACAAAACATTTTATCCTTATTAACTACGTTAACCCTTTTAAAGCGGCTGTGTGGTCGCCGACACGTACCCGCTGTATTCCCTCTACCGTAACTCTTCAACCGTTTGCCCCTGACAGTAGACAACATGCACTATAATGTGTGTGTGCCGATGCATGCATTTGTATATGTGCGTGTATGAAAAAAAGTGTCCTAAATGAAAACTGTGAAACCCAGTGTCACATAAAAGACTTGTATATATGTATTATAGTTAATTTTTCAACTTTAACGTGTTAGTTTCTTTCATAAGTGATTTTTCTGTGTTTTAAAAAAATAAAAATCAGTAAATTTATTCTTTTTTTTCTTCTTTTTTTTCATTTAAATTCTATTTACAAACTCACCACACAGTAATGGCCAATAACTGTAATTTGCTGAAAGCCAAATGCATTGCTCGTAGTTTGTTAATGTTAGGTAATGCATTAATTACCGTAACTAACGGGACTTTATTGTAAAGTGCCCTTGTTAAGTAATTATACATTTACTTACTGTAATATCAATTAACAACGTTCTGACTATAAGGTAGGGTTAGGAATAGGGTTAGTTGCATATAATTATGCATAATTACTGTTATTACCAGTGTTGGGGAAAGTTACTTTTAACAGTAATGTGTTACAATATTGCGTTACTCCCTTAAAAAGTAACTAATTGCATTACTTAGTTACTTTTTTAGAAAAGTAATGCGTTATGTTACTTTTGCGTTACTTTTTTCCCCACCTGGGCTGGGCTTTTTTTTCTATAACACAAAAGTTATATTTTTGGGCAAATGTAAAGACCCTTTCACACCAAAAGTGAAATAATAATGTACACAAATTATAATAATAAAACAAACCAGCAATTATAATAATATAATTGTATTATAATAATAAAAATAATAAAACAAACCAGCAAACCTTTCTATCTATCTATAGTCATTTCTGCTTATTAAACTGAATCACCGAAGGTCAGAAGCAAGTACATTGGTCAATAAAGTGAGATTAAATGCATAAAAATGTATGTTTTATTTAACATATTTAGTTATTGGAGGTTTGCATAGTATTCTGATTTTGCATTTCACTGATTTTATTCATATTGAGGAATATTGAATATTTTTTTGTGCACGTGAGATGAGTAAATGCTCACATTTAGTCTAGAACTACAATAAACATCATGTTCACACACACACACACACACACACACACACACACATACACACACACACACCCACTCACTCACTCACTCACACACACACACTCACTCACACACACACACACGTCAGTCAATAAATGGAAAAACAAAGTAACTTGCGTTACTTATTTGAAAAAGTAACTCAGATATTTTGTTGTAAATTTTAAAAGTAATGCGTTACTTTACTAGTTACTTGAAAAAGTAAAAAAAAAAAAAAAATCTGATTACATAACTCAAGTTCTTAGTAATGCATTTCCCCAACACTGGTTATTACTACATGAGGACACTAAAATAAAGTGAGTTACACTTTGTCTTTGTTACTCTGTAATTATACGTAAAATCAATGAACAACATTAACAAGTTCGTGTAACGTGTGTAACAAGGACACTGGAATATAAAGTGGGTTTCACTTTTTTATTTTAAGGTGTCTTTGTTACACTGTAATTATATATTTAATTACTGAGTGATATTAAGTAACTGCATGTACTTACTTTAGGGTTTGGTTGAGGGTTAGTTGCATGTAATTATGCATAATTTATAGTTCTTACTATAGTAACTGCATTTAACATACGTAACAATGACACTGTAAAATAAACTTTACTAAAGGCAAAATTGTTCTTGAGATGAAGGTGGGATCCATAATGCGTCATATTTTATTTTATGTATCGTTGGTTTTGCACAGTAAATATTTAATTGCTTTTTTTTAACCCTTTTGTTTATTACTATCATAGTTTTTAAATTAAATTAATATTGGTTTGGATTTTCAAGATTTTAAGATTGAAAGTCCGTGTCAACAGCTAATAATGAAATATATTATTTAATAGCTAATATATGGTATATATTTTTTAAATGAAGAAAAATAACATTAAATGAATAATAATAATAAAAATATATATTAAAAAAATAATCTCTACAAGTCTACATATATCAAAATGACTTTAAACCAGTTGTTTGTTATTTAAGTCTTATCTTGTGTTTTTAATGTATTTTTGAAAATAGTAATTGGGACGAATTTAACTTTCTTAATATAAATATGAATTTTCCATATTGATCGTCTTCTGTTTTTGCTAAAGCTTCAGGCCTGAGATTGTGTGATATCTGTGTGTAGACGAGTGTGAGGACTGAAGAGATTCGCAGTGAAACGTCAGCCGGCCGCTGCTCTTCTGTTACCTGCAGATCAGGTGTCATTGCTTTAATAAGACACACACACACACACATCTCTCCTGCTATCTGTCTGTCTGTCTGAGGGTCACATGACCCACATGACCACATGACCCGCCCGCTTCAATAATGCACGCGCTTCACCTGAGATGACTGACAGCCGCTCGTCCCGGCCTGATCTCTCCCTCACACTCGCTCACTCTGATTCTGAAGGACAATCACAGAAATAGT
>NC_136888.1:34851146-34861146 GCF_949152265.1 Phoxinus phoxinus
AGATAAAGCCGTCAGAGACCGCAGGGCGTCCCGCTCGCTCACCCAACGGCATGCTGACCTGTGGAGCGCACGAGCCCAGACGCTTTCCCTACGGTACACCCCTCTCTGTGTGTGACCCTGCACCACTAAACCAGAACATGGGTCAGTTTTTTTACTTTGAGATGTATACATCATATAAAGCTGAATAAATAATCTCTCCAGTGATGTGTGGTTTGTTAGGATAGGACAATATTTGGTCGAGACACAACTATTGAAAATCTGGAATCTGAGGAGCAAAAAAATGTAAACATTGAGAAAATCTCCTTTAAAGTTGTGCATTTATGTTCACGATTGTGCTGCATTCACTCACAAAAATACATGTTTTATATATCCTTATATATCCTTAATATCCTCATGATTTTTGGCATAAAAGAAAAATGGATAATTTTGACCCATACAGTGTATAGTTGCTATTGCCACAGATATACCCGTGCGGCTCCAGACTGGTGCTGTGATCCAGGGTCATCATATATCATCTTTCATGACTTCTGTTGCTTTATTACCTGTGTTTGTTCCCAGTCGCTTTGCAATGCAAATGACACCATGCACTATATATATAACTATATCGCGCCACAATATATCGCAATGCAAAAATGCAACAATATGCATCGTGGATAGTGACAATACGTATTGTGTATCGGTCATCCAAAAGAAAGAAAAAGTACTGTGTGAGTTCAAGTTTTCAGAGTTTTAGAGTCAGTACTACATTAAACTCTATATATGATGTTGAATATGATGTATAATAATGCAGTGGGGGAATGATATTGCCAAATGTCTGATGTTACCAGTAAAAAGTGGCGTATATTATTTTAAATATATCAAGTGAGTGACAGAGATAAAGCATATTCGTGTAAAATAATTCTGTATTTTCATAATTGTTGTTATTCTGGAGTCTCTATTGTCCTGTGCTTTGGGTTTCCAGCAGCAAGTCCAAGAATATTCATTTACACACACTATTTAATATCAAATTTAGCATTTTAATCAACAGTACACTTTTATCATGTCTCTGAGTATCGTGAGTTCAGTATCGTGAGTTCAGAGTCGTGAGTTCAGTATCGTGAGTTCAGAATCGTGAGTTCAGTATCGTGAGTTCAGTATCGTGAGTTCAGTATCGTGAGTTCAGAATCGTGAGTTCAGAATCGTGAGTTCAGAGTCGTGAGTTCAGTATCGTGAGTTCAGTATCGTGAGTTCAGTATCGTGAGTTCAGAATCGTGAGTTCAGAATCGTGAGTTCAGAGTCGTGAGTTCAGAGTCGTGAGTTCAGTATCGTGAGTTCAGTATCGTGAGTTCAGTATCGTGAGTTCAGAATCGTGAGTTCAGTATCGTGAGTTCAGTATCGTGAGTTCAGTATCGTGAGTTCAGAATCGTGAGTTCAGTATCGTGAGTTCAGTATCGTGAGTTCAGTATCGTGAGTTCAGAGTCGTGAGTTCAGAATCGTGAGTTCAGTATCGTGAGTTCAGTATCGTGAGTTCAGTATCGTGAGTTCAGAATCGTGAGTTCAGTATCGTGAGTTCAGTATCGTGAGTTCAGTATCGTGAGTTCAGAGTCGTGAGTTCAGAATCGTGAGTTCAGTATCGTGAGTTCAGTATCGTGAGTTCAGAATCGTGAGTTCAGAATCGTGAGTTCAGAATCGTGAGTTCAGTATCGTGAGTTCAGTATCGTGAGTTCAGTATCGTGAGTTCAGTATCGTGAGTTCAGAATCGTGAGTTCAGTATCGTGAGTTCAGTATCGTGAGTTCAGAATCCTGAGTTCAGTATCGTGAGTTCAGTATCGTGAGTTCAGTATCGTGAGTTCAGAGTCGTGAGTTCAGAGTCGTGAGTTCAGACTGAGTCGTGAGTTCAGAATCGTGAGTTCAGTATCGTGAGTTCAGAGTCGTGAGTTCAGTATCGTGAGTTCAGAATCGTGAGTTCAGTATCGTGAGTTCAGTATCGTGAGTTCAGTATCGTGAGTTCAGTATCGTGAGTTCAGAATCGTGAGTTCAGTATCGTGAGTTCAGTATCGTGAGTTCAGAATCGTGAGTTCAGTATCGTGAGTTCAGAGTCGTGAGTTCAGAGTCGTGAGTTCAGAATCGTGAGTTCAGTATCGTGAGTTCAGTATCGTGAGTTCAGCATCGTGAGTTCAGTATCGTGAGTTCAGTATCGTGAGTTCAGTATCGTGAGTTCAGAATCGTGAGTTCAGAATCGTGAGTTCAGAATCGTGAGTTCAGTATCGTGAGTTCAGAGTCGTGAGTTCAGTATCGTGAGTTCAGAATCGTGAGTTCAGTATCGTGAGTTCAGTATCGTGAGTTCAGTATCGTGAGTTCAGTATCGTGAGTTCAGAATCGTGAGTTCAGTATCGTGAGTTCAGTATCGTGAGTTCAGTATCGTGAGTTCAGAATCGTGAGTTCAGAATCGTGAGTTCAGAATCGTGAGTTCAGTATCGTGAGTTCAGAGTCGTGAGTTCAGTATCGTGAGTTCAGAATCGTGAGTTCAGTATCGTGAGTTCAGTATCGTGAGTTCAGTATCGTGAGTTCAGAGTCGTGAGTTCAGTATCGTGAGTTCAGAATCGTGAGTTCAGTATCGTGAGTTCAGTATCGTGAGTTCAGTATCGTGAGTTCAGAATCGTGAGTTCAGTATCGTGAGTTCAGTATCGTGAGTTCAGTATCGTGAGTTCAGTATCGTGAGTTCAGTATCGTGAGTTCAGTATCGTGAGTTCAGTATCGTGAGTTCAGTATCGTGAGTTCAGTATCGTGAGTTCAGTATCGTGAGTTCAGTATCGTGAGTTCAGAATCGTGAGTTCAGTATCGTGAGTTCAGAATCGTGAGTTCAGTATCGTGAGTTCAGAGTCGTGAGTTCAGAGTCGTGAGTTCAGAATCGTGAGTTCAGTATCGTGAGTTCAGTATCGTGAGTTCAGCATCGTGAGTTCAGCATCGTGAGTTCAGCATCGTGAGTTCAGCATCGTGAGTTCAGTATCGTGAGTTCAGAATCGTGAGTTCAGAATCGTGAGTTCAGAATCGTGAGTTCAGTATCGTGAGTTCAGAGTCGTGAGTTCAGTATCGTGAGTTCAGAATCGTGAGTTCAGTATCGTGAGTTCAGTATCGTGAGTTCAGAATCGTGAGTTCAGTATCGTGAGTTCAGTATCATGAGTTCAGAATCGTGAGTTCAGTATCGTGAGTTCAGTATCGTGAGTTCAGTATCGTGAGTTCAGCATCGTGAGTTCAGTATCGTGAGTTCAGAATCGTGAGTTCAGAATCGTGAGTTCAGTGTCGTGAGTTCAGAGTCGTGAGTTCAGTATCGTGAGTTCAGAATCGTGAGTTCAGTATCGTGAGTTCAGTATCGTGAGTTCAGTATCGTGAGTTCAGTATCGTGAGTTCAGTATCGTGAGTTCAGTATCGTGAGTTCAGTATCGTGAGTTCAGAATCGTGAGTTCAGTATCGTGAGTTCAGTATCGTGAGTTCAGAATCGTGAGTTCAGTATCGTGAGTTCAGTATCGTGAGTTCAGAATCGTGAGTTCAGAATCGTGAGTTCAGTATCGTGAGTTCAGTATCGTGAGTTCAGAGTCGTGAGTTCAGTATCGTGAGTTCAGTATCGTGAGTTCAGTGTCGTGAGTTCAGTGTCGTGAGTTCAGAGTCGTGAGTTCAGTATCGTGAGTTCAGAATCGTGAGTTCAGTATCGTGAGTTCAGTATCGTGAGTTCAGTATCGTGAGTTCAGAATCGTGAGTTCAGTATCGTGAGTTCAGTATCGTGAGTTCAGTATCGTGAGTTCAGAATCGTGAGTTCAGTATCGTGAGTTCAGTATCGTGAGTTCAGAATCGTGAGTTCAGTATCGTGAGTTCAGTATCGTGAGTTCAGAATCGTGAGTTCAGAATCGTGAGTTCAGTATCGTGAGTTCAGAGTCGTGAGTTCAGTATCGTGAGTTCAGAATCGTGAGTTCAGTATCGTGAGTTCAGCATCGTGAGTTCAGTATCGTGAGTTCAGTATCGTGAGTTCAGAGTCGTGAGTTCAGTATCGTGAGTTCAGTATCGTGAGTTCAGAGTCGTGAGTTCAGTATCGTGAGTTCAGAATCGTGAGTTCAGTATCGTGAGTTCAGAATCGTGAGTTCAGTATCGTGAGTTCAGTATCGTGAGTTCAGTATCGTGAGTTCAGAATCGTGAGTTCAGTATCGTGAGTTCAGTATCGTGAGTTCAGAATCGTGAGTTCAGTATCGTGAGTTCAGAGTCGTGAGTTCAGAGTCGTGAGTTCAGAATCGTGAGTTCAGTATCGTGAGTTCAGTATCGTGAGTTCAGTATCGTGAGTTCAGTATCGTGAGTTCAGCATCGTGAGTTCAGTATCGTGAGTTCAGAATCGTGAGTTCAGAATCGTGAGTTCAGTATCGTGAGTTCAGAGTCGTGAGTTCAGTATCGTGAGTTCAGAATCGTGAGTTCAGTATCGTGAGTTCAGTATCGTGAGTTCAGAATCGTGAGTTCAGTATCGTGAGTTCAGTATCGTGAGTTCAGTATCGTGAGTTCAGTATCGTGAGTTCAGAATCGTGAGTTCAGTATCGTGAGTTCAGAATCGTGAGTTCAGAATCGTGAGTTCAGTATCGTGAGTTCAGAGTCGTGAGTTCAGTATCGTGAGTTCAGAATCGTGAGTTCAGTATCGTGAGTTCAGTATCGTGAGTTCAGTATCGTGAGTTCAGTATCGTGAGTTCAGTGTCGTGAGTTCAGAGTCGTGAGTTCAGTATCGTGAGTTCAGTATCGTGAGTTCAGTATCGTGAGTTCAGTATCGTGAGTTCAGTATCGTGAGTTCAGAATCGTGAGTTCAGTATCGTGAGTTCAGTATCGTGAGTTCAGTATCGTGAGTTCAGTATCGTGAGTTCAGTATCGTGAGTTCAGAGTCGTGAGTTCAGTATCGTGAGTTCAGTATCGTGAGTTCAGTATCGTGAGTTCAGTATCGTGAGTTCAGTATCGTGAGTTCAGAATCGTGAGTTCAGTATCGTGAGTTCAGTATCGTGAGTTCAGTATCGTGAGTTCAGTATCGTGAGTTCAGAGTCGTGAGTTCAGAATCGTGAGTTCAGTATCGTGAGTTCAGAATCGTGAGTTCAGTATCGTGAGTTCAGTATCGTGAGTTCAGTATCGTGAGTTCAGAATCGTGAGTTCAGTATCGTGAGTTCAGTATCGTGAGTTCAGTATGGTGAGTTCAGTATCGTGAGTTCAGTATCGTGAGTTCAGAATCGTGAGTTCAGAGTCGTGAGTTCAGTGTCGTGATGTGTGTCGGGACATTAGTGTATCGTTACACCGCTGATGACACACACATGCTTCTTCTTTAATCAGCTCAGGGGAATCCCTCAGTTCTGGAGCGTCAGGAAAGCATGATGCTTGCAACACCAAAGACACGGGTTCGATTCCCAGGGAGTCATCAGCTGATTATTACATAGTTCTATAGTTGAAATCACACTTTTTGTGGCATATATTCTCACTTCAGAACTCATTAGATTAGAAGATTTGTGTTATAGCAAAAAAATTAGACAATGGCAACACTTTACAATAAGGTTCATTAGTTAACTACCTTACTTAAAGGATTAGTTCACTTTAAAAAAAACTTTTGCTGATAATGTACTCACCCCGATGTCATCAAGATGTCCATGTCTTTCTTTCTTCAGTGGAAAAGAAATGAAGGTTTTTGATGAACACATTTCTCCATATAATGGACGTCAATGGGCCCCAAACGGGTCAAGGTCCAGATGACAGTGTCAGCGCCGCTTCAACGGGCTTTAAACGACACCAGACGATGAATACGGGTCTTATCTAGCGAAACCATCGTCATTTCACAAATAAATAAAAAAGTTTAAGTTTTATAAGCACAAGCGCTCGCCTTGCTCTGTTCTGTGATGCGCGTTCGTGACGTCACGTGATACGCAGTTACGCTGTAAAGGTCACGCTTGACGAGTCAGTGTTTACAGATGTGCGGAAGGAGGACCATACACACATATTCAAATGTCTTTGTGTCAGTTTATCGGTTAAAATGCCCATCTCGTGTGTGTATCCTGGTGTTGGAATATTAAAAAGCCTAAAAGAACATTTTTGTCAGGACAGAAATTTTGAACTTTTCACAGAAGCGTGACCTTTACAGCGTAACTGCGTATCACGTGACGTCACGAACGCGCATCACAGAACAGAGCAAGGCGAGCGCTTGTGCTTATAAAACTTAAACTTTATTATTTATTGTTTGAAATGACGATGGTTTCGCTAGATAAGAGCCGTATTCATCGTCTGGTGTCGTTTAAAGCCCGTTGAAGCGGCGCTGACACTGTCATCTGGACCTTGACCCGTTTGGGGCCCATTGACGTCCATTATATGGAGAAATGTGTTAATCAAAAACCTTCATTTCTCTGAAGAAAGAAAGACATGGACATCTTGATGACATCGGGGTGAGTAAATTAAGTTAAAAGTGAACTAATCCTTTAACATGAACTAAAGAATGAACAATCAGCATTTATTAATCTTAGTAAATATTATATGAACAGCTGTATTTTTATTAACTAACATTAAGAAAGATTAATAAATACTGTAACTAATGTATTGCTCATTGTTAGTTAATGCATTCATGATAACTAATGAATCTTACTATAAAGTGTTACCCATAATCGTTTTGCATCATTTGTTGTATTTACATGCACATGCACTACCAGTCAGAAGATTTTAATGTTTTTAAAAGATAATGAGTGTGATTTGTACGTCCCGTCACGAAAGAAGCGCTCTGTTGTCAGTCTGAGGCTTCGACACCGAAACTTCCTGTTTGACTTCTGTGAAAAATCAACGTCACGACTTCATGACTCAACGCTTCAGACCACAGAGGCCTTTTCTCTCGCAAGGTTATTTTTAAACATCTTTGTTTTTTGGCTCTTGAAGCATCTTTGAAGTAGATTTAACTTTATCTTGACATGATGAAAACACACTTGACCTCAGCCCTCTGTTCTTCGAGCGGTTGTCGTGATATACAGCGTTATATAGACCTGTGTGCTAAACAACCTAATCTCTCATCACATCTGTGTGTGTGTGTGTGTGTGTGTGTGTGTGTGTGTGTGTGTGTGTGTGTGTGTGTGTGTGTGTGTGTGTGTGTGTGTGTGTGTGTGTGTGTGTGTGTGTGTGTGTGTGTGTGTGTGTGTGTGTGTTAATATTCAGAGTCAGTCATTGCCAGTTTTTTATATCAACTTCCTAATGATATATTAATTTGATGTTGAAATATAAACGTTTATAGTGACTAATAAAAACTATTTTTATGACAGATTTATTTAAACATACTTTAACTCTTTCCCTGCCAGTGTTTTTTTTTTTTTTTTTTTTTTTTAAGTTGCCAGCATTTTTGATCACTTTCACAAAAGTTTCATGGACCGCAGAATATTTTGTTGTATGAATATCTGAGCATATATCAAAAGAAGAGAACCGAGCCTCTGCTTTAAAACACAAACCCGCTGAGTGCATTCTTTTTGATCAACACTTGGATGTGGGTAAGTTTCATAAATAAGCAATATTTTGAGTAAAAAGCTGAGAAAATCATGTTTTTGTCAGACTACATCTGGATCGGATTCTGAACGATGATTAAAGGGCACCTATTATGACATTTAAAATGCTCCTAATGTTGTTTAGGGAGTCCCCAACAACAGTTTTACGTGCATGCAATGACAAAAAACACTTTTGTTGTCGTATAATATGCATTTATTTTTACCTGATTTGCTCACCGACTCCCAAATGATTCGTTCAACGACTCGTTTTTCCAAACCCCTCCTTTGCGCGACGCTAATCTGCGTTGATTGGTCAGATGACCCAGCAGTGTTTACAGAGATAATACTTATTGTTTAACACGGAGTACAATGATGCTTTTATCAATTAAATTGTGTTATAATAATGATTATAGTCCACTGCTTTGTAGTTTGTAGTAAAAAAAACTAAAAATAAGATAAAGAATTTAATGTTATGTTAGCGAGCATATCCCAGAGTTCATATTGTAAAAGCACAATCAGTCTTTGTTTGCGTTAGCCCGATGCATAAACATAACGTTTTTACAAAAAAAAAGAAAAAAAAGAAAAAAAAAGAAAAAAGCAGTTACGTTACTACGAGGTATTACTCTATTCTTGAAGACAACTCTGAAAACAACGACAAACACTTCACATATCTCAATACAATTGTCATTGAAGACCTAGAAGCTAAACGGTGCTTACACAACAAACAAAATAATAATTAAGCATGCTACATAAAACATAAAAGCAACAATTATTAAATAACACTTACAGGTTGTGATACGGAGGAGGAAGCTGATGCAAATACACTTGGAACTGAACCTTCCTTCAATATCAGCCGGCTCGCGAATTCCAGTTTGAGTGCATTTAAAAAGCAATCGTCTTCAAAATGGCGCGAACAAAGCACAAGGCTCGGACTACACTTCTGTGGTATAGTTGTATATATGAATTGTAGCCACTTAGTCTTCAAATGCTCCTCCTTGGGCAGATGAAAAAAGTTGTCTTTTGAGTCGCACTCCAGAACACAGCGTCTCGTCGCCATGACGTTTTTTCCCTGCTGGCCTTGGAGCGCAATAAGTGGGCGTATCGTATTCAAATAACTTGACAAGTTGACGTCATCTAGTCAGAGAAAAAGCTTCGGTCTTCTAACGATTCATAAAAATGACTCGGAGTCGACTCTTACTTTTGAAAGACAATAACTTTATATACGGGGCACTTTCATATTTCAAACTTTGCAGGATATTTTTGTTCACTTAGATCTATGTTACACACTACATGAAAGGTAAATTTCAAAATTCCATAATAGGTGCCCTTTAAAACACAGATGGAGTAAATCGAGTCCATCAACACACTAAAGCTTCACAGTCCTGCAGTCCTGAGCCGACACTTCATTCTGTAACATTAGTTTTGATTTATATGATGTTTAATGTTAATGATCGCGTTATTTTACATGTGCGCGATCTTTTTTTTGTTGTTTCTTTATTTAAAGTCCCCCTGTAGTCAATCATTTTATCACTTAAAACTCATCTTTGACACCAAAATGACATATTTAAAAGTTTTATCCTTCATGCCTTAAAATATCTTGAATGTAACTCGACACCCTTGCCTCATTTTGTATGCGCGGTTCTATGAATATGCAGATGAGCCCCGCCTCCACTCACTCACTCACTCAGAGATCCACTGGTTGGCGATCACACGTTGATCTGATTGGTTACAAGGTAGTGTGTGACGTCAGAAACACCAGCGATTTCAAACCGTGTGTTTGAGACTGTCTTTGGTTCACTGCAGTTTTAAGCAGAAAATACTCAGCAATGCTGTCCACTTATGAATTTACACATGGTGTGTGTTAAAGCAGATTAATAACACCACATAGACACATAAACAACATTAAAAGCTGGATTTACACCACAGGGGGACTTTAAAAGTATATTTTAAGTTGCTGAAATGTTGGTGCATCAGCTGTGACGCTTTCATAACACTGATCTGTTTGTTTGAGCGACTGGAAAACCTGTTTGAAAACAGCCATTATTTTTGCAATTCCACTTGGTGCCACTAGAGGTTCAGAAATGACACGATTCACATTTAAAATCAGCATGAAAGAGAAGTTGCGCTCTTCTTCTCTCCTCTATTGTGCCGTATATCTGAGAGAAACGCTTCTGGAACAAGAGAAAATGTGGGCGTGGCTTGATTGTGCCTGTGGGGAATTGATTGGATGATTGAACAGTTGTGGTTTGCTATTGGCTGATCTCATGTGAGTGACAGGTCATTGCCCCGTCCACATCATCAGAGAAGAGACGCTGCAAGATATTCTGATTCAAGATTACGATGAATTTTAATTAACGATGAATAATCACATGTGACCCTGGACCACAGCACCAGTCTGGAGCCGCACGGGTATATCTGTGGCAATAGCAACTATACATTATATGGGTCAAAATTATCCATTTTTCTTTTATGCCAAAAATCATGAGGATATTAAGATCATG
>NC_136888.1:34863646-34904016 GCF_949152265.1 Phoxinus phoxinus
CGTGCGTGCGTGCGTGCGTATGTGTGTGTCTGTCTGTCTATGTGTGTGCGTGTCTGTCTGTCTATGTGTGTGTGCGTGTGTGTGTCTGTCTGTCTATGTGTGTGCGTGTGTGTGTCTGTCTGTCTATGTGTGTGTGCGTGTGTGCGTGCGTATGTGTGTGTCTGTCTGTCTATGTGTGCGTGTGTGTGGCTGTCTGTCTATGTGTGTGTGCGTGCGTGCGCGTGCGCGTGCGCGTGTGTGTGTGTGTGTGTGTGTGTGTGTGTGTGTGTGTGTGTGTGTGCACACTCTCACTCACACTCACTCACTCACACATACAAACACACACACACACACACTTCACACACTTCACACATCGCAGGATTGGATGATTTGTAAGATCCATGTGTGATGAAGAGCGTCTCTGCTGAGAGATTAATGACTGCTCTCTCCACAGCTCTGAGGCCCTCGGGGGCCCGACACACACACACACACACACACACACACACACACACACACACACACACGCACGCACGCACGCACGCACACACACATAGACAGACAGACAGACAGACACACACACACACACACACACACACGCACGCACGCACGCACGCACGCACGCACGCACGCACGCACGCACACATAGACAGACAGACACACATACACATACGCCACGCACACACACACACGAACACACACACACACACACACACACAGAGAGACAGAGAGGTCACTGTTGTACGAGAATCATGTTTAAAACACTTAATATGCAGAAATATAATCTATTAAACTGTGATTTATGATTAATCTCATAATCGCAGGAACCGGTAACACTTTACAAGAAGGTTCGTTAGTCAACATGAACTAATAATGAACTGCACTCATACAGCATTTATTAATCTTTGTTAATGTTCATTTCTTCATTTACTAATACTTTATTAAAATCTTGTTAACATTAGTTAATGCACTGTGAACTAACATGAACAGCTGTATTTTTATTAACTAACATTAAGAAAGATTAATAAATACTGTAACTAATGTATTGCTCATTGTTAGTTCATGTTAGTTAATAAATTATTGTTAACTAATGAACCTTACTGTAAAGTGTTACCCAGGAACCATAATCGATTAATCGCATCCAAAATAAATGTGTGTTTACATAATAAATGTGTGTGTACTGTATATAATTATTTTGTATATATAAATACACTAATAAATTAAATATAAATCTATATACAGTATATACATGCAAATATTTCTTAAATATATACAAGCATGTGTGTGTAGTTCTATATATATATATATAATAATTTACATGTACATGCACTACCAGTCAAAAGTTTTGGATTGGCAAGATTTTGAATGTTTCTAAATGAAGTCTCTTCTGCTCACCAAGGCATTTATTTGATTTTTATGTTAAATATTATTATAATGTAAATTATCAGTTCTCTATGTGAATATATAGTAAATTGTAATTTATTCCAGTGATCAAAGCTGAGTTTAGCATCATTACTCCAGTCTTCAGTGTCACATGATCCTCCAGAAATCAGTGTAATATGATGATCTGATGCTCAAGACACATTTATGATTATTATCAGTGTGGAAAACAGTTATTTACATTTTTATTTCAGGATTCTTTGATGAATAGAAAGTTCAAAGGAAACAGCATTAATCTGGAGTAATGACGCTGAAAATGCAGCTTTGATCACAGGAATAAATGACATTTTAAATATATTAAAATAGTTAACAATATTACTTTTTTCTTTTTTTTTTATCAAATAAACGCAGCCTTGGTGAGCAGAAGAGACTTCTTTTTAAAAACATAAAAAATCTTACTGGTAGTGTACAGTATATCCATATAGCAGCAGACGCTTTAATCCAGAAGAGGAACAAAAGCAATTCGTCAGCAATATGCCAACAATATTTGTAATATTTGTGTATTGTTTAATATGACAGTGTAAAAGATTTCAATGATTGCAACAGTTTTGTGTGTGTGTGTGTGTGTGTGTGTGTGTGTGTGTGTGTGTGTGTGTGTGTGTGTGTGTGTGTGTGTGTCACTTCCTCCTCATTGTCACGACAGATAAAAACACGTCAGTGTCGAAGCGGCTCATGAAGGTGTGTGTGTGTGTGTGTGTGTGTGTGGTGTGTGTGTGCGCGCAGATATACGTGTGTTTTCCAGAAATGCACCCGGTGAAAAGGGGATGTGTTTTGATTAGAGTTTTCCTGTGAGACGCTCGTCGCTCACAGACACATGCAGAACTGCAACTGGACATTTTAAACTCTTTATTCTGAAACTCCATCATTTTGTTTGTGTAAAATGGTTAGTTATGATGCATATGCATGCAAACACTGTTCTCTCTATTAATTACACCCTTTATCCTTAGGAGAAATACAAATTATAGATATAAAACTATTATGCTTACTTATTTTGTATATATATATATATATATATATATATATATATATTTAGGTTTTTGCATAAAATTGTATATAAGTACAAAATAAGTTTACAATATATATGTTTATATAAAAGAATACATTAGATAAATGAGAATATATGTATTTATTAAATATATAATATAATGAAAAAATTATATTTATGTATAATTTTATAAAATTTTATATAAAAAAGACCAATTAATTATATATTGTATATTGTCAATATATTTATATAAGAATATTAATAATAATAATAATATATATACATTATATACACAGTATATATAATATATTCAATATAACTGGTTCTGTCACAATGCTTTAAAGTAAAAGAGAGCCTTTAGGTGAGTGTTTATAATGCATATTTGGTCCTCAGCATGATCTTCATATTAATGCACATGCACTGATTTGCTTTTACTGAACTCCCTCTGGCTGAGTTTATTAGGGTTATCCTCTATATTATATTGTGTGTGTGTGTGTGTGTGTGTGTGTGTGTGTGTGTGTGTGTGTGTGTGTGTGTGTGTGTGTGTGTGTGTGTGTGTGTGTGTGTGTGTGTGTGTGTGTGTGTGTGTGTGTGTGTGTGTGTGTGTGTGTGTGTGTGTGTGTGTGTGTGTGTGTGTGTGTGCGTGCCGATAAGCCTGTTCTCTGGGGGTTTCAGCCTCTGATTGGCTAACGGCACGCAGAGTTGATAAACTCACTGGAGTGACGACACTATAACCGTGTGTGTGTGTGTGTGTGTGTGTGTGTGTGTCTGGTTAAACTCCTCTTTTCTTTATCTCAGGCTAAATTTAGCCACTGACTCCGATCTGAGAGTTGGCCTTGAGCGCGAGCGCCACACACACGCAAGCGTTCGCACTGAACACAGATCGTGTGTGTGAAGGGTTCTGCTGTTCTGAATAATGTTTTTGAGTCAAGTCACCTTCATTTATACAGCGCTTTAACAGTATGGATTGTTTCACAGCAGCTTTACAGAGATCACAGGAGATTACAGTAACAGAGAGTGTTCAGGCTTTACAGCAGATCTAGAATAAAGTTATTGTCCAGATAAAGTTAGTTTTGATTGATTCACTTCTGTTACAAAGATCATGAGTTATCAACTTAGCGGCCGCTAACACTACACCGTTTTAAAAGTTTGAATGCGTTTGAATATATATATGTGCGCAGGCATGTAGTCCTTCTTCACAAATCAACCCTCAACAAACGCCTTAAAATATACAGACAATATTTGAGTTATGGATTGCCAGTGTTTCCTCACTTGCTCCTCAGATCTATATTTACTTCTACTGTAAAGTACAAAAACATGGTTTTCTAAAGGACTCGAATATGTTCATTAATATTAGACACCAATATGAAAAAGTCGGCTGAAACCGATAATTATTTATATTTGAAAGCCAATAACCGATATATTGGTTTATATCATTTTTGAGAGCCTGATTACAAAAACACAAGTCTCACCATTAAAATCCACGTCCCAAACACACAATTATAATGTTCTCATTATAATGTTATGTTGCCGATATGACAGACACATGTTGCACTTTTACTGTATTTTCCTTTTTTGAAGTGATTTCAATCATATTTCAAGCAACTCAACACCATCATGTTGAACAGTCGCATCTGAAGAGTCTCAGCTGAAGGAAATAATACATTATTTATCGGCTTTAATATATCGGGCAGATTTTTTCATTTTGCCGATAACAATAACATTAAAATGAACATATATCGGCAGATAGAAAAGGTGGCCGATATTGTCAGTGTTTCGGGTAGGTGGAAGTTGAGAGGACTCAAGTATGGCCTCAATAAGGCTTTTATCAATCACAAATTAAAACAAAAACAAACAAAAACCACCCGAGGCGGGTGAACGGAGAATTCACCTCTGAAAACGATTCTTTCTAAAAACTCCGACCTGAGTTGAGATTTTGGAAAACTTTGTTTGCATGTAAACTGAGAGAAACTGAGTTTTAGGCAGTCGACGTCACAGTATGCGATTGGCTAACGTGGTTTGGCATGCTCTTGACGGCATATACACTGCAAAAAAAATATTGTTGCTTTAACTTAAAAAAGTAAGTTACCTGGTTGCCTTAAAAAATTTGAGTTCATTGAAATTAAACAATTGAGTTAATGCAATGAAGGAGATTGGTTTAATCAATAGAAACTCAAAATATTGTGTTATCTGAACTACATTAATTATCTAAGTTGATTTGACAAAGGAAAATAAGTTGTGATTACAAATAATTTAAAAATTTACTGGTTCATGTAAACGAACACTTTTCTGAAAACTGACAGGTGTGCACGATGTTATTTTTGAAAACGGAGAACGGTGAAATGTCCGTGTAAACGTAGCCTCAATTGACCGTTCGCAAAGACCCGCCCCCTTAGTTACTGTCGCTATGTCCGACAAGCTACGCCGCTCTCACACACACACCATGTTCTCACGCAGTGAACAACACATCGCGGAGCAGAGAGACACTGACAACACACTGACTGACACAGACCAGCTTACTTTTCGGTTACTTTTGATATTAAACATATTACACACAGTCTCACTTTTCAAATTTGTTCATTTTTTTAAAGAAATGTAAACAATAAATAGCGTTTTGTGGCTCTTTAATGTGTCGTGACAGATCGCTCAGTTAAAGCCGCTCGTGAACCGATCATCTCTTCCTTCTAGTTCATTTATAGCATCAAATAAACATGAATGAACATCAGAAGGAATGTTGTTTTAACCGCGGAGAGACGTCAGTACACTCCGCTTCTCAAGCTCAAATCCTCCAGCGGTAATCTACTAACTCTCCTGACTGCTTTGTCGGACAAAATGGCGGATGGCGAAGTATGATTAGTCAGATCACCTGTCAATCAAACTCCCTGCGAAGGGTCAATAGGGAGAACAAACAAAGGGGGACAGGTGTGGCAAATAATCAATAATCAGGCAACAAGATGGGAGGAGCTAGACAATCAACAGGAGAGCACATGGCACAAGGAAACATAGCAGCTCTCACCAAACATGACAAAAAACACAAGCACATGGCCAGTAAAACAAATCACCAGCCATGTGCTCACACTTAACGAGACATGAACACGCAGCCAATGAGAACACTCATAAGCCACGTGTTCACACAAACCATGACAACAAGAACGCACACAGCCAGTGTAAACACAAGCACAAGACAAGACGAGACATGACAGTACATGAAACCAGGCACACAGACGAGACAAGACAGGAGTGTCAGCGCTCTGTCACAAAACCAAGAAATAGACTAGACAGAAGTGACAGATATATATTGTGCATCCCTAATTAGCTCTTTTGGATTATAGTTTGTGTCACTCAGTCTAAAATGTAACCTTTCTGAAACACGCGACGACTGGACTACAACTATGTGTTTTTTAATTCAGTGTAATCCTCATTATGTTGCTGATCTTAATGAAGTTCATTTCCATATTTACTCTATATTTACACTATGGGCCCTATTGTAACGCTAAATGTGTTGCTATTATACTGGCGGGCTAAACGACTCATGCGCCCGACGCAAATCTAAAATGTGTTATAATAATTTGGGTAAATGTGTAATCTAGATTTATGCCTATTTTTTCACATCTTCACGGACACAACAATGATTTCCCGCGTGTTCATATTTTTCCTTGTAATAATGTATGATTTGCAAAAATGAAAACTGCTGCGTCTGTTTAGATTAGAGAATCAAAGTGTGTGTGTTGTTCACACGCTACATAATGGCCAAGCACGCGCGCTTAAAATAGCATCTGACTAACGCGCGGCGCCGCTGTCTTTAGACTGGGTTTCTCCTGGTCAGTGGCGGAACTGTTTTCTGAAACTGCAGAATATCACCAGGGAACGTTTGCGCCAGAACACACTCCTCTTTACACTGAACCCCCCAACCCCCCCCCCCCCCCCCCCCCCCAATTCAAAGCTAAAAATATGACTTATTTTCCTTTAAAACTGTATTTTGTCTGTGAAAAGCTGTGTTTACTTGCATAGTAGCGACAGTTGCACTGTATTTTGCATTATTTTTATTATTAAAAAATGCACTTTATATCCGGTTGCATTCAGAAATATTAGTGATGTGATTTGAACAAGCCCTGAAATGAGCATTAGTAATGGCGATGCGTGCCCTAGAAAACTGAATATGATTAGATTAGGGATGTTTATTGAGTGCTAATGGTTACTCATAAAACCTGCTTTTCACTGCTGGGTTTTCCTTATTACTTTTGAGGTCAAGAAGTTGTTTTTCTTCTCCGCCTGAATATCCCTGAGCTACGAGAGTAAGTGTGTTTCTGTGAAGCTCCTGACGACCTTCCGGCGGTTTCTGCGTCTCCGCCGGGTTGTAGACTGGTGTGTGTGAGGGCGAAGCGGGGCGTGTGTGTGTGAGAGAAGCTTATGCAACGCTGTGCAATGTGCAGCCAACAGAACTACAGAGATCTTCATATACCTGACTTTAAAAAGATTTCACTTTTATACTTTCTACTTCTAAATTTCATGTTTAATTCAATGTGTCACTTGCCATTTCTTTGTAATTATTTGTGAAATTTCAAAATTAGTGTGTAAACATTCATTTTTTAGTGTATAAACTGAATCTGTGTTTTTTTTGTATTGCGATACTATTATAGTTTTATTACTGTTTTGAATAATTTTTAATATTTTAGTTAAAAAAGTATATTTTAGGGGGGGTTTTTTAAAGTGAGTTAACTAAAAATATTTTAGTTAAAAAAGCTAAAATATTTTTTATGTTTTAGTTTTTATATTTTAGTTATTTAGTTAAATTATTTAGTTGAATTATTTTTTACATTTTTATATTTTTAATGTGTTTTGTCAGCTTCAGTTTATTTTAGTATTTTTTTTTATAATTTTGAAGTAGAAAGAATGAAATAGTATTTGTAAAGGGGTCATATGACACTCATTATAATGAGTTCATTATTTCGTTTATTTGGTATAATAGAATAAGTTCACAAATCCACAGTAGAGCCATTGTGTTTTAGAGCAACAGTAGGCACGTTTCCATTACAGATTTGCTCAAAACTTAACCAAATTTTTTTTTCTTCCTTCTAAATGTCGGCAATAACTATTGCAAAATGACGGTGTTTCCATTAACCAATGTTATGCGACCAAAACTTAATGTTTTCCTCTCGCGATAATCATTCCAGAAATCATGGCGACGGATGTTGTAGGAGACGTGTGTGTGTGTGTGTGTGTTATCCAAGCATTAATGTCGAGGAAAGACTCTTATACTGTGAGCGGAGAGGAGTTTCTGTTTCTCACTCAGTTCTGCTTCGAGGTCTTGATTGTGGCGTTTCTTTGAGGTTTAGAATCCAGTATTCCTGTAATTATTGAGTTTAATAAAGAACTCAGTCTCGTCTTCTGTCCAAACACACACCGCGTCCTCTACGTCAGGCGACTGTAAATGCGCAAAAACTGTTTTCACTGCAGTTTTGCAAAATATTAATTTTTCGAATTGCCTGAAAAACGTCCTCATGCGAGCAGAAAAACTCTTTTGCGATAAATGGGAGTTTTCGCGAAATTGACGTGTTTCCATTGGGCGTATTTTCAACTTGCAATTTCAGTTTGCGCAATTTGAACCGTAATGAAAACGCGGCTAGTGATGTTTTATTACTGAACGAATCTGTGTTATTGAACAAATCGGTCTAATGAATGATTTAACGACTCACGCATAATGAGTCACTTGCTTTGTCCCTGAATGAATCAGCCGATTTGAATGAACGATTCAGTGACTCACTCGTTAAGACACTGATTCGCCGCCACCTACTGGCTGTTTCATACGTAAAAGTATTTAATTTTAGCTGAGGGTCTGAGAGAGTGAAGAAGGTTGTGATTGTAACTGGTTAAAGAGATGCGGCGTCTATAAATAAACTATTAATAGTGCATGAGAAAACACTGTTCAATAGATAACAAGGTAATTGCAGTCACATTGCATACAGGGTTTTTTCCTCTGACTGATTCTTTGACTGGCAGTGTGTGTTCAAATGTGTTTTACAGCTCTGAAAGTGCATGTGAGTGTTGTTATGTGTAGTGTGTGTGACAGCTTTAGAGCAGTGAGTTACAGGGAAGACTTCGGCTCGTACTTTATGACTTGTCTGTGAAAGCAACAGATGTGTTATCAGTGTTGGACTGGGTTTCGTCTCTCTAGAGAGCTGAGCCAGCTGAAAGTGTGTGTGTGTGTGTGTGTGTGTGTGTGTGTGTGTGTGTGTGTGTGTGTGTGTGTGTGTGTGTGTGTGTGTGTGTGTGTGTGTGTGTGTGTGTGTGTGTGTGTGTGTGTGTGTGTGTGTGTGTGTGTGTGTGTGTGTGTGTGTGTGTGTGTGTGTGTGTGTGTGTGTGTGTGTGTGTGTGCGTGCGCCTCAAGAGCAGCGTAATCCTATTTAGTGAAATGATCTTATCTTGCCTCCCTCAGTGACAGTGGAAGTATTATCCACTTAATCTTCCCAAATCCAATTCTCCTCAGTGCCGGGATAACGACTCGAGAGCGTGAGAGTCGCCCATCTATCATCTTTATTATGATCACGTGTGTGTCTGATGACGTCATGAGAAATTTAGTACAGTTGTAGATGTAGTTCTCACATAGTACACCTCATAGATATCATATAATAAAGGCTAGATGTCTCGTCCGCGCTGCTGGCCAATGGAGGTCGATGTCCGCACACGGCGGCCATCTTGTCACAGTCAGCTCGCTCACTCGTAACATTGTTTAAATGGTGCATGTACTTTTTAAATAACCATAACTTGCTCAATTTTCTACCGATTTTCAAACGGGTTGGTTTGTTATAAACGTCAGAGATGTAGTTATGACACTGCATACTTATGAATAATTTTAATATTATATATTTCAACATGTTCAAGCATTCAGAATTATAGCCACGTTAATAACGTTTGTAAGAAACCAAACCGTTTGTAAATCCGTTAAGATTTCAGCGAGATAAGAGGATTTGTGTTCGTGCAGATCACTCACCGTACATCAGGAACCACAGAGCCCGCCAGAACGCTTGCCTGTGACAAGATGGCCGCCGGTGATGACGTTCGAGACTCCGCCTTTAGACATCTAGCCTTATATGGATATCTATGGTACACCTCACCTGTCAATGGCGGCTGGATCGGGAAGAATTAAAAGGCAGAAATATGACTTGCTGTGTTTGAATCTGCATTTTGCATTATTTTTATTATCATTATTATTTTTTTGTCAATAAAAAAGAAAGATTTAGCTGTTTTTACTTGAATAGAATTTGTATTATTATTGTCCTTGAATCTATATTTTTGTGTCCATGAAAATAGAACTATTTAGCAGTTTTTACTTGAGTAGATGCAGTTTGTCACTCAATTTGAAGTGGCGTCTTTCTCAAAAAGTTGGACGCTGGACTACAGCTTTCTACAGGGTTCCCATGGGTCCTTGAAATCCTCGAAAGTTTGTGAATCAGAAAAAAAAATGTTTATTCCGTGTTACGTTAAGTGTGGGCGAAACTACTACAATGGTACCTGAACGTTTGTTGTTGGACACAACATGTCTCCCCACATTAAGTCCTTGAATTTGAGGGTATTGGACCTGGAAAGTCCTAGAAAGGTCCTTGAACTTGAAGTTAACCCAGGTGTGGGAACCCTGTTTCTAATTCAGTGTAAACCTTCTAATAAACCTACTAGCCATTGGCATATTAACTCACCAAAGCTCAATTTTATTCTAATTTCTAGTGTTTATATTTTAGTGAACGTGTGTTTGGTGTAATGTCACGTGTCTGGTCTCCTTGGTGTGAAGGTGAAGGAACAGACAGCGTTTGTTGTGGAAATATTGGCAGTGTTTCCCAATGTCTGGATTTCACTGTGTTTACTCCACTATTACATCACTGCACCGTCCTCACACACACACACTCTTTACTGGTGTTACGTCAATGTCATTGTGAAGATGTAATATTATTTCAATGTATTGTCTCATAAAGCAATAGGGTTCAAATACATTCTGACTAAAATGTATTTTAAATGCATTCTAAACATATGTGATTCCAATTCTGCTTATCGATTATGGTAAAAAAAAGTCAAAAATATTTATTGTCTTTTTGCAAAACGTTGTGTGTGTTGCAGCCGAACAATTTACCATGAACAAAAATCAGCAGCCTAAAGAATAACTAACTAATAAAATAGACTAATATACATTTCAAATATTATTAACGACAAGTCAGTAATTCAATAAAAACAAATAAGCAAATTAGCAATAGAACAAATAAGTACATCTAAACACATTAAAATCAATTGTAAAATAAAACTGCATATTTTCTTTTTATAAGTAAAATACAGATGAATCCCTATTAAAGTTAAAAACGTTATTCAGTCAAGATCAGTGAGTGATTTTCTCTGTGATTAACATTAATGACAGCAGGTTTATTAGGCGCTGTCACTTTAAGACCGAATGCACCAATCCAACAGACTGTTACTTTGACCTGTTTAC
The DNA here is from genome assembly GCF_949152265.1 of Phoxinus phoxinus. Classification (NCBI taxonomy): domain Eukaryota; kingdom Metazoa; phylum Chordata; class Actinopteri; order Cypriniformes; family Leuciscidae; genus Phoxinus; species Phoxinus phoxinus. Next base: position 34,874,521 of record NC_136888.1, read on the forward strand.
AATCACTTTAGACACAACCGACAGTGTTTGCAAGGATATTCTGACATCATTTTGTGTGTATTTGTCCTTATAGCGCAGGAAAGATAACTCAATTCAGTATTTGTGCCGAATTACATCTTCTTACGCTTGAATGGTTGTTTTCCGCTTTTAATTTTAATTCCGAAGTGAACAACTCCTCATTACTGCCGCTCTGCTTCGACGTGTGATTTATTTTGTTCGTTTTCTTTGTGTTTGGCAGCGTCACAGAAACCAAAGGAACCAGGATCCCCTGTGGCGGCGTGTGGCGGATGCCTTCTACACACTCCTGTTCGGGAGAGACGCCGGCGCTCAGGACGCGAGGGCAGATCGCAGGTGAACCGCGTCCCAGTCCACATCACGGAGCGGGACGCTTAGCGGCACTGTCTGGTATCTAACACGGGTTTTGAGGGGGAAAAACGAAGACTGAAAAGAAGAACCTCCGCAGGACGGGGGACGTTTTTTTATGGCAACCTCTTTTCCCCCGACGAAGATGCCATGATGTTCTGGAGATTCTAACAGGAATATTTTCATAAACATGTTGAGGTATTTTGTACAGTATGCTGTTCGTGTTTAAGTTTTCTTTGCACTTCCGTACGTGTATTTGAATGAGCTCCACGAGTCTTGGGAACGCCTTACCGTCCCGCGCCACCGCCGAAGCGAACGGGTGAAGATTTGGAAACTTTCCCCTCAGAAATCTCCCAGGACGTCACTTACAAATCTCCAAAGAGGCCGTTTCTCAGAAGAAGATAAAAAAAAGCTTTTTGCACCTCAAATTTCTTGGTGTTTTGATGTTCTATTTACTTTTTTATTACATCATTGTTGAATTTTTTTATTGTTCTTCCTGTTTTTAAATACTTAGGAATATGATCTAGACGTCCTTGTGTTCGTCAAGCAGCCGAAGAGGGTTTGATGAAGTCGATGATGAGTTGATGTACTGCTGTTTTCGTCTTTTTGATTTCATTTCATTCAGTTCTTGGCATCAAGCTAGTCAACAATCAACTGCATCTAACTTTACAATCCAGTAATATGGATTGGGAAAATATCGTGTTTCATCGTCTACGAATGATTTCGGGTGAAAACTGTTCAAGAAAATTGTGGTAACGCTTTACAATAAGGTTTCATTTGTGAACTGCATTAGTTAACATGAACTAAAAATTTGAATCAACATTTACTAAAGATCGCAAGTTGTACGGTAGTTAATGCACTGTGAACTAATATGAAAGGTTAATAAATGCGGTAAGAATACACTGTAAAAAAAAATAGACTTAAAAAAGTATGTGTTTGTGCTGCCTTAAAATTTTAACTTCAGTCAACTCAAATATCCAAGTTTCTTTACAACTTCACATTTTAAGTTGACTAAACGTAAAATTTGAAGGCAGCACAAACACTTACTTTTTTAAGTTGAATAAACACATTTTTGTACAGTGTATATTGTTAATCGTCACACTGTAAAAAAGTCGCTGCCTTAAATTAAGTACAATCAACTTGGATGTTTAAGTCATTTCAACTTAAATTACATTAAACTGACTTTAAAAAATGAGTTGAATCTTGTATAACTTATGACAAAAAGTTGAAAATCTTATTTTGATGAGTTTACGCAAAGTAAAAACATATTGTCATAACTTATTGATCATATAATTTTTTTACAGTGTAGTTAATGTATCAACTAATGTTAATTATCAGGATTAACACAAAAATTTCACCGAATTTTGGTAAATATTAGAATAAACGGTAACACTTTACAAGTTTCCAGCATTAGTTAATACAAACTAACAATAATAAATACTTCTAAAGCATCTTAGAAGTAATACAATAATAAAATCAAAGGTTTCTGTATGCACCATTAATTAACTATTATTATTGCCCAACGTTAACAAAGATTAATAAAGTGTTACAAATGTATTGCTCATTGTTAGTTGATGCGCTAATGGGACCTTATTGTATAAACGTTTAGCAAAAGTGTTGACTTGACGTCTCCAGCTCACTCAGGTACTTCAATCCACTCCATTTAAAATGGCCAATAGACACAAACCTGTTTCACATATGGAGGATCATTTCTGTGCCTACGACATGAACAGAACGACCTAGACTGTGTTTACACTAACATACAGCGAACATATCAGCCTCAGCCTTATTGTAGTCGCCGTCGGCTCTCTTCACATGTCATTTTGTTTTTATATATCATCTTAAACTGTGGTTCTCTTCATCCTGGCCACTGGTGTCATGGCCAGCGAGCAATACTGTGTAAATCTGAGAAGCGACTGCATTACTTCTCCTCTCAGGACACTTGGCGCTTTCCATTTCCCTGTTTTATTTCTACTTTTATATCTGTCAGGTGATCTGTACATTTTTGGTGGTGTAAATTTTTTACTTTTTTTTAAAAATAGAACCACTACTTTATTTGTAAAAGACGTGAGGATGACCTTCTTCTGAAGACTGTAATTATTATGTTTGAAGACACTGATGCATTCAATGCTGTTTCTCTGATTTGTCTGTCCTGTATTTTATTTGATTTTTTTTCATCTTGAAGGAGTGACACACATTTTGTGAAATTTTTTCCCATTCATTTATGCTAATTTATGCAGAATGATTAAATGAAGGAAAGCATACACTTTTAAAAATATTTTTTTAAGACAATACTGATGAAAGTCCTCATCATTTATCAGAGCCGTGTCAAATATTGAAATCCAGTATTATTCAGCTCATATTTTCACCCCAATAATCACAAGAAAGAAGCAAGTATCATTTTGCATTTTCATTACTTAAAATAAAATAAAATTCTAAATGCTAATTTTATTTCAGCCAGTTCCCAAAGCAACATTTCACATTTGAATTTAGTTTAACTTAATGCACTGAAATAACTCAAACTCAAATAAAAAATTATTAAACGACTATTAAAAATGAAAAAAAAATATATATATATATATTAAAACTTTAGCTAAAATTAAAAATGAAAGTGTAAAAAATTAAAACCGATAAAAAATATCTCAAAGATACTAAAATAATACTTCATTTGTAGTTCAGTTGTAAGTATACATCATGGTTGCAATTTCTCTACCGCCTTTTATTTGATGAGGGTTTATTTTATGCTTTTAATATTTCTTTCCTATTTTTTTAAATTGATTTAAATTAGTAATAAATTGATTATTTAATTTAATTAATGCTTAAAAATCTGGCTGATTTTCATCACTGAAATATAGGATTGAATTGAATACAGAACAAATGCAAGTCTATTTATTTCTATAGTGCTTTCGGTAATAATCAGGAAAATCAATTATGTAAATTGGAAAAAAAAGTGAAAAAAATGTTAAACTAATTTGAAAAAAAATTGAAAAAAAATTGAAAAAAAATTGAAAAAAATTTGAAAAAAATTTGAAAAAAATTTGAAAAAACTGGGGGGGGGATTAAAAAAAAAATTGGAAAAAAATTGGAAAAGAATTTGGAAAAAATTCAAAAGTGTCTTTATTCGATTAAATTTTCATGACAATAATAACAATGTCAATGCAAAGTAATAAAAAATAGCTTCTTTATTGAAGGCTCTAAAAAATGCTGTGTTTCAACCCAAGTTTGGGTCATCGGACAAACCCAGCCGTTTTTTATTTACATTTTAAACCCAACGGTTGGGTTAGTCCATATTTGACCCTGCGCAGCCCGTTTTGTCCTGATGTTGCGGTGTGATGTGACTGAGCTCGGCCTGGTACATGGTGACCGGTGCAGTGTGTTTCTCTGAATGTTGCTGGAGGTGAACGTGAGTTTCCTGCAGATCGTGAACGCTGAGCCAGAGCCACTCGTCCTCCTCCAGCCCGTATGTGCACTCCTCCACTTCATATTTATTTTATTCTTATTTATTTTATTCCTTTTTTTATGTGTGTATATCGACTCGTTGCTACTGTATACATTTCACTGTGCAATTCCTTTCTTTATATCCCTTTATTCTAACGTTTTTGTCGTGCATTTCTGGCGTTTTGCTGTGTCGCTGAAGGAGGTTCAGGAGGATTTTAATCTGGTCACTGTTGTTCTGTTTGTTCACATCAACACAGTGCCATCAGATGAACTGAGCGCGAGTGAAAGCAGAAGAATCCACTGAGATTATTGTGTTATATTGTGTAAAATCAGGTGAATCTCACGCAAACATGTCCAGGTTGTATTTTATTTCCGTCCAAAATCGACCAGAAAAGGTTAAATTTTAAAAAATTATATTGATTTATCATGATATATTTTACACCATGCATGATCTGCCTGAATACTCGATTCTGATTGGCTGGAAGGTGTGCAATAAAACCGTTTAATGCACAAGTAGTTCCAGTCGGTTTAATCACTGCTCTATATTAATACCCTGCTTTCATTGAAACACACACACACACACACACACACACATTCACAAGCACAGAAACATTTATTAATAAATGAACTTCTCTGCTACTGAATTGAGGTTGTAACGTTGCTGTTTTTGAAGTAATTTAACTTACAACTTCTTTACTAAAGCGACACTGAACCGACTCTCTCGATAGCCTAATAAACTCAAATAAATGTTATAATTCATATAGAGGTAGTCATACTGCACTACTTTATCTGTGTGTGTGTGTGTGTGGGGGGGATTTAAAGCGGACAGAACATTAGATCATTTTAGTGCCTCAAACGTGATGACAGCTTTAAATTGTCAATTATGTTTTGACTTAAATTGACATAAAGCATGTTTTTAGGTTATCGTAAAACATATTCAGACTCTTAAAGTAAGAGTATAAAGCTATAAAATGAGAGTTTATGAGATATTTGACTTTTGATCGCAGAATCTTGAGCAGTTTGAGGTCTAGTTCTGACCAAACACCCGCTTTTCTTCTGATTTTGGGGAGAAATATGACCTGGACGTGTGTGTTATGCGTCTCTCGTGAGCTTCACGCTATCTTTTCATGAAATGAATGAGGAAAAACTGATGGTGAATTTGCTTCTGAGGCTCTAAATCGTCCCAGTATCCTAAAGATCTGCTGAAGTCAATCAGAATCCCGTTTGTGAAGACGAGCACAGCTGTGTTAGTGAAGTGCTTCATCATCTCGGTTCCTCTCTTTTTTACATGCACTGGAAAGTACTTTGTGTTTGGCTGAATCTCAAGGGTTCTCGAATCCCAGTGTTATAGTCGCTCGTCTCAAGTTCTTGAGATGTCAGGAATATTTTTTTTGTCTTGGATGTTTTTAACAAGCCTGTATTAGTCTGAATCAAGCCAACAGTGTCTTTAACTGTATTTCACTCCATCTTTGTTTTATTTTTGTTGTTGTGTAAGTTGATATCGACTGCTATTGATGGGACTTTCTAAGATGATGTTCTTACTGAACTGGTGGCTTTTTGAAGTTTTGAAATGTTCCACATCAAGGGCTCTTCTAATCCTAAAACATTCCTTGTTAGTCTACAGCTGATGTAATGAACCCGTTCAGAAAGCCATTTATTGTAAGTAACGTGTATCTCTTGTTCGTTCGAGGCTCACACACTCACTGTACACCGAGAAATGAGACCCAGCGAAGATGTAGCATGTGTGTAAACATTGGGACTGTATCTCTGCACTCCTCACGGTGGTTTTCTTTCTGCTTTTAATACAGTATGGAAGTTCTAGGTTTTGTTATATAGTGCAATATGCTGTACATAAGAGCTTTGCTCTACAAAATACTTTTCTGAAGGTTTTTTTGGTTGTTTCATTGGTACACTTTTTTCAATAAAATCATATTAAAGTCTGAACGTTTCTGAATCATTATTATTTCTAACTAATAGCACTATAACTGGGCCAAGCTCAGCTCTTAAGTATTGATGTATGTAGTATATAGTCTTAGTACTTTTTAATAGTTTGCTTTTTTAGTGTATTTAATCTACATTTATTATGTAAAATGTTTTTTGCTGTTTTTAAAAATGCTTTTTTATTGTTTCATTTTGTTTATAAGAATAGTTCTAAACTGTTGTTTTAGTATTATTTAGTATAGTATTTATTAATGGTTTCAAATATTTTTAAAAAATTCCATTTTCATTTGTATTAGTTTTATTTCATATATATATACTTTTTTTCTATGTAGCTTTATTTTATTTTCAATAATTTTGTTATGAGCTTTCGTCATTTTTTATTTAAATTTCTATTTAGATTTAATTTATTTTGTTTTGTGATTTATTTTATTTTTGTTTTAAATATATTTCTATTCAGCTTTAATTTATTGTTTAGTCATTTTAATGTGCTTTTGTCCTTTTTATTTTTGGGGGGGTTATTTCTATTTAGCTTCAATTTATTTTCATTCATTTCTTTTGTTATGAGATTTTTTCATTTAAATTTTAGTTTTTTTATGTATTTCTATATAGCTTTAATTTGTTTTTAGCAGTTTTTAATGTGCTTTTGTCCTTTTAATATTTTTTATATTTCTATTTAGCTTAATTTTTTATGTGCTTTTGTCATTTTTATGAGTTTGTTTTTAATATTTTATTTCAGTTTTAGTAATTTTAAGTTAGTTTTTGTTTTATTAAGATTTCTATTTAGTTTTTTATTTCAGTTTTAAGTCATGTTAGTACTTATACATCAATTATTTGCCAAAGCAACATTTCTAAGTTTTTTAAGCTTAAGTCTCATCTAATATTTTATTTCCACTTTATTCCAATAACCGAAAATGCTATTTAATAGTTTTGTATGCGTCTTCATCAACAGTAGGATGTCATCTTTGGGACGGAGCTTGTGTGTGTGTGTGTGTGTGTGTGTGTGTGTGTGTGTGTGTGTGTGTGTGTGTGTGTGTGTGTGTGTGTGTGTGTGTGTGTGTGAGTGTGTGAGTGTGTGTGTGTGTGTGTGTGTGTGTGTGTGTGTGTGTGTGTGTGTGTGTGTGTGTGTGTGTGTGTGTGTGTGTGTGTGTGTGTGAGTGTGTGAGTGTGTGTGTGTGTGTGTGTGTGTGTGTGTGTGTGTGTGTGTGTGTGTGTGTGTGTGTGTGAGTGTGTGTGTGTGTGTGTGTGTGTGTGTGTGTGTGTGTGTGTGTGTGTGTGTGTGTGTGCTTCACAGCAGGTAAACGAGTGTGATCTATAGTCTGAGTGTGTTTACTGGCGTCAGTGTTGCAGACGTGTAATGAACTGTACAGTATAAGCTGGAGAGAGAAACTGTTTCTCCTGCTGTTTTCTCTCATTAATCCAGCGCTCTGCCCTGCTGATGCCCACTCTAATGAGCGCCCGTCACACACACACTCACATGACCTGACCGCCCGTCACACACACACTCCTGAACCTCCTGCACATTTATTCTGCAAACAGAAGTAATGTCAGTTTTCAGAAAGGACACTTTGATGCAGTCGCTGCGGGACAGACTCATTTCTAATGTTCCTGTCAGTAGATTTATTCCAGACGAGCATTAAAGGGGTCATGAAGTGAGGATTAAAACTTTCCTTGATCTTTTGACAGTTAAGAGTTTGTTATACTTTAAAACTACCCAGTAGCGTCAGTTCTGGCAGGTCACGCTAGTCAAGCTCTCATCAGTGACTCGTCTACTTATAGGAATACGACACTATAACTGTGTACATATATAAGCTCTTCAGTATTATCAGCAGCGGTGGTGTTTCTCAGGAGCGCATTACCCTCCTCCCTCCCCAGCTCCACCTGTCTCCAGTCAGGATTTGGCATTCGGATTCCCCCTGAATCAGTCTTAAATTCTCGAATTATGTTGTACAATAAAATGTCTTAAAGATATCTGCAATACATTCATGTTGGTTCTGTTCTGTTTACCCTAAGGTAATTGGGCTTAAGCCCCGAATGTTTTTATCAAAAGCCCCGAATCTTTTAGGTTTTTAAAAAATAACTTCAACTTTGTTTCATTTCCTCTCAGTCTTTCTGACTGGAGCGGCAAAAAATGAAACAAAAGCTCTATTACCGTGCGTGGTGGCGGACGGTAATGCATCGCGCATCACTCAGCTTGTTTGCCAACTGCCAATAAAAACTAACGAAGAATATAAATCTTCTTCTTCGTCGTTGTCATCAGGGGCTGGCGGGCTATTGTATGTTTTCACCGGCGTCGTAGCGAGCTTACTGGCTAACGACTGAAGTTAATATGGACATAACAACGTTTTTTTAAATGGAACACTAACAGTAAACCTCACCGGCCGGAGAGAGATTCAGAAGCAGCGTCGGACGAGCCGCGGACAAGCGTGTGCTGCGTTCACATCAAACGCGAATAGAGCGTCTGGCGCGAGTGATTTAAGTCAATGTGAAGACGCGTCTGGAGGTCCTGCAGAGCGAATTCGCCTCATTCAAGTCAAGTCAAGAATATTTGTATAGCGCTTTTCACAATACAGATTGTATCATAGCAGCTTCACAGTATTACATTAAAATAATAATAAAACCATTGCCATTTTTGGTAATGCTAATCAATAGTATTATTAATTGATTAATTAAATATTCAATTAAATTGAATATCCCCAACTGAGCAAGCCAAAGGCAACAGTGGGAAGGAAATGAAAAACTCCATCAGGTGACCCAATGGTGACCTAAAACTCCATCAGGTGACCTAATGGTGCCCTAATACTCCATCAGGTGACCTAATGGTGACCTAAAACTCCATCAGGTGACCTAATGGTGACCTAAAACTCCATCAGGTGACCTAATGGTGACCTAAAACTCCATCAGGTGACCTAATGGTGACCTAAAACTCCATCAGGTGACCTAATGGTGACCTAAAACTCCATCAGGTGACCTAATGGTGACCTAAAACTCCATCAGGTGACCTAATGGTGACCTAAAACTCCATCAGGTGACCTAATGTTGACCTAAAACTCCATCAGGTGACCTAATGTTGACCTAAAACTCCATCAGGTGACCTAATGTTGACCTAAAACTCCATCAGGTGACCTAATGTTGACCTAAAACTCCATCAGGTGACCTAATGGTGCCCTAAAACTCCATCAGGTGACCTAATGGTGACCTAAAACTCCATCAGGTGACCTAATGGTGACCTAAAACTCCATCAGGTGACCTAATGGTGCCCTAATACTCCATCAGGTGACCTAATGGTGACCTAAAACTCCATCAGGTGACCTAATGGTGACCTAAAACTCCATCAGGTGACCTAATGGTGCCCTAATACTCCATCAGGTGACCTAATGGTGACCTAAAACTCCATCAGGTGACCCAATGTTGACCTAAAACTCCATCAGGTGACCTAATGTTGACCTAAAACTCCATCAGGTGACCTAATGGTGACCTAAAACTCCATCAGGTGACCTAATGGTGACCTAAAACTCCATCAGGTGACCTAATGGTGACCTAAAACTCCATCAGGTGACCTAATGGTGACCTAAAACTCCATCAGGTGACCTAATGGTGACCTAAAACTCCATCAGGTGACCTAATGGAGAGAAAAAAACCTTGGGAGAACCCAGGCTCAGTCGGGGGCCAGTTCTCCTCTGGCGGTTATGAACTAGAGGCCGGTTTTAACTGTAAGATTAAAACATTTATATGAATGCCTGGTTAAAGAGATGCGTCTTTAGTCTAGTTTTGAACTGGGAGAGCGAGTCTGAGCAACGAACAGTATCAGGAAGGCTATTCCAGAGTTTAGGAGCTAGATGTGAAAATGCTCTCCCTCCTTTGGTGGACTTAGATATCCTAGGTATAACCAAAAGCCTCGAATTTAGCGATCTTAAAGAGCGCGATGGATTATAGGGCGATAGAAGATCCGTTAAATAGACTGGAGCTAAGCCGTTTAGGGCTTTATAAGTCAGTAACAATACCTTATAATTAATACGGAACTTTATAGGTAACCAATGTAGAGATGATAAGATCGGTGTTATATGATCATATTTTCTTGATCTAGTAAGAACTCTAGCGGCTGCATTTTGGACTAACTGTAGCTTGTTTATTGAGGATGCAGGACAACCAGCTAATAAAGCATTACAGTAATCTAGTCTCGAGGTCATGAATGCATGAACTAGCTTTTCTGCATCAGAAACTGATAGCATATTACGTAGCTTAGCAATGTTTCTAAGGTGGAAAAATTCGTGCATCGTTTTTTTTTTACTGAGTAACTATCATTATTTTACCAGATAGTGTATAGATTTTTAGACATTCTATTATCTCAAACAGCCTGAAAAATAGTGCATTTCGCTGACGTAAATGGGAAAAAAATCTCATGCCCCCGGAACCCCCTAGATTTGGGCTAAGCCCCGAATGTTTACATCGTCTGGCTCCGCCCCTGCTCCTGACAGAACTGCTTTTATTGGAACCAAGGCCAGAAAACGACAGGATCTGATCTGAAAAGTGTGGAATTATGACGTAATAGTGCAGCGAAAGACCGTCTTTGCAGAAGAACATCAACGCCTACGTCTACATCGCCATGTCTTTGGCTCCGCCCACTGGCGCATTAGTGATTAGTGACATGAGAACGTGAATAGATCGACACAGGATCAACACCATTATCTTCCAAACGATCCTAATGCTAGGAAAGTAGTTTTTTTTTATTTTCAACAATGTGAACGTCTCAGCAGTGTTTGTTTGTATTCGGTATATTTCACGGCGGATTATTTGGTGAATCAGTCGCAATTTCGGCGCAGGCTTTGCGAACAGACTTTTTTACGATATGGATCTGCCAGCATCGCCACAAACATGCAAGTAACCATGTTCATTTCTAGTGCCTGATCTGTGATTTCTGATGTGTAACTGTTCAAGTTCAGACGGATAATCTCTCTCTCAAAATCGTTCGTTACTGTTTATGCATCAGTAAATCAAACCAGCGACTAAAAGATCAACTTCACATCAGTTTCTCTTAGTAGGATGAAATTAATAATTTAAACTGTGATTATTATAATATATACAGAAAGCAATCAAAGAGTGCTACCTTTCCAATCAGCCAAGCTGTCAGTCACAGCAGCCAATCACAGCAGTGGGCGTTTACACTGAAGTCTCACGGCAGCCAATCACAGCAGTGGGCGTTTACACTGATGTCTCACAGCTGCCAATCACAGCAGTGGGCGTTTACACTGATGTCTCACAGCTGCCAATCACAGCAGTGGGCGTTTACACTGATGTCTCACAGCTGCCAATCACAGCAGTGGGCGTTTACACTGATGTCTCACAGCTGCCAATCACAGCAGTGGGCGTTTACACTGAAGTCTCACAGCTGCCAATCACATCAGTGGGCGTTTACACTGAAGTCTCACAGCTGCCAATCACAGCAGTGGGCGTTTACATTGAAGTCTCACGGCAGCCAATCACAGCAGTGGGCGTTTACACTGAAGACTCAAAGCTGCCAATCACATCAGTGGGCGTTTACACTGAAGTCTCACAGCTGCCAATCACAGCAGTGGGCGTTTACATTGAAGTCTCACGGCAGCCAATCACAGCAGTGGGCGTTTACACTGATGTCTCACAGCTGGCAATCACAGCAGTGGCGTTTACACTGAAGTCTCACAGCTGCCAATCATATCAGTGGGCGTTTACACTGAAGTCTCACAGCAGCCAATCATAGCAGTGGGCGTTTACACTGAAGTCTCACAGCAGCCAATCATAGCAGTGGGCGTTTACACTGAAGACTCACAGCTGCCAATCATATCAGTGGGCGTTTACACTGAAGTCTCACAGCAGCCAATCATAGCAGTGGGCGTTTACACTGAAGACTCTCAGCAGCCAATCACATCAGTGGGCGTTAACACTGAAGTCTCACACAGACACGCCCTTCAAACAGAGCTTTCAAATTAGAGGATAACATCATGGTAGGGTACATGCCTTTTATTTATAAACTATGACAATTTCTGATGTAAAAATCATAATAACATAATAAGGGCACCCCAGGAAACATTATAAAATAATAAAATAATCCAGTTCATGACCCCTGTAAGATTAAAACACAGATGACCTTATGGAAGTGATTGAGGTCTTGAGGTTTTCCTTCCATACATTTGTTTTCTTTCAGACTATAGTGGAATCTATGAGTGTGAGTTTGAGTCAGACATCTCCACTTCAGCTTTACACACACCAAACTTTACACTTTTATTCATGTGTCCATATTCTAGTTTACACAACAGTTTTCTTCTAAAACATGTTTGTGATTTATGAAGGGATACATGATCACTATCAGCACTAGAGATGTTTGCCAGTGAACTACTTAAGTAGTTAATCAACTGAAATATGTTCATATTGTGCAAACAGTTTTTTTTTTTTTTTTGCATGTACCAAATAAGGTATTTTAACCCTAAAAGCTTACTTTATCATATATATGTAATAATAACTTTAGTAATATTTTTTAAGCAACTTCGTTTTACTTGATTATCCATTAATCATTTATTATAAAAATCATGAGTATCAAATCTGATCATCAGGCTTTTGAGGAAGGTTTATCTGTTCATCTCTCGATCATCATCGTCTTGCATTGCATTATGATTTAAAACTACAGAGATTTAATCATACAACTAAGCATTTAAATATCATCTTACTAAGACGTTATTGGCATATATTGATATTTATATGCATTTTATGTAAGTATCTGCTATACTGTAATATTGATTTACATTGCAAACATCAGAATCTCATAAAAATATCAGCATCTGCAGCAAATTGCATATTTTTGCTCAATTTTTTCCTCTATATTCTCACTATATCAGATTATATGAGCCATAAAAGCTGATGCATCATAAATGATACTCAACAAAAAACACATTATTTTTAGAGTTTGTCTAAAGGCGTTCCATTAAAAAAAAAGATATTTCTTACTATGATTTAATTGTCAGGCTTTAAAGGGTTAAGAGTGAGTTGCACTGAAGCAGGAGCTGAGTTTTTTTTTTTCATTAGTTCATTTATTTTTACAGTTCTTTTTTTTATTTATTATGAAGACAGAACAAGTAACACACATAGCATACAATAGTACAAAGCAAATTGTTGCATTAATTGGTAACATATTTAAAAAAAAATGACTTAGTTTTTTAGCCGTTTCAGAGAAGACAAAGACTGCGGATGAGTTTGTTTATGTATATAAAGTTTTCCAGCAGTATAAAGGAGCAGATATGAAGCTGACGGGAGAGGGGGATTGTGGGATTGAAGGCCTCCGGCTCTGCTTGGATCAGCAGTTTTCAGTTTTCAGCGAGTCTGTCGAACAATGGCCTCAGTGTTTCCGAGACGGCATTAACTCCAGTCTATCTCTGAGGTCACGCGCGGGGTCACGACAAGTGCCGGTCTTGTTTACGTCTCAGGAGCCAATCAAAACCCCAGCCTGCCTCCACAGTTAACCCTTCACTGCCACTGTGATAATCCACATGTTAATTAACCCTTTGGGTTCCAGTCATTTTGACCACAGGATTTAATTTTTCCCATAAATGCTAGTTGATGTATTCGTATTTAGACTAAAACTTCCCCAAAAAAACTACTTTTGATTATTATTTTTTATTTATTTATTTTTTATTTAGATTTTTACCTTGTTGTACTTGTGGTGTTCCCTGGTCAAAAATGAGCGGCCTCCACAAAAATTCCTTATAAATCTGTAGTTATGCTTTGTTATTGCCAAATATTGGGTTTAATCTTTTCATCAACTTGTTTTTTTTCCATTAGCGCAGGTTTTGTGTTTCTTTTTGGATCTGATTAATCGTAGGCCTCATGGATCTGGGTTTATGAACCTCAGTTGAATAAGCTTGACCAAACTAAAAACTGAGGAGCATAAACTCAGATCCACGAGGCCTACGATTAATCAGATCCAAAAAGAAACACAAAACCTGCGCTAATGGAAAGAAAACAAGTTGATGAAAAGATTAAACCCAATATTTGATGATAATACAGCATAATGAGACATTTACAAGCAATGTAAAAGACGGGTCATTTTTGACCCATAACACTAAATTAAGGATTTTCAGCACAACACTATTAACTCTTTCCCGCCATTGACGGAAAGTTTCACTGTTATACGGTAGGGGGCGCTGTTACACATCTTCTGAAAGATTACTGAATCTCCTGATCAAAACACATGTGAAGGAGAAGCAGAAACAAGAGATAGAAAATAGAGATGTAAAATAGCGCGATCATTAACATTAAACATCATATAAATCAAAACTAATGTTACAGAATGAAGTGTCGGCTCAGGACTGCAGGACTGTGAAGCTTTAGTGTGTTGATGGACTCGATTTACTCCATCTGTGTTTTAATCATCGTTCTGAATCCGATCCAGATGTAGTCTGACAAAAACATGATTTTCTCAGCTTTTTACTAATAAAAAGTATTAGTATATTGCTTTTTTAATTAAAATGCATGAAGCTAGAATAAATCAGACATATATAACTATATATAAAATATCTTTTGATATATTGCATGTTCAGATATTCTGGTGGCCATGAAACTTTTGTGCAAATGATCAAAAACGCTGGCTGGCAACTTAAAAAAACAAAAAAAAACAGGGAAAGAGTTACGAGACTGAATGGCAATAATGTTTGTTATGATGGTTGTATATTTAATAAATGCACAGTGAAATAAAGTAGCTGTTGGAAGAACAACATCACATCAACACTGACAAACCACAGATCATACTTACAGCAATTACAGTCAGCACAATTACACACACACACACACACACACACACACACACACACTACTGTGAGGCTCAGAGAGCAGATTGTCGTGTGTGTGTGTGTGTGTGTGTGTGTGTGTGTGTGTGTGTGTGTGTGTGTGTGTGTGTGTGTGTGTGTGTGTGTGTGTGTGTGTGTGTGTGTGTGTGTGTGTGTGTGTGTGTGTGTGTGTTAACTGAAGCCGGTATGTTTGCGTCCTCATACTGTCATGATCGTGTTTGAGGAGTGTGTATCCATAACAAAGCGTTCAGCACAGATTTCTGACTCACTGTTTGTTTGTTTTTGGCTTATTTATTTGAAGCGATCTGAAGTAGCCGAGAGCTGCAGACGTGTGTGTGTGTGTGTGTGTGTGTGTGTGTGTGTGTGTGTGTGTGTGTGTGTGTGTGTGTGTGTGTGTGTGTGTGTGTGTGTGTGTGTGTGTGTCAGAGACCGGTTCAACTGGATCTGTGACGGTCTAAACAGATTACAGTAACTCACATGTACATTGAGGAGTTTACACTGGACTCAAGCTGAACATCTGTTTGATCAGTTCATGCTTTCTCTGGGAATCGAACCAAATTGTTTAAACTATTGTAAAATAAGTCAGAGATATGATAATGCTATAGTCTATAGACTCGATCTGCTTTAGTTTTACGTCGAGATGTTTGAACAACAGATGATCTACGAGGTCTGATGGTTTCGTCTGCTATTTATTCTGGAATCACACATGTTGTGCTTCATTTTCAATACAAATTCAAATAAATTTTAAGCTAACCAATGAAGAGACATGATGTGAAATCTTTGAGCAATGATTTACACCAATTCCGTTAAATTTCCAATAAAAAAACGGCATCTGTGGTTGCCAGAAATTTACTGTAAAAAATATGGTAGCAACAGACTTAACTTTAATTTACAGTAAAAAAACATATTTCACTATCTGATATAATGTTCATTTACCGACCTATTGAAATACTATCTGTTTGGTACCATTGTAATACACTGATATCCACCAATCACAGCGTTGATGAGAGTCACATGATCAATCAAAGCTCATATCAAGCAGCATTTCCACAAGAAAGTTATTATTAATATATAGAAGCTGCACAGTCATTCACACATACACTAAACACCATCATGGTAACACACACATTTTTTTTTTTTAAATGCAATAAACATTAATTTGACAACATTAATTGTAACATAAAACCCTAATGTGATTTAAAAAACTAAGAAAAACAGTTATTTAAAAAACAAAACATGAAAAGCGAAGTGTCACGCAGGGAATTGTTGAAATTGTTTTTCCTGTAAATTATACAACGATTCTTCACTTCCAAAAACTGTAAATTTAACAGTATTTTACTGTAAAATTACATTAAATGTACGGTTGGATCTATCACAGTTATTCACCGTATATAATACAGAAACTTTCTGTTAACCAATTAACAGTTTTTCACCATTTTACCGTCACGATAATTTTTTAAAAGTATAGAATTCAAAATAAGATAATTTGTCCTTAATTCCAAAAAAACACAATCAGCTAATTGTAAGAAAGTTATTATTAATATATAGAAGCTGCACAGTCATTCACACACACACTAAACACCATCATGGTAACACACACATTTTTTTTTAAAATGCAATAAACATTAATTTGACAACATTAATTGTAACATAAAACCCTAAAGTGATTTAAAAAACTAAGAAAAACAGTTAAAAAAAAACATGTCACGCAGGGAATTGTTGAAATTGTTTTCCCTGTAAATTATACAACGATTTGTTCTTTTTCACTTCCAAAAACTGTAAATTTTATGGTATTTTACTGTAAAATTACATTAAATGTACGGTTAGATCTATCACAGTTATTCACCGTATATAATACAGAAACTTTCTGTTGACCAATTAACAGTTTTTCACCATTTTACCGTTAAAATCACGATAATTTTTTAAAAGTATAGAATTCAAAATAAGATAATTTGTCCTTAATTCCAAAAAACACAATCAGCTAATTGTGACAGAAAGAAAGAGAATGAGTTTTTAGTTTCAGCCAAAACAGTAATAGTGAACCGTGATTCTTCTGTAAGAATCCATGTGCATATATAATAATAATCACTGATGATCATGATTATGGGGTTTCATAAGTTATAAAGCTCATAACTTATTTTCATAGTTGTAGTATCGGTCCGTCGTGTTGGTTTGAGTCACGTATTGGGGCGGTCAGAGAGTCAGTGGAGTGTTTACTGAGTCACTCCCTCTCACAGCTGTGACACACACACTCACACACACACACACACACACACACACGAGGAGCCATTATGAACCCACTGACCTCCTCCACTCTGGTACCGTTAGAGAGTCTGATTTTACACAATGCTCGCAGACAGGATCAGATCTTCTGCATTTCTCCCGTGTGTGTGTGTGTGTGTGTGTGTGTGTGTGTGTGTGTGTGTGTGTGTGTGTGTGTGTGTGTGTGTGTGTGTGTGTGTGTGTGTGTGTGTGTGTGTGTGTGTGTGTGTCTGCAGAAGCGATTGAGTGCTGGAGTTTCTCCAGTGTTTGGCAGGAGTGTGTGAGAGTGAATCTCTCCAGCTGTAATTACAGTGAGTTCTGCTGGCGTGTGTCTCAGGATTGGACAGAAGAAGGAGACGAGCCCGCAGGCCAGAGCCGGTCTGGTTTAGCCGGTGTGTGTGTGTGTGTGTGTGTGTGTGTGTGTGTGTGTGTGTGTGTGTGTGTGCGTGTGTTTAAAAGCCTGTGGAGGGAAAAAAACATGCGTCTGAGATTTAGTCACCAGTGCAACACTGATAAAAGTAAGAGGGAAAAACACAAAGAATTGTCTTTGACATAAGAAGGCCTGCACTGCCAAAAAAAAATTTGTTTTCCAGTAAAAAATATGAAACATTATTAAAACAAGATACACTTACTGGAGACACAAAATGACAACAACAACAAAAGAAAAAGGTTTAAGCAAAACTCACTTCATTTTGTTCCGGTTTTCAGAAAACATTTATGTATATTTGTACTGGAAAACAAGACAATAATACTAAGCAAGAATAATTTACTGCAGAAATGTTCATGAATATGTTTCAGGATTAGTTTCAAACGTGTAGTTTGGTGAATAATCGATTGCTTTTTAGACAGTCGGTCCTGTTTCCCAGTTAACAAATGAAACTTTTTGTTTTCTTTCCTGTCCTCCCCGCCTCTCTCTCCCCTTTCGCTTGGCCGTCGTCCAGAACTCCTCAAACAATCGCCTGAGCGTCTGCAGTGTGTGTGTGTGTGTGTGTGTGCGCAGTCTTTATGGCCATAAACAAACCGTTCGTCTCCACCTCCTGCAGGTCCTGACAGCTGTGGCACAATACAACCCCACCTGTGTGTGTGTGTGCGTGTGCGCGCGCGCGCGTGCGTGCGTGTGTGTGTGTGTGTGTGTGTGTGCGTGTGCGCGCGTGCGTGCGTGTGTGTGTGTGTGTGTGTGTGTGTGCGCGCGTGCGTGCGTGTGTGTGTGTGTGTATGTGCGTGCCAATATTGTGATTTTTATTATTATTTTTATATGAAGAACACGGTTACTCTTTGACTTTGGAAATAAATTACACTTAATGATTTTTATTTAAAAAAAATTGTATTTACTTGAACTTGAGATTTAATTCAACTAAAAAAAGTAAAATAATTATATATATATATATATATATATATATAAATATTTTCATGATTTGTTATCACAACTTTTTATCTTTTGTCAAATCAACTTCAATAACTAATGTGTGAAGATAACTATACTATTTTGAGTTTCTGTTTATTAAAGCATTCTTTTTCATTGTAATAACTAATATTTTTAATTACCACAAACTCAACATTTTAAGGCAACAAGGTAACTTGCTTTTTTAAGTTAAACCTATTTTTTTTTTTATAGTGATATATATATATAAGGAATAATTGACGTCGGGCCTTTGAATTATTAGAAAATAATGCATAATGCGGCCCAGAGTCAGTTATTCCGCTTATACTGCAGTTACTACACCTCACATTGTTCAGATGATGTATTTCAAGACATTTGTCAGGTTTTTGTACAGTACTCCAGTAAACGTACTTTGTTTCTGTCCACCTGACGCCTTTATCCACTTGTTATGACGCAAGACAAAGCGAGAGATGTTGAAATCCTGTATAAGTCAGAAGGTCTGTACGGTGCGGTGAGTGAAGACTAGCAGAACTCGTGTCACACTGAGATCTTTTATTCTCGGCGTAACTTGAGCAGGTTTATAATGAATCTGTAACCGGAGCCGATGAGAGTTGAAGAGTTCAGCATAAGCTCCTCCGGCTGATTCGGTCTCCGTCACACAGCAGGCGTCCTCGTGCGATCGGCTGGCGAGTGTGTGTTCACAGCTCTCCACACACTGTTGAATGTTTTTACACATGCATGTGCCGTGCTGTCATCAGACGTACTGTAATCCCATCAAAACAAGAAGCAAAACATGATTTACATGCAGGATTGAAAACATTCACCATGTTTGAGCAACACAACAAGTCAACTTCTGACCCAACCAATAGAGTGAGTTTCTGATCCACTGACCAATGCCAGTTTGGAAACATGTTTGGAAACAATCATTGGTTTCGCAATTCTGTTTGGCGATGCATGTTGCACGAACAAAAATCAGCATTAAAATGTATTTGCAGTTGTCAGAGGTGGACAGTAACAAAGTACATTTACTTAAGTACACTTTTGGAGTATCTGTACTTTACTTGAGTATTATTTTTTCTGGAAACTTTTACTTTAACTTCACTACATTTGAAAGACAAATATCATACTTTCTACTCCACTACATTTCTGTCGAGGCCCTCGAGTAGAGAGTAACGTCAGGGATGATTGTGGTTGGAAATGAAAGTCTGGTTGACGCCAGAACTCGACTGATGTTGGTTTCTGACGTCAACCGATTTTCAACCACAATACAACGTCTGTCCGACGCTGGAGATTAACGTCAATCTGACATTGGATTCTGACATCAACTTGATTTTCATTTTCAATGTTGGGATTGGTCTTCTAAATGCGAATTGTATCAATGTTTTGGAGCACACTAGCTTATAGATAACAAGGCTAACATATTCATACACTCTAAAAATGCTGGGTTGTTTCAACCCAATTTTGGGTAAAATATGGACAAACCCAGCCGTTGGGTTAAATTTTTACATTACATTTTTAACCCAACGTTTGGGTTTGTCCATATTTTACCCAAAATTGGGTTGAAACAACCCAGCATTTTTTAGAGTGCTAAAAGCCAAAAAACTGGGAACAGCCGTTTGTGTGTCCGAACCCATTGTGGACGTTATTGAGTGACTTATTCAATCCCACGACTGGAACTGTGTTGTAGAAATAAATGTGATATTGATATGAGGGCAGGCAGGCAGAGATTCAGAGGCATAAGGTACTGTAAGCATTACATATAACAATGCAACAATAATAAAACAATGCATTGACACTTACTTTCATACTTAAGTACTTTTAAAAACGAGTACACCGTAAAAAAAAATTGCTGCGAGTATTTATCACAACTTAAAATGCAACATTGTTTCAACTGTGTGTTCATGCTTGACTTGAAATATTAAGTTTAGTTAACTTTAGTTTAGTTAAGTTGGATATTTAAGTTATCTCAACAAATTTTAAGTTGTTATAACTAATCGCAGCCACATTTTTTACAGTGTACTTCTGTACTAAAATCGGTCTTTACAACTTTTACTTGTAACGGAGTAATATTTGACCAGTAGTATCTGTACTTTTACTCAAGTAAGGAAGTTGTGTACTTTGTCCACCCCTGCTAGTTGTTCTGTGTAGTTGACATTTCTCACATTATCAGTTTATTCGCTATAGTTTATAAAATGGTAATAAAATATGAGCAGAACTCAGTTGATATCTGACAGGTTTTGTCCATCCTTCTGTTAGACTGTCACACACACACACACACACACACACACACACACACACACACACACACGCGCACACACACACACACACACACACACACACACACACACACACAGTTGATATTTGACAGGTTTTCCTTCTGTTAGACTGTCTCACACATACACACACACACACACACACACACACACAGGTTTTGTCCATCCTTCTGTTAGACTGTCACACACATGAATTATGTTGAATATCTGTCAGCTGGTAAATTTAACTACACAATTAGATAATACCAGTTTAGCTCCACCAGTGAGCAAGCAATGCTTCGTTGTGTTCAGTGTGTGTGTGAAAGAGCATTAGCAGTTACAGACACACACTGAAGAACACATGACCAGCTCAAAGTGACCCAATCATTTTTGGTCACAAAATGTTACTGGTTGTCACTGTATGAAGAATTATTATGTATAATATGTCACTTTATTTTGCTCTCCTCACTTAGATAAATCAGTTAAATGTCCTGCACACACTAGCAAAACAATATCAAAAATGATATCTGGTGTCTGCATCGTTCTTGGTTTGCCTGTAGATAATGAATGCGTGTCTGTGAGTGTGTTCGGTGTGAAGCTGATACCGTGATAAAGCAGACGGCGCTCGTCTTAACCTCAGCGGAGTCGATGTGGTCGCGCTGAACCGCTGAGGTCTTCGGATGCAGACGCTGGTGGCTTTCCACAGAACTCATCCGGGTTTAGATCGAGGGCTGACAGACTCGGCTTCCGTGATAACACTTACTGAGAAACACACGATAGACGCACACATGGCTCAACAGAACTCTAGACGACCTCCTCATGAAGCTTTTATTCATTTATCCATCCTTAATGAACAGGAACAAATGAGTAACACATTATTAACACTCTAGTAACTACTATTAACTAACAAGAAACTCTGATTAACAAATTAAGTAGTAAGTCATATTTTTTTATACCTCCCAGAGAACTATAAGAACTACAGGTTCATAATTAATATTAATACCACATAATGAATAATATAAGGTAATAGTGACTCAAGTATTAGCAAATCCTTCAGAAGGAACTACTAATCGTTTGGATCAGTATCTAAAGAAAAAACGTGAAACTCCCTATAACTACTGAAGTCCTTGTAAGCTTTTGAGTTTTTCAAGAGTGATTCCTTCCGATGGTTTTGGTAACACTTTAGTCTTGTGTGTTTCCATGATCTGCACTTTAGATTCTGATCCAAATGATCAGAGTCATTACTGTCATTACTGTCCACAACCTCCAAAGCTTACAGTGTTCAGTCAATATTAGGGAGTTATCGTGCTTTTCTCTTTAGATACTGAACCAAATTATTATTAATTGACCGTTCGCAAAGACCCGCCCCCCCTTAGTTACTGTCGCTATGTCCGACAAGCTACGCCGCTCTCACACACACACCATGTTCTCAGCAGTGAACAACACATCGCGGAGCAGAGAGACACTGACAACACACTGACAGACACAGACCAGCTTACTTTTCGGTTACTTTTGATATTAAACGTGAACAAAGTCTCACTTTTCAAATTTGTTCATTTTTTTAAAGAAATGTAAACAATAAATAGTGTTTTGTGGCTCTTTAATGTGTGTGACAGATCGCTCAGTTAAAGCCGCTCGTGAACCGATCATCTCTTACTTCTAGTTCATTTACAGCATCAAATAAACATGAATGAACATCAGAAGGAATGTTGTTTTAACCGCGGAGAGACGTCAGTACACTCCGCTTCTCAAGCTCAAATCCTCCCATGTTGATCTACTAACTCTCCTGACCGCTTTGTCCGACAAAATGGCGGATGGCGAAGTATGATTGGTCAGATCACCTGTCAATCAATGAGTCATTAGTAGAGGGTTACCATTACCTTATATTGTACATTATGCATTATTCACATTAATTATGAACCTGTATACTGTAGTTCTATAGTTCTCTTGGAAGGTATGAAAAAAGTAGTAGTTAGCTAATAGTGAACTTCCACATTCAACTGAGAGCTATTACTCACTAATTCATTATCCAGAGTTTCCCGTTAGTTAATAGTAGCTACTAGAGTGTTAATAGTGCGTTACTCATTTGTTCCTGTGTAGTTGGGAACACTTCCCATAAATCCTGAACTGGGAACACTTCCCATAAATCCTGATGTACTCGTTACATCATAAGAAGAATGGCATCTACGCTAATTTTTGTGTCTTTGTTTATCCTGAGGTTTTCCCGCAGCCTGCCGGCCAGACAAGTGGTTTGTTCAGATTTGGTTTGTAGGGAATTACAAACATGCGCACATATATTCAAACGCACATAACTATAGAATTAATTCTTGATGCGCACGTGAGCGCCATCAGCGTTTCTCACAGGTTCAGTTTAAAGTCTGTGTAGAGAGAACGGTGTCGTCTTAGCGGCCCATAATTTAACAACTAATGATCCTTTCGACGGAAGTGAATCAATCAAAACTAACTTTAGCTGGAAAATATCATTATTCAAGAACCGCTATAAAGCCAAAACAATCTGTTACCTTACATTATACGTTTATCTCTGTAAAGCCGCTTTGAAACAATCTACATTGTTAAAAGCGCTATATAAATGAAGATGACTTGACTAGTTATTCATTAAGGATGGAACGGTATTTTAAAGTGTTACCGAAAATTAAGGTCATTGATTGCCGGTACTCACTCTCATGACGTTTCATCTTCGAAACAAAAATTACGATATTTTTGATGAAATCTAAAAGAGATTTCTGTCTGCGCAACTGAAACTTTGGCGCTTCAAAAAGTTCATAAAGAGATTGTAAAACTATATGAATTTAGCAATTTATTCAAATTTTTTCGATGAACAGATTGAATTTAGGCTGTTAATCACATTTAATCATTCATCAACCAGTGGTATAAAGTATTGGAGTAAATATAATTAGTTACTGTACTTATCTTTTTGGCTACTTTACTGAGTATCAAATATATTAGCAACTTTTCCTCTCTACGTAACTACATTTTTGATTAAGTAAATGTACTTTTTACTCCAATACATTTGTGATGAGTAATGCATTAACACATTACATTTTGCAGCAGTTTTGCTACAAAGGAAGTGATATTGCAGTTAAGGAACTATATAATGTGTGTTTTACCTTTACTCACACAAGCGTGTCCATGAGGTTGCTTTACGTGAATGCGAGTGTTATTAGCAGTAGATGTGAATCACAGGTGTTTGATTGAGGAGATGATGAGGCCGAAACCAGCATATCCAGTGCAAGTAGACTTTGATTATGTCATTTTACTTAACATTATTTTATTTATCCACTATATTGATGAGACATTTATGAAAGAAATTGGTTTACTGATTGCCGTTTTGTGCACTTGAGCTTAACTGAGACTTGAGAGTTTGTAGACGTTTAAGAGGCTGTTGTGTCTTTTATTTATTGCAATATTTAGGTGTTCAGTTTAATTTTGATTTTAGAAAATAAACACGATTTCTCATCTTACAAATACATTAGTTATTTTCACTGGCATGTCTCTTGGGTGTCGAGGTGCATATTTTACATTCAGTATGAGTAAAATACTTAAGTACTGTTCAAATCAGATCTTTTACTCAAGTCGTATTGGAATTGGTGACTTGTAATGGAGTAATTTTTGCTGTGAGGTATCTGTACTTTTACTCATTACACCATGTCATCAACACACACCAGTTTTGGCAAACGGAAGATCAAGCATGATCACTTGACGTGCAAGAACCAATGAGCTTCATTCTCGTGTTACGCATCACATATGAGCTTCTGCAAGAACCAATGAGGTTCATTCTCCAGTTACGCATCACATATGAGCTTCAGCAAGAACCAATGAGGTTCATTCTCCAGTTACGCATCACATATGAGCTTCAGCAAGAACCAATGAGCTTCATTCTCCTGTTACGCATCACATATGAGCTTCTGCAAGAACCAATGAGCTTCATTCTCCTGTTACGCATCACATATGAGCTTCTGCAAGAACCAATGAGGTTCATTCTCCTGTTACACATCACATATGAGCTTCTGCAAGAACCAATGAGCTTCATTCTCCTGTTACGCATCACATATGAGCTTCAGCAAGAACCAATGAGGTTCATTCTCCTGTTACACATCACATATGAGCTTCTGCAAGAACCAATGAGCTTCATTCTCGTGTTACGCATCACATATGAGCTTCTGCAAGAACCAATGAGGTTCATTCTCGTGTTACGCATCACATATGAGCTTCTGCAAGAACCAATGAGCTTCATTCTCCTGTTACGCATCACATATGAGCTTCTGCAAGAACCAATGAGCTTCATTCTCCTGTTACGCATCACATATGAGCTTCTGCAAGAACCAATGAGCTTCATTCTCCTGTTACGCATCACATATGAGCTTCAGCAAGAACCAATGAGCTTCATTCTCCTGTTACACATCACATATGAGCTTCTGCAAGAACCAATGAGCTTCATTCTCGTGTTACGCATCACATATGAGCTTCTGCAAGAACCAATGAGGTTCATTCTCGTGTTACGCATCACATATGAGCTTCTGCAAGAACCAATGAGCTTCATTCTCCTGTTACGCATCACATATGAGCTTCTGCAAGAACCAATGAGCTTCATTCTCCTGTTACACATCACATATGAGCTTCTGCAAGAACCAATGAGCTTCATTCTCCTGTTACGCATCACATATGAGCTTCTGCAAGAACCAATGAGGTTCATTCTCGTGTTACGCATCACATATGAGCTTCAGCAAGAACCAATGAGGTTCATTCTCCTGTTACACATCACATATGAGCTTCTGCAAGAACCAATGAGCTTCATTCTCGTGTTACGCATCACATATGAGCTTCTGCAAGAACCAATGAGGTTCATTCTCGTGTTACGCATCACATATGAGCTTCTGCAAGAACCAATGAGCTTCATTCTCCTGTTACGCATCACATATGAGCTTCTGCAAGAACCAATGAGCTTCATTCTCCTGTTACACATCACATATGAGCTTCTGCAAGAACCAATGAGGTTCATTCTCGTGTTACGCATCACATATGAGCTTCTGCAAGAACCAATGAGCTTCATTCTCCTGTTACGCATCACATATGAGCTTCTGCAAGAACCAATGAGCTTCATTCTCCTGTTACGCATCACATATGAGCTTCTGCAAGAACCAATGAGCTTCATTCTCGTGTTACGCATCACATATGAGCTTCTGCAAGAACCAATGAGCTTCATTCTCCTGTTACGCACTTTGATCAGTTCATCACTTTGACTCAAGTACTCATGCGTGTTTCCACCAACACAAGAACATGTTCAGTATGTAATCAGGCTGTACATTTGCAATGCATCGGTCAATAATCCACAATTTCATCGAGTATGCTAGTCCTAAAGTGTAACTGTTACCCAGCGAGGTCAAACGAGACTCGGGTTGTTCTGATCACTCGCTGCCAGGACTGTACACGTGTTTCAGGAGCTTATTCATGACTGTAGGTGTGTATATAATCCCATTGTTGATCTGCATAGTGCCAGAAGTGCTTTTGTTTTCATCGTTATGTAGTCCGGTGCTCTCTGCTTTTACTTTGTGACTTTTTAGTGTAAGATAAATGAAGCTATTCTATAAAGTGTTGAACATGTAGTATGTTCCTGGTTTTGCAGTTATCTGCTCTGACTACTGAATGCGCTCCCAATATTTTTACATCTGACCCTTTTTAACTTATTACACTTTACACATCTTTTAGTTTAATACACCAATGCCAAAACACACATATATTCTTGAGCTGAGCTGTCATATTTTTCTCTTAAAAACATTAAAGTCTTGTTGTGAGCGAAGAGCTGGAGTTGCAAGCGCTGCAAACGCTTATCCAAAACAAGAGATAAGACTGGCTGTAAATAACCGTGTTTGGCCGGCAGGAAAGCCAGACGTACGGCTATTGTTTTGGCAACCGCTGACCTGTCATAATTCTCTGGCTTTGACGGGATTAGCAGACCTGCGATAAGCTCGTCCATGCCGTCACAGTTTCAAACAATAACTTATATGATCTGTCCTGCAGCGCTGGCATCTTCCCTCGAGGCCTGAGCTGTGGTCAGATGGCAGAGATTAGCTCCCGGTGACTTTCCTGACCTGTGGAACAAAGACTTGCTCTCGCTCACGACATCTGACGGGTCGAGCAGCTTCAGGATCAGGGTTTCTTCTGACCGTCTTGGCATCATAGAAAGTTAAGAAGTGAAACACTAATGTTGTTCATGCCTTCATCTGTTTGGGCCGAACCCGAGTTCATCCGCTGCGAGATGCTCGCTCAAGGCACTTTCAAGCTGCAACTTTAAACATTATATTATATTATATATACATTATATTAATGTCTGCAAGTTTGGTGGGCAAAAAAAACACACACACACACACACACACACACACACAACCACACACTCACACAAACACAACCACACACACACACACACACACACAACCACACACTCACACAAACACAACCACACACACACACACACACACACAACCACACACACACACACAACCACACACACACACACGTACACTACCTTTCCAATAATCTTCGTTAAGATAACGATAAACGATAATAATCTGAAAGAGTCTCTACTGCTCACCAAGGCTGCATTTATTTGATCAAAAATACAGTAGAAATTGTGAAATATTATTATAATGTAAATCATCTGTTTTCTATGTGAATATATAGTAAAGTGTAATTTATTCCTGTGATCAAAGCTGAATTTATCATCATTACTCCAGTCTTTGATGAATAGAAAGTTGAAGAGAACAGCATTTATTTGAAATATAATCTTTTGTAACATTATAAATGTCTTTACTGTTACTTTTGATCAATTTAATATGTCCTTGTTAAATAAAAATATTAAAATTATACTGACCCCAAACTTTTAAATACTATTTAAAAAAAATGCATTTACACCTTAAATAAGTTTATTAATTATGATATAAATGTATTAATTATACTATTAATTATTATTATACTTTAATAAATTATTTGATTCAAAACGTCTTACAACAAAAAACGCAAAACACAAAAAAAATAATGACAATGAAATAGAGTGCCTTTTTTGTGTAGTGGGTTTTAATTTACTTTTTAAACAATAATTGTGTAGAGAAAGTATGCGTTCTCAGCTCTCACCTGGATTATGAACCCATCATACTTTATACACGGATGCCTGCCAAAAGATTGCCATCAAATTATTATCTGTTAATATCAATCAAATAATGTCTCTCGATGCATGAGCACAGCAAATCTCTTCTGTATTCAAACTGTTTTCTGAGTTGTGTCATGAACATGAATCATTTTGAAGCTGCTAATGTGTTTTTTTGGTGAAATAGAAAAACCAACAATCTAAAGAAACTCGGTCTCGGTGGAACAGAGCGTCACTGTTCTCTAAGACTCTGGAACAAAGGCGCATGGCGGAGATGTTCCTGACGCCGGGGGGGGTAAACCAGCATGCGGTTGGCTGGTGTCCAGAGGTTTGGGTTAATCATTAGTGTCCAGCAAACACTCAACGACTGACACGGTCCCACAACCTCTGCAGACTTTCTCTTCACGGGAAGCTTTTATTTAGCTTGCTTAGACTTTATTTTGTAGATGAGGATAATTACTCCAGCGCAGATCGCTAACTGCAGTGAGAAACGCGATCTGGTAGGACGCCACATGGGACAGATTTATTGTGTGTCCATCAGGGCTTCACGGTTCTCTCAGCAACTCTCGCATGAGGGATCGAGCCAACCGAGACGAGCCAGAGAGGTTTCGTCAAGCGTGTCGACGTGTGTATTTGTTAATAATTCCACAAGGATATTGCACTTCATTCCAAATCAATCATTTTAACTGTTGCCGAGTAAATAGTCTGTGTATGTGATAAAAACATGATAAACTTGATCAGGTCAGCTAAAAAACACTGTAGAAACGAGACATTTCTCTTATAAATCTCAGCAGAGTCTCGGTTATCAACTTTGTCTCGGATGTTTCTCCTCAAATAAACGGTGGAAACGCGGCTTAACTTCACTTTCACACACACCCCTCGTCTGACTGGAAGGGGTGGAGGTACTGGTCTGGGGCTGGAGGTACTGGTCTGCTCATCTCAGACGATTGGAAATTTAATCATTTACCACCTCTGTGTAACAACAGCTATTTTTAGTGGAGTACCTCAGGGCTCTATTCTGGGTCCGCTTCTTTTTAATTTGTATATGCGTCCGCTGGGGGATATTATTAGGAAGCATAATATTTTATTCAATTTTTATGCAGATGATACACAGCTGTATCTCCCTTTGAAAGCCGGCGAGTCCATTCAGACCTTGATGGACTGTATTCGGGACATTAAGGAATGGTTATCGATTAACTTTCTCCAACTTAATGAGGACAAAACAGAAATTATTGTCTTTGGCCCACCAAAACTGAGAAATAATCTTTTTAAGGAATCTTTTTTCCTCTCAGGTCAGGAACCTTGGTGTCATTCTTGACTCTGAATTATGTTTAACCAAACAGATTAATTTGGTTGTAAAAAATGTTTTTTATCAGTTGCGGTTAATTTCCAAACTAAAATAATTTTTGTCATTCCACGATTTGGAGAATGTTATTCAGTTTGGGCCGTGAATGTGTGTTTGGGCCGTGACTGAGTGTGTGTGTTTGGGCCGTGAATGTGTGTTTGGGCCGTGACTGAGTGTGTGTGTTTGGGCCGTGAATGTGTGTTTGGGCCGTGACTGAGTGTGTGTGTTTGGGCCGTGAATGTGTGTTTGGGCCGTGACTGAGTGTGTGTGTTTGGGCCGTGAATGTGTGTTTGGGCCGTGAGTGTGTGTTTGGGCCGTGAGTGTGTGTTTGGGCCGTGAGTGTGTGTTTGGGCCGTGAATGTGTGTTTGGGCCGTGACTGAGTGTGTGTGTTTGGGCCGTGAATGTGTGTTTGGGCCGTGAGTGTGTGTTTGGGCCGTGAATGTGTGTTTGGGCCTTGAGTGTGTGTTTGGGCCGTGAGTGTGTGTTTGGGCCGTGAGTGTGTGTTTGGGCCGTGAATGTGTGTTTGGGCCGTGACTGAGTG
>NC_136888.1:34904216-34946716 GCF_949152265.1 Phoxinus phoxinus
CCGCACACGAAACACACTCATCTCTCCGCACACGAAACACACTCATCTCTCCGCACACGAAACACACTCATCTCTCCGCACACGAAACACACTCATCTCTCCGCACACGAACACCACTCATCTCTCCGCACACGAAACACACTCATCTCTCCGCACACGAAACACACTCATCTCTCCGCACACGAAACACACTCATCTCTCCGCACACGGAACACACTCATCTCTCCGCACACGAAACACAGCTCATCTCTCCGCACACGAAACACACTCATCTCTCCGCACACGAAACACACTCATCTCTCCGCACACGAACACACTCATCTCTCCGCACACGAAACACACTCATCTCTCCGCACACGAAACACATCATCTCTCCGCACACGAACACACTCATCTCTCCGCACACGAACACACAACTCATCTCTCCGCACACGAAACACAGCTCATCTCTCCGCACACGACACACACTCATCTCTCCGCACACGGAAACACACTCATCTCTCCGCACACGAAACACACTCATCTCTCCGCACACGAAACACACTCATCTCACCGCACACGAAACACACTCATCTCTCCGCACACGGACACACACTCATCTCTCCGCACACGAACACACTCATCTCTCCGCACACGAAACACACTCATCTCTCCGCACACGGAACACACTCATCTCTCCGCACACGAAACACACTCATCTCTCCGCACACGACACACACTCATCTCTCCGCACACGAAACACAGCTCATCTCTCCGCACACGAAACACAGCTCATCTCTCCGCACACGACACACACTCATCTCTCCGCACACGAAACACACTCATCTCTCCGCACACGACACACACTCATCTCTCCGCACACGACACACACTCATCTCTCCGCACACGAAACACAGTCATCTCTCCGCACACGACACACACTCATCTCTCCGCACACGACACACACTCATCTCTCCGCACACGAAACACACTCATCTCTCCGCACACGACACACACTCATCTCTCCGCACACGACACACAGTCATCTCTCCGCACACGACACACACTCATCTCTCGCACACGACACACACTCATCTCTCCGCACACGACACACACTCATCTCTCCGCACACGACACACACTCATCTCTCCGCACACGACACACACTCATCTCTCCGCACACGAAACACACGTCATCTCTCCGCACACGACACACACTCATCTCTCCGCACACGACACACACTCATCTCTCCGCACACGAAACACAGTCATCTCTCCGCACACGACACACACTCATCTCTCCGCACACGACACACATCATCTCTCCGCACACGAAACACACTCATCTCTCCGCACACGGACACACACTCATCTCTCCGCACACGAAACACAGTCATCTCTCCGCACACGACACACACTCATCTCTCCGCACACGACACACACTCATCTCTCCGCACACGAAACCACAGCTCATCTCTCCGCACACGACACACACTCATCTCTCCGCACACGAAACACAGTCATCTCTCCGCACACGACACACACTCATCTCTCCGCACACGACACACACTCATCTCTCCGCACACGAAACACACTCATCTCTCCGCACACGACACACACTCATCTCTCCGCACACGACACACACTCATACTCTCCGCACACGACACACACTCATCTCTCCCGCACACGACACACACTCATCTCTCCGCACACGAAACACAGCTCATCTCTCCGCACACGACACACACTCATCTCTCCGCACACGACACACACTCATCTCTCCGCACACGACACACACTCATCTCTCCGCACACGACACACACTCATCTCTCCGCACACGAAACACACTCATCTCTCCGCACACGACACACACTCATCTCTCCGCACACGACACACACTCATCTCTCCGCACACGACACACACTCATCTCTCGCACACGGAACACACACTCATCTCTCCGCACACGAAACACAGTCATCTCTCCGCACACGAAACACACTCATCTCTCCGCACACGAAACACAGTCATCTCTCCGCACACGACACACACTCATCTCTCCGCACACGACACACACTCATCTCTCCGCACACGAAACACAGTCATCTCTCCGCACACGAACACAGTCATCTCTCCGCACACGAACACACTCATCTCTCGCACACGACACACACTCATCTCTCCGCACACGAAACACAGTCATCTCTCGCACACGACACACACTCATCTCTCCGCACACGACACACACCACTCATCTCTCCGCACACGAAACACAGTCATCTCTCCGCACACGACACACACTCATCTCTCCGCACACGACACCACACTCATCTCTCGCACACGACCACACACTGGATGAGCCGTTATTCCCGGAGCTGGAGAAACTGCAGGATCCTTCAGCAAGGGTCAAAGCTTTACTGCGGGATTTACTGCAAAAGATCTGAGTCATTCGCCGTAGAAAGATTGAGATGTAAATCAAACGTTAAATCTTGAGTTTTATCAGACAGATCATTGTCTATTTTAAAATACTCTTCTTAGTAAGAGTAAGAAACTATTGAATTGGTAATGATTTAATCATCTGTGAGGACTGGTTGAGCTTCAGGCGTGTTTGACATTCATACTGACCTGTGTGAGCTTCAAAGGTCAAACTCATTCAGGGGACACACACCGAGCGCAGATGCGCGTTTGAAATCTGTGCGCTACAAAGCCTGGGTTCTGCCAGCGAGCGGCTCAGTCGATCAAACCCAGCGGGTCCGACGGCTTTCATCTCTGGACCCGCACACGCAGAAGCACAACACACAGCTGACAAACTATTAAAACAGATTTATTGAGGCTCATTCAGTGATGTCAGAGGTACAGAAAACAATGCAGTAGTCATGTCAGAGCTGCTGGGGTCAGAGGTCAAGAGTCAGTCAGGGATCAGAGCTGCTGGGGTCAGAGCTGCTGGGGTCAGTCAGGTGTCAGAGCTTTTGGGGTCAGGGATCAGAGCTGCTGGGGTCAGAGGTGCTGCTGGGGTCAGAGGTGCTGCTGGGGTCAGAGCTGCTGGGGTCAGTCAGGGGGTCAGAGGTCAGAGCTGCTGGGGTCAGTCAGGGGTCAGAGCTGTTGGGGTCAGAGCTGCTAGGGTCAGTCAGAGCTCTTGGGGTCAGTCAGGGATCAGAGCTGCTGGGGTCAGGTGTCAGAGGTGTCAGAGGTCAGAGCTTTTGGGGTCAGGGATCAGAGCTGCTGGGGTCAGAGGTGCTGCTGGGGTCAGAGGTGCTGCTGGGGTCAGAGGCTGCTGGGGTCAGTCAGGCGTCAGAGGTCAGAGGTCAGAGCTGCTGGGGTCAGAGGTGCTGCTGGGGTCAGTCAGGCGTCAGAGGTCAGAGCTTGCTGGGGTCAGTCCAGGGGTCAGAGCTCTTGGGGGTCAGTCAGGCGTCAGAGGTCGGAGCTGTTGGGTCAGTCAGGGGTCAGAGCTGTTGGGGTCAGAGCTGCTAGGGTCAGTCAGAGCTCTTGGGGTCAGTCAGAGGTTAGGGGTCAGAGCTGCTGGGGTCAGGGGTCAGAGCTGCTGGGGTCAGTCAGGCATCAGAGGTCAGAGCTTTTGGGGTCAGGGATCAGAGCTGCTGGGGTCAGTCAGGCATCAGATGGTCAGAGCTTTTGGGGTCAGGGATCAGAGCTGCTGGGGTCAGAGGTGCTGCTGGGGTCAGTCAGGCGTCAGAGGTCAGAGCTGCTGGGGTCAGTCAGGGGTCAGAGCTCTTGGGGTCAGTCAGGCGTCAGAGGTCGGAGCTGTTGGGGTCAGTCAGGGTCAGGAGCAGTTGGGGTCAGAGCTGCTGGGGTCAGTCAGAGGTCAGAGCTGCTGGGGTCAGTCAGGGGGTCAGAGCTGCTGGGGTCAGTCAGAGGTCAGAGCTCTTGGGGTCAGAGCTGCTGGGGTCAGTCAGAGGTCAGAGCTGCTGGGGGTCAGTCAGGGGGTCAGAGCTGCTGGGGTCAGGGGGTCAGAGGTCAGAGCTGCTGGGGTCAGTCAGGCGTCAGAGGTCAGAGCTTTTGGGTCAGAGATCAGAGCTGCTGGGTCAGAGGTGCTGCTGGGGTCAGTCAGGCGTCAGAGCTGCTGGGGTCAGTTAGGGGTCAGAGGTCACGGCTGTTGGGGTCAGGGGTCAGAGCTGCTAGGGTCAGTCAGAGGTCCGAGCTCTTGGGGTCAGACAGAGGTCAGAGCTGCTGGGGTCAGGTTAGGCATCAGAGGTCAGAGCTGTTGGGGTCAGGGGTCACAGCTGTTGGGGTCAGTCGGAAGTCCAAGATCTTGGGATGAGAGGTCAAAGCAGCTGGGGTCAGAGGTGCTCAGAGAGGAAGCTGTAAAGTGTTTCCTGGGTTTTGCTCTTGGTGTTTCCTTAATCACACGCTCATAGTATTGCTGCAACATGTTGAACACAGATCCTGCACGACAGAAGAGGAAAATTACTGATGAAATCCTGCACCAATATGATGTCCTGCATCCGATGCTCCTGTGACCTCACCTACGCTGGCGTGATGGTGTGTGAAGTGTTTGTGGATGCGGTGGACGTCTCTGAGCAGATCCGCATCTCCAAACGTGAAGTACATCAAATCACGCTCCGCTTCTGCTGCCGCCATCATCTGCAGAACAGCTACACACACACACACACACACACACACACACACGCGTTGAGAACAACATGATATTAATAACAAATATCATCACAAACACTCTTCATCCGAATCTGTGTGAAGATCTGCTGAATTCTGAGTGAAGCCACACAGATCTGATGATGTCAGACGTGAGAATGAATAACAGTGTGTGTTGAGTCGTTTACTCTCTCATGAGAAACTGTGTGAGGATCAATAGAGGAGAGATGCTCTTCAGTAAACAAGAGTTTGTTTGTTTGTCCCTAATAACACGTGGCGTTTAGAAATATATAACTGTTGATTTCAGGCTTTCAGTCGAACCTTTGAGACGAGTGTCTCCTCCAAACGCTCCACATCCCCAGTTTCCCGTCGCAACGGCCGACAGATTCTCCGGCTCGACTCCAGGACGAGCGAAACCACAGAAGGCCTGATGGAGAGATGGAGAGAGAGAGAGAGAGAGTGAGAGTGAGAGAGGGGGGGGGCGAGAGAGAGAGAGGGGGGGGGGCGAGAGAGAGAGAGAGAGAGAGAGAGAGAGTGAGAGAGAGATGGAGAGAGAGAGAGTGAGAGAGAGAGAGAGAGAGAGAGAGAGAGAGAGAGAGAGAATTTGAATTTTAACAAGACATTTATTACAAAAACCAACTATTCACCATACACTTACACCACAGTATAAATTAGTTTTTCAAGTTTTACACCACAGTCGTTAAATAAATAATAATAAAAAACTAGAACGTACATTTCCAGAAGAAAATGTGAATGGTGCTTGCAGTGGCAAAACTCACCACTCGGTTGCTAGAGTGTGGTACATGATTGCATACGAGCCAACAACCATGTCTGTACGATGTTCTGCTGCTGAGATATGGCTTATTCATGTTGTTCGGTTGGTTGCTAGGGTGTTCTGGGTGGTTACTAGGGTGTTTTGGGTGGTTGCTAGGCAGTTGCTAGGGTGTTCTAGGTGGTTGCTAGGCAGTTGCTAGGGTGTTCTGGGTGGTTGCTAGGTGGTTGCTAGGGTGTTATGGGTGGTTGCTAGGCGGTTGCTAGGCGGTTGCTAGGCAGTTGCTAGGGTTAGAAAACAAGGCTACTATATTCTGATTTACATTTTGTTCTATTTTCTTTTTCCTACTTAAATAGATGGCCAGTTTTGCTTGCCTAGAACAAAATTTAGAAGTTGACAAACAAATCTTTTTTTCTCACATATTTGCACCCCAAAATAAACGTCTCCAGAGAAAAGGTCTCATTACCACTCCTAAAAACATCACCTACAACTTCAAATAAAGGTTGTAACCTACAACAATTCATGAAGGCATGAAAAAAGGTTTCTCTGTTAGAACAAAACGGGCATGCAGAATCAACCTCGGGGTTTAAAACTGAAACAAAAGCGTTAACCGCGACAGCACCATGAATTATTTTCCATTGCAAATCACCTGTTCTCTTGGTCAACGGTGGTTTATAAAAAGATCGCCACTCAGGTTTTTTGCTTTCATCCAGTTAAAAACATCACGCCAGGGGGTATCAACTCTTACATTTAACACTTTTTTACTAAACACTAAAACACAAGACCTGTACAAAGATTTGCCAGTACTTAAAAAAAAGTCTTTACACAGAGATGCAGCAGTTTAAAAAAAAGGGGAAGTAATCCCTTCAACATTTATAGACAAAAACAAACAAGGAAAAAGAGTCTTCAGGATTCAAAACACAAGAACCTTCACAATATTCTGTTAACAAATCAATTTCAGTTTTCTTAAGGGCATCTTTCCATCTCATGAGCAACTGGGTAACCAGACGAATGGACCTGATTCCCAAGTGTTGAGCTAGGGCTGCTCCGTCCTTAAAATCCGGCCCTACAATGTTCAGTAGCTGCCTCAGTGTAATAACATTGTGTCCAATCAGCACCCTATTAAGTCCAGGAAAAAAGGAACTGTCCATTGAATCCAACCGAGAGCCATGGATTAAAGGCTCCTCCAGTAACCAGAAAAGAGAAGGTGAGTTTTCTGGTCATTGAACAACAAAGAGACTCCAAACTTTAAAAGTATTCTTATAAAAAATGTTGGCAGTGTGGAGGTGTCCAGCCCCAATCCTACAAACCTACGTAAAATGAGTCATGAAACAGCACGCCAGTTACAGTTTGATGGTCCATCCAGCAGCCTTTTCACAAACTGCAGACGAAAGGTTTGCTTTGCAGATGTATTAGTCCTTGACCACCCTCCTCCTTAGGCAAAAACAATACATTTTGGGAAACCCAATGCAATCTATCCCAAAAAAAATAACCATGACAGCCTGAATTTTTAAAAGCAGTTGCAAAGGAGGATCTACACAGGCAAACTTATGCATAAGGATGACGCCACCAAATTATTAACAATTAAAATGCGTCCTCTATATGACAATTTTGGAGACAAAAACTTCCATTTTTCTAGACGTCCTATGACTTTTTCAATTAAACCTTCCCAGTTTTTCTGTATTATTGTCTCATCTCCCAAAAACACCCCCAAATATTTAAAACCTTCTTTTCCCCAATGTAAACCAGCAGGGGAGCCCTTGGTTTTCCGCTTTTCCAGCTTCCTATCAGCAATGCTTCGCTTTTATTCCAATTTATCTTAGCAGAAGACAAAACTTTAAAATTTTCAAGCAATTCAGATAAAACCTGTACATCACTTTGCTTGCTAATCATGACTACAATGTCATCAGCATACGCTGATAATAAAAAATTACCATTGCAATTTGGCAAAGATATACCTTGAAGTTTAATTCGTAATTGCTGCAATAAAGGCTCTATGGCCAGAGAATAGAGCATACCAGAAAGGGAACACCCCTGTCTAATACCTCTACAAGCTTCAAAAGGCGCACACAAACCACCGTTAACCTTGAGAATGCTCTGAACGTCACTATAGAGAACTTTCACCTGATCTATACATTTTTGGCAAAACCAAAGGCTTCCAAAACTCTCCATAAATAACTGTGCTCAACGCGATCAAACGCTTTCTCTTGATCTAATGATATGAAGCCACAATCCAATTTAACCTCTTAGAGACATCAAGAAGATCTCTAGAGAAACATTATCAAAGATTGACCTCCCGGGGACACAGTATGTCTGGTCAGGATGAACTACCTGGTCCATAACCTCTGCCAATCGATTAGCTAAAACCTTAGAGAGCAACTTGTAGTCACTACACAGGAGGGAGACCGGCCGCCAGCACTTGATGTCCGTCAGATCACCCTTCTTGGGTAGGAGAGTCAGGACTGCTCTACGGCAACTCAACGGCAGTAGCCCTCCGGCTAAACTGTCATTCAGTACCTCTAGCAAATCCTCTCCAATCTCTGACCAAAACGACTTATAAAAGTCAACAGGCAGACCATCAATCCCTGGTGCTTTTCCAAGCGCCATGCCTTGGACGGCTTTAAACAGTTCCCCCATGGTCACGGCACCTGAAATCTTTACGTTGACTTCCTCTGCCACTTGAGGAAGATTATCAAAAAAAGCACTGTCATCCCTATAATCTGGACCAAGTTCATTCTTATATAGAGACTCATAAAAAGTGGCTGCTCTCTTACGAATGTCTTTGGGGTCAGTCATACGGATCCAGATGCAGACCGTAAAGCATGAATGACTCTGTTCTGTCCATTTTTCCTTTCTAAACTAAAAAAATACCTTGACGGTGCATCCATCTCATTTATACTTAGAAAACGTGACCTGACCAGCGCACCCTGCGTTTTAACCCCTAAAAGGTCAGATAACTGAGTCTTCTTATTTTTTATGAGAGACTCCACATCACTTTGATTCCCAGGCAAGTTAGCCAAATCTTGCAGTTTCAGAATCTCAGTCTCTAAGGTGTTCAATCTCAGGGTTACTTCTCTAGTGACATCTGAGAGTGTTGTTGGCATAGCTGTTTTATCTGAACTTTCCCAAAATCCCACCATTGCTGCAGTGTTCTAAAGGAACTCTTTGTTGTTTTAAAAATATCCCAAAAATATTTAAAACTTTCTTTAAAAGACTTATCATCCAATAGAGTGGTATTTAAATGCCAATAAGCACTCTTTGGCTTGATAGAATTTAAAAAGATACAGCACTGCACCATACTATGATCTGAAAGACATGATGGAGTAATACAACACTTCTCAACAATACTACCATGATGTTTGAAAACATAAAACTTATCCAGCCTTGCCAATGAAATCATGTTATCACGAACATGAGACCAAGTGTATTGTTTTTGTTTCTCCATTAAGCTGCCTCCAAATATCAATTAATTCATGTGTTTTTTTTAGCTGAACAAGACGTTGACGTGAAGGTAAATGAGGCTCCATGTGATTTCTATCTAAGTTGGACTCTGTGCAATTAAAATCGCCACCCAAAATTAAATACTTATCAACAGCAACATCTTGTAAGACAGAGGATAAAGTATTTAAAAACAGCATTCTTTCAACAGCTGAAGTTGGTATATACACACAAATAAAAACAAAAACAACATTTTCAAAAGAGGCTCTTACTTTCAAAAGTCTACCTTTGATAACCTCTTCAACCTGATAGGAGTGTGGGCTGAAACTCTTAGTAAAGAGAACAGCAACTCCGCCACTAATTGAGGTATTATGACTTAAAACAGCAATCCCATTCCATTCTACTGCCCAGTCTGCAGCATTATTAGCATCAGTATGTGTCTCTTGTAAAAACATGATATCAATTTTTTTCTGATTAATTACTTCAAATAATGCAGCTCTTTGTGCATATCTCTAGCACCATTCAGATTCGGAGTAGCAACATTAGCGTGACACATACTTGAGGAAAAGAAAAAAAAGAAAAACAAAACTGTCCACAAAAAAAAACTACCAAAGGTCATGGAATTAGGCTTTCTCACTGTCATCATTATTAAGCTCAGAGTTGAGTTTCCTCACTATTTTTTTTAGCCTATAGACCTCTTTATTTGTAAAGGAGCCCTCCATCATAAAACCCTTAGAATTCCTCTATAAACTGTTTTAAGTCAGGAAAATATTCATTAACGCGCACACCCCTCTTATTTTTAGTAGCTCTAAGGAACAGTTTAATATCATCTACTTCGTACTGACATCTAGAAAAATCACACTGAGAAAGGAAAAACACTTGAATCAGAAGATTCGCTGTCACTTGCGTCAGTCATCTCTGATTTCTTTGCGTGCCTATCAATCCGAGTTTTACCAGCCTTCTTCCTCTTAACGGGACTTTAAAGTCTACCTGCCCTGTTTCCATTGGACTGTCATCACCTATATTCCCCACAGTAGATTGCAGATTTTCATTGAGAGCATCATTTAAAAGCCTCTCCGTCTCAATAACCGCCGCCTGAACATTTAGCACTTCCACACCAGAAACTGTGTTTTCAAGCGCTAATTCTGCGGCTTCAGTTGCCGCGATCACAGGTAAATCCCCATCATTTTTGTCCTCTGAGGCTCGTACACCTGACACACCCGGAGTCTCACCGGACGGCCCCGCTTCAGCTTCAACGTTATCGACTACATCATTTCTGACGACAACAGCTACGTCACGACCAGATTGCCCACAACTAAAACACTTCATCTTGTCAGTTGTCACGTAAATAATATAATCGTACTCATCAGCCCGAAAGTGCAAAGACACATCCAAATCAGCATCGTCATTCATAATCATATAGACGAAACGCCGAAATGAAACAACGTGTTTTAGTAAAGGCGATTCACTACCAATGGGGATCTTTTTAATGGGCGAGACCAGTTTGCCATAACGAGACAAAGCTTTAGCTAATATCTCATCACTGAGAAACGGTGGTACATTGGATAGCGTGACTTTCTTTGATGGGGTAGAAAGCGAAGCACAGGGTTAAACACATCATCAACAACTATCCCTTTCTCACTAGTTCGTTAGCCTTTTCAATAGTACTGAGAAATACAACAGTGGCATTATTCATCCGTGAGGCAGACAATATGCTGTCATGCCCAACCACCTCTCCTACTGCCAGGCAACATTTTTCCACACTAAATGCGGCCGCAACTTTCACCCCATGACGCCGAGTCAATAAACCCAAACATCGTGAGCATGGGGCCGTCATGCTCCCGGTGAAACAGGTGGCACGCGGCCCAAAACAACTACAATATAAACCAAAAACACACAAAAAAACAATGAACAAAGAAAAAAGCCAGAAAGAAAGAAAGAAAAGATCCACTCACAGAATCCAGCGCACTCACGCAATCCACACGCTCACCCCCAACAATCACACCGGAAGTGTGAGAGAGAGAGAGAGAGAGAGAGAGAGAGGAGAGAGAGAGAGAGAAGAGAGAGAGAGAGAGAGAGAGAGAGAGAGAGAGAGGAGAGAGAGAGAGAGACCTTTGAACAACTTTAATTACAAGAAATTACAAACAATCTTCAATCACTTATTTTGCCAACAAGGAAATAAATAAACACCCATAAATATTTTTAAAACCATCATCATCATAAATAATTATACATAAATTTGTAAATTACCATTGCAGTCAACATCGCAAACACAATTATTTATAGCCCACTTAAGCTTGAATTCTTCAATATTCTCATTCAGATCGATAATATTCAAATTCTATTCTTAACCTTGACTTCATCAAACCCTCATAAATCAGTACCACATCAGTTTGTCCCATACCAACTATTTTGCTTTTACGAGAGAGCCAAACAGCTAACTTCGCTTGTCCGAAAATAAAATTGAGTAGATGACAAATCTCCCTCTTGCTACGTTTATACTTAGGTCCATAGATATACAACTCAAGTGTGAAGACCTCTCCTAATGTCTGACACCAACCCTCCAAGAATTTCAAAAAGAGGCAATAATCTACTACAGTCAGCAAACAAATGAAAAACTGTCTCCTGCTGTTCACAGAAAGGACATCCTATCCCCGCTAGTGATCAACATGTGCTCTGTATCTGTTCGTAGCTATAATACCATGTACAACACGCCACTGCAGGTCTCCAGACCTTTTTTCAATGGGGGGCTTGTACATGGTCCTCCAGCTACCTTTCGGGGAAGAGTCTGATCCAAAAAATTCTGTCCATTTAGACTCCTTTACAGTTTCAAGTGCACGAAGATGAAGAACTTTTACACACAGCATGTAAATAACTTTTTTCCCAATGTCTCTGAGACGACCCAGTTGAGGTGTCTGAAAGGATAGAATACCCCCATCAATTTCTTGCCACAATCCAGTCGCAGCTGTAATATCCAGTTCTGGGAAAGAAGGAACAGCATTTTCTTTTTTGTGTAAAAATAAAGTGTCTCTACAGTCCATCGGCATGCACTCATATAGATGTTTCAACAGCCTCTGCACAACTCGGACTGATCTTACTCCAAGCTTGGTAGCCAGAGTCTCTGCAGAAATCCATCCATCTTCAGTCAGTAAGTGTCCAATCTTTACAATATTCGCAGACCATAAAGCATTCCTCACAGAAGTTGATTTTAGAACATCCAAATCAATTTTGGGGTTAAAGATCAAGGGTTCTTCCAATAACCACTGACTCTGTTCACCATTTAGGTCTCTGCAAACTTTTAAAAGAGTCCACGCTCTCAACATTGACTTGTAGAACGATGACAAACCAGTTAAGTCCAGCTTATTAATGTCCATTAAGAACAGTTGACGATCATAACCCATTTTTCCTGCTCTTCTCAGGAGGCCACGGGCTACCCCACGCCAGCTCACTTCTTCACCGTACAGGAGTCTTTGAGCTGTCTGAAGTCTGAAAGCTTTAATTCTGGATCTGATGTCAATGAGTCCTTGACCTCCCTCCGTCCTGGGCAGATAAAGAACTGGTGCTTTTAGCCAGTGATACCCGGACCAAAAAAAGTCAACTAGTTTTTTCTGAATGTCCATTATCAGTTCTTCTGGAGGTTCTAATATCATCATTTTATGCCATAAAGTAGCAGCAATAAGATTATTACAGACCAAAACTCTGCCCCTATAGGATAACTGGAGTAGCAACCATTTCCATCGAGACAACCGAGCACATGTTTTCTCCACTAGCCCCTCCCAATTCTGTTTCCTATATTCTTCAGATCCTAAAAACACCCCTAAATATTTAAAACCTTGTCTTCCCCATTGCAACTCTCCAGGAAGAATGGGACCATCATTGTCATGCCCACACCATACTGCCACACTTTTGCCCCAATTCACTTTTGCAGAGGATGCTTTTTCATAAATTTTTAAACACTTTTTAACAACATTAACATCTTGATCACCTCTTATTAAAACTGTAAGATCATCTGCATATGCAGACATTTTAATAAACTGGGAAGAATCTATTTCTCTGATTCGCAGTCCCATTAAATCTCTTCTTAATTTACAGAGTAATGGCTCAAAAGCAATGCTATAAAGCTGCCCTGAGATAGGGCAACCTTGTCTAATACCCCTCTGAACCTTTATGGGGACACTGAGACCGCCACCTATTTTTATCAAGCAAGTTGCCTCATTATAAAGCAATTTTATACATGAAATTAAGTTATCTCCAAATCCAAAAGCCTTAAGAGTCTCAAAAAGAAAAATATGGTCAACTCTATCAAAGGCCTTCTCTTGGTCCATTGACAAAAACCCAACATCAACATTGTTGTAAAAAGCATAGTCATACAGATCCCGCATCAGATGTAAATTATCAGCAATAGATCTGCCCTTTACACAATATGATTGATCCGTATGAATAATTTCATGCAGTACATCATTTAACCTTTTAGCAAGACACTTAGAAAGAATTTTATATTCTGAACATAAAATAGCTACAGGTCTCCAATTTTTTAGTAGCGTCAAATCCCCCTTCTTTGGAAGCAATGTTAGAATAGCACGCTGACAACTTCTTGTTAGACATCCTTCACTTATACATTTCTGAGCAACTTCAAAAAAATCATGACCAATAATAGTCCAAAAACGTTTATAGAATTCGGCAGGAAGTCCATCAATTCCTGGTGCCCGCCCTGATGAGAGTTCCATTACTGCTGAGGTCAGTTCATTAAAAGTAAGTTGTGCTTCCAAAAGTTGTTTTTTTTCTGTAGATATCTCAGGGAGATCTTGTAAAAGTTCATGTCTGCATTGATCATTTAAGGAATCAGCAGAATATAATTCAGTATAAAAGTCCACTGCAAGTCGACGCATCCTCTCCGGATCTGAAACAAGGTGTCCATCCTTATCTTTTAAAAACAACATCTTTTTTCCATGTTTAGTTTTCCGTTCTAAATTAAAAAAGAAGGACGTAGGAGCATCTATGTCTCTTTTTGTTAGGAAGCGATTTTTTATAAGTTCTCCTTTGACTTTTTCATCAAGGATTAAATTCAAACTGTTTTTCTTTTCAGTCCACATATCCTTCAAGTTAGGAGAAGCATTTACAATCATATTCCCTTCAATGATCTTAAGTTCTTGCTCCAAACTCTCTAATGTTTTCTTTAAACACAAAGTAGAATGGGAAGAATATTGTTGGCAATACTCCTTAATAAACACTTTCCCAATCTCCCACCACTGAATAATACTGTCATATCTTCCCTTCTCAGTCTTCCAAACTTCCCAAAAATTGCTAAAATTTTCACAAAAGAATGTGTCTTCCAACAAATTAACATTAAAATGCCAATAAGAGCTCTTATATGCCTTTGTTACAAGACTACACTCGACTGTGATTAGTTTGTGGTCTGAGAAAGGGACAGGAGTAATAGTTGAATTCAGGGTCCTGTTCCTCATATTATGGGATAGGTAAAACCGGTCTAAACGAGCAGCAGAAAGTGTGTCATTACTAAAACTCACCCAAGAGTATTGTCTAACTAAAGGATTATTTTCCCTCCATACATCTGATAGGTGAAAATTATTTACCAATCTTGCCAGACAATTGGCTGACATTTGATGTGGTTCTTCCCCATTCCTATCTATTATGAAGTCTAAGGTGCAGTTCCAGTCTCCACCAAAAACAACAAAATCTCCATCAGGTTGTTGACTTAAAAACTGTTCTAATTTAGAAAAGAGCCTTATTCTCTCAATGCCTAAATTTGGAGCATAAACGTTCACAAAAATGAAATTCATATTATGTATTTCAGCTTTAACAATCAAGAGTCTTCCAGGTACCAATTCATTTTTCCACAAAATATTAAAATGAAAAGAAGGAGCAAAAAAAATTGCTACCCCTGCACTTAAATTACTCCCATGACTAAGAAAGTGTTCTCCCTTCCACCACAGTCCCCAGTCGACTTCATTTTCTAAATTACTGTGGGTTTCTTGCAAGAAAATAACATTTAACTCTTTCAAATTTATAATCTCAGATAGAAAAACCCGTTTTTTCATATCCCTCATCCCATTCACATTTAGTGATCCTACCCGTAAGATCTCCATCAGAAAGAGAGAGGGAAGAAAGCAGAAAAGAAAAATTAAAGAAAAAGTGAAACCCATCATGAGTCTTTAACTTTCCCCCTCGTTAGCTGCTCTTTTCCAAACATTTTCAATTTTTGTCTAGCAAATGTGATGTGTTTCTTAAGCCGAAACCTTTTCTGTTGAGAGAGCTCAGT
This sequence comes from Phoxinus phoxinus, assembly GCF_949152265.1. Lineage (NCBI taxonomy): Eukaryota > Metazoa > Chordata > Actinopteri > Cypriniformes > Leuciscidae > Phoxinus > Phoxinus phoxinus. The sequence goes on from NC_136888.1 coordinate 34,919,290, forward strand.
ACAATCATTTGTTTTACGGGCCCAAGCTACCGAAGAAACAAATTTCTCAAGATCAGGAAAAAAGTCACCAATTTCTACTCCTGTTTTCCCTTTTGTTTCATCAAGAAAACAATTAATCTGTTCAACAGTGTACAAATCGCTTTCTTTTACTCTTTCCATCTCAGACCACTGTTCATCTCTCCACGCCGTCTTCAGTACTCTGTGATAAACCATCCATTTCATCTCCTACATCCTCCTCTGAACATTTTGCCTGAGTCCACTAAAGAGAGTGGCTGCACATCTTCTACACTGCATTCATTCACCATCTTATCCATAGCACCACAAGCACTAGCAGGCTTTTCAACAGCATACATGTAACTACATCCAGGCTGCTCATCACTCACGTTTTTAGAAACAATTCCACTCACCTCATCTTGTTCCTTCACCTCCTCCGTCACTCTATCAATCTGCGCAGTGTCTTGTCTATTCCTTTTCAATCGCTTGAGGTTCTCCGTTTGATTCTTCAGCTCTAGATGCAAGCGGTAAAGGCTGCGGTTCATCGCGCACTTTATGCGGACACGAGAACCGCTTATGCCCGACATCGCCACAATCAAAACATTTCAAGCTCTCTGTGCTCGCGTATACCATGTACGAATTATCTTCGTGTTTGACTCGAAAAGAAACTTCTAAGGATCGATCTTGGGAGCTTAGGAACATAAAAATTTGACGTCGAAAAGACAATACATGCTTTAGCGCCGTATTTTTGCACCCTAAGGGAATCGTTCTCATGGGGCTTGCAATTTTCCCAAATCGTAGAAGTTCTTTTATTATTGCATCATTGGAAACAAACGGCGGGACATTTGAAATAGTAATTTTAGTAGCTGGGGCAGACAGTGGTGAAACCGGAACAAAAGCCTCTTTCACCCACAATCCGTCCACCGTCAATTGATTTACTAACGCTTCAGCTTTCAAAAATACTACGACCGCTTTGTTCATTCGCGAGCCAGAGATTATGTTATCAAACCCAACCTTTTGTCCTACCGCCACCAACAAATCTTCAACTGTTACGCCCCGCCTCGGGCACACACCTGCACCCATTACGAAGGGATAAGCCGGCCGTTCCTTGCGCCGGAACGGCTGCCATACCAGCACCCGATGTGTTTTTTTTTTCTTCTTTTTTTTTTTTTTTTTACAATTAACGTAGGGGGAAAAGAAACAAAGAAAAGAAACAAGATCAAAGAAAAAAAAGGGGAAAAACCCCAAAAGAGAAAGAACGCTCTCCAACGCCACCACACGGACCTCACCCTCACCGGAAGAGAGAGAGAGAGAGAGAGAGAGAGAGAGAGAGAGAGAGAGAGAGAGAGAGAGAGAGAGAGAGAGAGGAGAGAGAGAGAGAGAGGAGAGAGAGAGAGAGAGAGAGAGATCAACATCCAAAAAAGAGCTGTGAAGTTCTACCAGCACCTGAAGCGCAGTGACCCGAGCTCATACCAGGCTGAGGCCCTGCGGTGTCAGGAGCAGAACCGGCACCGGAGCGCTCTCTCACAGCTGATGCTGAAGCTACAGCCAGACCAGCACAGCACGATCTGGCCCAACCAAATTATAAAATTACAAAAACTAAATTACATTACCTATTGGAAAGATGCTACTAAATCACAAGAGAAGATGAAACTCTATTTAAACTTGAAAAGAGATTATAAACCAGCAGAATACCTGAGCTGTGTGAAAGAGCATAAAGTGAGAAAGACCCTAACCAGATACAGGCTGAGTGACCACGGTCTGGCTGTGGAGAGAGGACGGCACAGGCAGAGATGGCAGCCGCGAGAGCAGAGACTGTGCTCACTGTGCTCTCAGAGAGAGGTGGAGACAGAAGAACACTTCCTCATACACTGTGATCACTATCACAGCATTAGATCGGACTATTTCTCTAGATTCCAACAACTAGAACCAAATTTTATGACATTACCAAATTCAGATAAATTAAATCATATTTTGGGAGAAAACTCTAGCTCAATCACAACAGCAGCAAAGTATGTAACAGCCTGCCACAAACTACGAGAGTCAGCCAGTGGACAAAACTAAAGTCTGAATGTTGGTACAAATGTACAAAAGTGTTTTTATTTTTTATTTTTATTTTTATGTATATATATATGAATGTATTCATACATTTGTTTACGGATTCATTTTATTGATCTGTTCATTGCCAATGTAATGGCCAATGCTTTGGCAATACTGTACAAGTCATGCCAATAAAGCTCATTTGAATTTGAATTTGAGAGAGGGGAGAGAGAGAGAGAGAGGGGAGAGAGAGAGAGAGGAGAGAGAGAGAGAGAGAGAGAGAGAGAGAGAGAGAGGGGGGGAGAGAGAGAGAAACAGAGAGAGAGAGAGAGGGGAGAGGGGAGAGAGAGAGAGAGAGGAGAGAGAGAAACAGAGAGAGAGAGAGAGAAAACAGAGAGAGAGAGAGAGAGAGAGAGAGAGAGAGAGAGAGAGAGAGAGAGAGAGAGAGAGAGAGAGAGAGAGAGAGAGAGAGAGAGAGAGAGAGAGAGAGTTTGTAAGGTCAACCATCACTAGTTCTAGTGCTCGTAGTGTTTAGTGTTTGAACAAACCCTGGCACTGTCAAGCCAACCTGACATGATTGATCTGTCACTATAATTGTAACGCAGGACTCAAGGTGGCGCTAGAGTTTCCTTCTAATGTCTGTGAAGGTTCAGGTGCTGCAATAAACATTACTAACCACAACTAACTTTAACTAACCAGCTCAGCAAGATGCTCTTCAAACGTCAAACGGTTGATCCACATGACAGTAGTTAAAAGAATAAACTGAGCATACGAGGTGTGTGTGTGTGTGTGTGTGTGTGTGTGTGTGTGTGTGTGTGTGTGTGTGTGTGTGTGTGTGTGTGTGTGTGTGTGTGTGTGTGTGTGTGTGTGTGTGTGTGTGTGTGATATATATAGTAGGGCTATATTGATAACACAATACCACTTTTATTAATGCTTTTTATATTGTTATAAATTTAAATATATAATATTTTTTATATCATACTGTTTCATATGGCATCTTTTGACATAAGATTTCTCGGTATGTAGGCTGAATATATGGATGAGTGATGAAATGCATGAATGAGAATATTAAGAGCGGGACGAGCTTGCACCGGATGTGCATCAGTGTATTGGATCCGTGCATTTGCTCTTAAAGTGACAGTAACCTAATAAACCTGCTGTGAATCAAACAAAAGAGAAAAAAAAGTTTTAACTTTTAGCTATAATAAGTATACATTTATATTTAATTCATATAGTGAAGACTATGCAATATTTATTTTTTACATTATGAGTATTGCTAACATGTTAAAATGAACCTATTGTACCTGAAAAACTTTATTTTCTTCGTATTTTTGTTATATTGTATTTGTCTTATTGTTTGTAATTTGCTTATTTTTTTAACAGAAATGAGATTTTAAAAAAAAACATTTCTCATTTTGTGAAATAAACATTTTGTCATATCGCCCACCCTTTAGACATTGCAAGTCAACACTACCCAACGTATCTACTATCAAAACTCATAAATGTGACCTTTTTAAACCTAAAATTGGAATGACAGGAAGAGGAATTCACGGAGCCGATGATGCATTCTGGGAAATGAAGTCTTATATCCTGTCTGCTTCATCACATTCAAGTGCAAGCTGAAATTCCACGGTCCTGTTTGCTTATTTAAATCAAATACAGGAAGTGAATTTAAAAGGCATATCATGTTTTTCAATAGGTGGCCATTTCTAAAACTAAGACGAGGTCATTATCGTAGTTTTGATGTCACGTTCATGAAATGTGCTGAGTTTGCTCCAGTATGTGTGTGTCGTGAGGCATGCGAGGTGTTCTGGGAGTCATGAATGTCTGAGGTCAACACGAGCAACTGGACAGAGACTATAAATATACACACACACACACACGCACGCACGCACGCACACACACACACACTCTCTCTCTCGTTTGTCAGACTTCAGCAGAATTAGGAAGTTGTTTTTGTGGTCGTGATGACCCTCACTCATACCCTCACTTTTTGAGGGTTTGCAAAAACACTGTTTTGTGTCTGTCCCTTTAAATGCAAATGAGCTGCTGCTCCCGGCACAGGGGGCGGAGCTTCAAGAGCGCGTGTGTTTGTGTGTTAGCAGCTGCGATTACCTCACACACACTAAAATGACAGAAACTGTTCTGCCTTTAATGTTAAAACGGAGTCAGACAAAGATGGAGAGACTCGAGAAGAAGTGACAACATGTAGAAGAACAGGACGGTTCTGAATGGTTAGTTGATGAGTTTATGTTGCTGATGTTGAGTTAATATCTTCAATTAGCATATTCTGTCATGATAATCTATAAATCGCTCGTATAGGAACTGCTGTGAGACGCACACAGAGTGACTTTCTATTGCGTGTGAAAAGATGGATGCTAAAGTTTGAGCTGACTCACAAATGTACTCGACTACAGCAACTCTTCCTCTCCTCAACATGGACTGTGTTCAGGGGGCGGGGCTTATGCAAATTCTAGGGTTGGTGATGTCACTAACCCGTGTAGTTCCTATCAGCCGTTTGTTGTAGTCCTTTTCTTTAAAAGCAAATATCTCCCTTTGCTTTGAACTTTGAGCGTTGTAACTTTGCAGATGTTGTGTATGATCAAACAGCAACATTACACACTAACTACAGTTAGAAAACACAACATTACACACTAACTACAGTTAGACAACACAACATTACACACTAACTACAGTTAGAAAACACAACATTACACACTAACTACAGTTAGACAACACAACATTACACACTAACTACAGTTAGAAAACACAACATTACACACTAACTACAGTTAGAAAACACAACATTACACACTAACTACAGTTAGAAAACACAACATTACACACTAACTACAGTTAGAAAACACAACATTACACACTAACTACAGTTAGACAACACAACATTACACACTAACTACAGCTAGAAAACACAACATTACACACTAACTACAGTTAGAAAACACAACATTACACACTAACTACAGTTAGAAAACACAACATTACACACTAACTACAGTTAGAAAACACAACATTACACACTAACTACAGTTAGAAAACACAACATTACACACTAACTACAGTTAGAAAACACAACATTACACACTAACTACAGTTAGAAAACACAACATTACACACTCACTACAGTTAGAAAACACAACATTACACACTAACTACAGTCAGAAAACACAACATTACACACTAACTACAGTCAGAAAACACAACATTACACACTAACTACAGTTAGAAAACACAACATTACACACTAACTACAGTTAGAAAACACAACATTACACACTCACTACAGTTAGAAAACACAACATTACACACTAACTACAGTTAGAAAACACAACATTACACACTAACTACAGTTAGAAAACACAACATTACACACTAACTACAGTTAGAAAACACAACATTACACACTAACTACAGTTAGAAAACACAACATTACACACTCACTACAGTTAGAAAACACAACATTACACACTAACTACAGTTAGAAAACACAACATTACACACTAACTACAGTTAGAAAACACAACATTACACACTCACTACAGTTAGAAAACACAACATTACACACTAACTACAGTCAGAAAACACAACATTACACACTAACTACAGTTAGAAAACACAACATTACACACTAACTACAGTTAGAAAACACAACATTACACACTAACTACAGTTAGAAAACACAACATTACACACTAACTACAGTTAGAAAACACAACATTACACACTCACTACAGTTAGAAAACACAACATTACACACTAACTACAGTTAGAAAAGTCAAATCATACTTTACCACCTTATTATGAGGAGGATTTAAATTAAAGGCAAGTTCACACTACAGGATTATAAACCGTCGGGCGTAACTGTGCGGTTCACACTACATGACTCGCTCTCTGTGAAATCAGGAGTGTTCAAGTTGTTGAGCTGTTCACACACACGACACAGCGTGATTGATCCGCAACAGGAGGTCACGCACTACACGAGTCGACAACAACTCTGTCACCCAACGATTATATCTTGTCTACAAACCACGTTTTGTCACAAAAAATCACGCGATAAAACGAACCGGAAATGACGTGAAGCAGCACGCGCGCCACTACCCAGCGAAGAAGAACACAAGTACACAACACGCGAGTCTTTGTTTGAATATGGACGTCAGACAGAAGTTAGTGCTGCAAACTGTTTGCGCGATGATTTGCTCTGAAGAAAAAAAACCTGCGTATTTTCCCGGTGACCTCAACCCATGCCTTGCTCTGATTGGCTGTAGCTCATGACCAGAGGTGGAAAGTCCAGGTTCAGAAAGTAAAAGTCCTCCTCAGTATTTTGTTCCAATCACCTGGATTTGCTAATTAGCAGTTTTTCAGTCAGGAGACAGAACTAATTAGTGAAATCAGCTGACTGAGTTCATGGGTGGAATAAACATATGGCAGGACTTTTACTTTCTGACCCCTGGACTTTCCACCTCTGCTCATGACATCACATGTGGTTGAGTCGTGCGACAGCTCCGGATATCCAGCATGCTAGATATTTTTCTGGGCTCGGCGACGTGTCCGCGAGGCGTCTGCGAGCGTCTTTGATGCGTTGTTGGCTCTTTCATGCTAACAGATTGGCGAGCGTTCATCGGCCGCTAATCCCCCGCGATAACAACCCGACCTGTCGGCGAGATCAACGATGTGCAAATCGGGCTTAAAATCCTGTAGTGTGAACTTGGCATTATCCGTAATCAATAATTCATGCTATTTAAAAAATAAGCATTATAGTAAAAAGGAATCAACCCAGTATGCTGGGTTAAATCAGCAACCCAATTTGCTGTGTAAAATTAACCCAACATGTGTTCTGTCCTGTATTTGCCCAAATTGTGTTGTTTTTTAACCCAGTGTTTCTTAGCGCACGGCGATCAGACTCCAGTGTTGAGTGACAGAATGACCTTGGTGTCACTAGACGGTATAGAGTCCATAGTGTGCATAGTGTGTGTAGTGTGTGTGTGTGTGTGTGTGTGTGTGTGTGTGTGTGTGTGTGTGTGTGTGTGTGTGTGTGTGTGTGTGTGTGTGTGTGTGTGTGTGTGTGTGTGTGTGTGTAGTGTGTGATTTGGGACACACTGTGTGTTTTCTCAATGTTTTCTGGATCTCGTGCAGCTGTGTGTGAGTTTCTATTGTCCTGTCGTCTCACTGACAGATCCACTCAACGGCTCACGGACAGATGAGACGCTCTGGGAAACTCACACACTCACACACACACACACACACAAGGGTGTTTTGCTATCCTTGTGAGGACATTCCATAGGCGTAATGGTTTTTATACTGTACAAACTGTATATTCTATCCCCTTACACTGCCCCTATCCCTAAACCTACCCCTTACAGGAGACATTCTGCATTTTTACATTTTCAAAAAAATATAATTTAGTATGTTTATTAACCCGTTCCCCTCATGGGGACCGCTGGCTGGTCCCCACAATGGAGGTGATCTCAGGTTTTACTATCCTTGTGGGGACATTTGGTTCCCACAATGTAATATAAACAAAGGCACACACACACACACACACACACACACACACACACACACACACACACACACCACTAATGTGAGAGACGCACTGTAATCTGTCATTAATGCTGATTTCATCTGTGATCAGTGTGTGTGTGTGTGTGTGTGTGTGTGTGTGTGTGTGTGTGTGTGTGTGTGTGTGTGTGTGTGTGTGTGTGTGTGTGTGTGTGTGTGTGTGTGTGTGTGTGTGTGTGTGTGTGTGTGTGTGTGTGTGTGTGTGTGTGTGAGACTGAGTCTCAGTCTGTCGCCTCTGGTTTACAGATGTTGATAAAGATATTAAACGTTCAGGCTGTTTTCTCACGATGCATGTGTATTTCTAATGAGACTGGAACATTATTAAAGCTGCAGGTATAGAGTTAGTGTTGTTTTAGGATCATATTTTTTTATATTTTTAGTTGTTTAGGTTTTTTTATACACACATTTACAGTAATGCTGCATAAACAAATGTGTGATAGTTAACCTGTAAATCAGACAAGTTCCCCTAATGTTATCCCTTAAAACTCATCTTTGACACCAAAATCAAAGTGTTTTCCTTGAAAAAATGTCTTCATGGCTTAAAATATCTTGAATGTAACTCGACACCCTTGCCTCATTTAGTATGCTCGGTTCTATGAATATGCAAATGAGCCCCGCCTCCACTCACTCACTCACTCAGAGATCCACTGGTGGACGATCACACGTTGATCTGATTGGTCAAGGTAGTGTGTGACGTCAGAAACACCAGCGATTTCAAACCGTGTTTTTGAGACTGTCTTTGGTTCACTGCAGTTAAGCAGAAAATACTCAGCAATGCTGTCCACTTATGAACTTACACATGGTGTGTTACAGCAGATTAATAACTCCACATACACACATAAATTTTCATTTTCACCACAGTTTCCAAGGTCATGAGTTCGACTCAGGGAATGCATGAACTAATAATATGCAAACAATGCAATTGGATAAAAATGCCAAATACTGCGCAAACTGAGAAACGATCTGATTTTCTGTTCACTTGAACCTTTATTATACACTTGAACCCACTTTTCCTATACGCATAAACCACATTAATTATGTTTGTGTTTGTTTCATTGACGTCTTTCAGTTTCGTGCATGATTGAAGTGTTTACTTCAAACTGCAATCCGTGTAACGCGATAAAGAGAGTTATAGATATGAGAGGTCACGAGTTTCCAGTTAAAGCAGCTGTTGAGTGACAGCTCTGACCTCTGTGACCTCTGTGACCTCTGTGACCTCACAGTGCCGATGCCAGCAGATTTAGTGAGCGCACAAACCCGACCCCGAAGCCACAGACCACTCGCTCGGGTCACCAAGCCATCACTGTCCCACAATGCACTGCGGTAGCACTGACTATACATACACTTGCATTGTATTCAATAATGATAAAGTCATTTTTATTATTTAAAAGTTTAAACTCAAGTGCTTCACAATATAAATAACAAACATAAATGCAAAAACAAACTAAAGTAGAACTAGTACAGAAATAAAGAATAGAGAGTAAATGTTAAAATAGTGGAGCTCAATTCACTGTAACGTGCGATGACAATAAAGTTTAATCTAATCTAATATACAGTAAAAATATCCATTTACAGTAAAAGCTAAATAACGATAGATTACGTTTTATTCTAAATAAAGTACAAATAGTAAAAAAAAAAAATTATAAAGAATATAAATAAATATTAAAATCAAATCTAGTGGGAAGCGCACTCCACTGAACCTTTCTAGGTGGCGCTATCGAGGCATTTCGCCCCAGATCATTCTGAAACCCATGAAAAAAACAAATATTCGCCAGTTCTGACGCGTGTGCAAAGTTTCGTGAGCTTTCGAGCATGTTTTAGGCCATCAAATTTTTTTACAAAAATAAAAATAGAATTAAATAGAAATATTAAAATAATAGAACTCAACTAATTTTTTTCTTATATAGCACATTTAAACAAGTTAAGTCAAATGTTTCAATAAATAACAAAGAAATCTATTAATCGTTTATATATTTTATTCAATATATAAATAAAATTAGTACAGAAATAAAGAATAGAAAGTAAATAATAAAATAATAGAATTTTTGACTAAGTAAATAATCAAATGCACTAAAAACGTATATTCTTATATAACTTATAAAGTAAAAATAGAGAAATAAAGAACAGAAAGTAAACAGTAAGATAATAGAACTAAATTTGACGTGCTTCACAATAAATACACAGTAATTAACATAAAAGTTAATAGATACAAATATATTTATATTTCATTCCAAATAAAGTAAGTAAATAAATAAATAATAGAAAGTAAATATTAAAATAATAGAACTCAACTCACATTTTTGACCAAAGTGCTTCACAATGTACAGATAATAATCAACAAAAAGTAAAAAATAAATAAAAAAACGTTAATAGATTAATATTTTATTCTAAATACAATAAAAATAGTAAAGAAATATAGAATGGAGAGTACATTAAACTATTTTTTTTTTGCACGCCAAACTTTATAAATTATAAATTATAAATCGAGATGCTCAGTTCTGGCGTCTTCAGTTTCTATCTGACTGTTGAACAGATAATGAATATATTATATGAGAATATAATTACACAAATGCTGTGTGAGACCCATCACCATCCTGTTATAGGGTGTTTTAGGCACTGGGCACTTCTATCCAGTTTAGTTCTGGCCGTCTCTGTGGTTTTCTCAGTTCACACGTCATGTTTCTGCGTTCGTGTTTGTTATCATTCACACTGAAAAACTAAATACAGTTTGCTCTTTAAAACTGTGAGAATATAACTATTAATACAGGCCTGCATCTAACACCCGTCTGACACTCTGACCAAACACCAGTGTGTGTGCGTGCGTGTGTGTGTGTGTGTGTGTGTGTGTGTGTGCGTGCGTGTGTGTGTGTGTGTGTGTGTGTGTGCGTGCGTGTGTTTGTGTGCGTGCGTGTGTGTGTATGCGTGTGTGCCTGTGTGTGTGTGTGTGTGTGGCTGGTGTATGCATGTGTGTGTGTGCGTGTGTGTGTGTGTGTGTGCGTGTGTTTGTGTGCGTGCGTGTGTGTGTGTGTGTGTGTGGTTGGTGTATGTGTGCGTGCCTGTGTGTGCGTGTGTGTGTGCGTGCCTGTGTGTGCGTGCCTGTGTGTGTGTGTGTGTGTGTGTGTGTGTGTGTGCGTGCGTGCGTGCCTGTGTGTGCGTGGCTGTGTGTGTGTGTGTGTGTGTGCGTGTGTGTGTGTGTGTGTGCGTGTGCGTGTGTGTGCGTGTGTGTGTGCGTGTGCGTGTGTGTGTGTGTGTGTGTGTGCGTGTGTGTGTGTGTGTGTGTGTGTGTGTGTGTGTGTGTGTGTGTGTGGGTGTGTGTGTGTGGGTGTTTGCGTGCCTGTGTGTGTGTGTGTGTGTGTGTGTGCGTGTGTGTGTTCATGAGCTGGCTCTCGTCCAGTCCCTCTTTAATCATTACTCTGTCAGACTCTTATATACGGTGTATGGTCAGAGCTGAATAGACTTCACCGGATCATAATGAGCTGCGTATGAAAGCAGGAATATGAGCGTGAACTCCACAGAAACACGTTTAGGGAAAACAGAAGTTCGGTTGTGAGGTTTCCCTGTCGGCTGCCTTTGAAAGTGTTGGGAAACATCGTGACAATATGCTCGTCTTTTCCTCTGGAAGTGTTTTAACTGTGTGTCGTTTCTGCAGCTTCAGCCGGGAGTGGAGGACGAGGAGAACGAGGGGAACGAGGGACTGGCGGGTGTTTCTCTTGGCTGAGATTCGGGAAATCTGATCCAAGATCTGGGATGGGTTTAAACAATAACACAAACCCTGCGAGGTCACTTCAGGACACACACACACACACACACACAATATGTCTGACTCTTGTCCGCTTTCTCTTTGTCCTCTGCATGGTGAACGTTGACAATGAACTTGACAATGTTTCTGTCTTGTTTTCCAGTACAAATATATAAACATGCTTAAATCAAGATGCATTTACTGGAGAAGCAGAATTACTGTAATAATATTTTTTGTAAAAAAAAAAAAAATTTGCTTATAAATCTGTAGTTATGCTTTGTTATTGCCAAATATTGGATTCAATCTTTTCATCAACTTGTTTTCTTTCCATTAGCGCAGGTTTTGTGTTTCTTTTTCAGATCCGATTAATTGATCTGAGTTTATGCTGAACTTTTTTCATTTAAAAACTGAGGTTCATAAACTCAGATCGATGAGGCCTACGATTAATCAGATCCAAAAAAGAAACACAAAACCTGTGCTAATGGAAAGAAAACAAGTTGATGAAAAGATTGAATCCAATATTTGGTGATAATAAAGCATAACCACAGATTTATAAGCAAGTTAAAAGACGGTCATTTTTGACCCGTAACACTAAATTAGATTTTCCACACAGCACAAGACTAAATATCTGGGTAACACTTTACAGTAAGGTTCATTAGTTAACAATAATGTATTAACTAACATGAACTAACAATGAGCAATACATTAGTTACAGTATTTATTAATCTTTCTTAATGTTAGTTAATAAAAATACAGCTGTTCATTGTTTGTTCAAGTTAGTTCACAGTGCATTAACTAATGTTAACAAATACAACCTTTGATTTAAATAATGTATTAGTAAATGTTGAATAAGTATTAACTAAGTTAGTAAATGCTGTAGAATTATTGTTCTTAATTCACTAAAGTATAACTAATGTTAACTTATGAACCTTATTGTAAAGTGTTACCAATCTTATGTCAAATTGCTTCTCAAATAAATGCATCTTGATTTAACAATATTTTTACAGAAAAACACTGAACACTGAAAAATCGCCATTTTACATCATCGGAGGCTTTTTTGGCCAGAGGCGAGAGACTCCAGCCAGTAGACGGCGCTAGATCCGCATGTTTTCAGCCCAAAAATCTCACTCACAGAATGTACAAATAGTGTCAGCCATCTTTTATTTGGAAGCTAAGCTAACGGGCTCTTGTTCTGTGGAGAAAGCTGAGTAGTAGCGGTTACCATCCTCTTTTTCCCGGACATGTCCAGCCGTCGAGATCGTCCAAAACGGGATTCAGCTTTTGCTTTCTGCAGTCGCCATTCATTGTTTACACACACACACCTTTAGTTTCAATCTAACTGAATTCATCTCGATCGGTGAATCTGAATGTAGTGTTTACATGAACGCTAAACAAGTGATCGGTTGAATGTCCCTATTCTGCACCCGCACACAGCGGACTCTTCCCTCCACAGACGCTCGTCTGTAAATTAGGGAATGAACTTGCGCTCGGGGGGGGGGCGGTTCAGTGAATAGAGGAGTGTGTTCCGGCGCAAACGTTCCCTGGTGATATTCTGCAGTTCCAGAAAACAACTCCGCCACTGACCAGGAGAAACCGAGTCTAAAGACAGCGGCGCCGCGCGTTAGTCAGATGCTATTTTAAGTGCGCGTGCTTGGCCATTATGTAGCGTGTGAACAACACACACACTTTGATTCTCTAATATAAACAGATGCAGCAGTTTTCATTTTTGCAAATCATACATTATTACAAGGAAACATATTAACACACGAGAGAAATCATTGTTGTGTCCGTGAAGATGTGAAAAAAAAGGCATAAATCTAGATTACACATTTACCCAAATTATTATACGCTGTTTAACAAAGGGATCCGCCGTTATAATAGCGATCCGCCGTTATAATAGCAATCCGCCGTTATAATAGCGATCCGCCGTTATAATAGCGATCCGCCGTTATAATAGCGATCCGCCGTTATAATAGCAATCCGCCGTTATAATAGCGATCCGCCGTTATAATAGCAATCCACCGTTATAATAGCAATCCGCCGTTATAATAGCGATCCGCCGTTATAATAGCGATCCGCCGTTATAATAGCGATCCGCCGTTATAATAGCGATCCGCCGTTATAATAGCAATCCGCCGTTATAATAGCGATCCGCCGTTATAATAGCGATCCGCCGTTATAATAGCGATCCGCCGTTATAATAGCGATCCGCCGTTATAATAGCGATCCGCCGTTATAATAGCGATCCGCCGTTATAATAGCAATCCGCCGTTATAATAGCAATCCGCCGTTATAATAGCGATCCACCGTTATAATAGCAATCCGCCGTTATAATAGCAATTGCCGTTATAATAGCGATCCGCCGTTATAATAGCAATCCGCCGTTATAATAGCGATCCGCCGTTATAATAGCGATCCGCCGTTATAATAGCGATCCGCCGTTATAATAGCGATCCGCCGTTATAATAGCGATCCGCCGTTATAATAGCAATCCGCCGTTATAATAGCAATCCGCCGTTATAATAGCGATCCGCCGTTATAATAGCGATCCGCCGTTATAATAGCAATCCGCCGTTATAATAGCAATCCGCCGTTATAATAGCGATCCGCCGTTATAATAGCAATCCGCCGTTATAATAGCGATCCGCCGTTATAATAGCAATCCACCGTTATAATAGCAATCCGCCGTTATAATAGCGATCCGCCGTTATAATAGCAATCCGCCGTTATAATAGCAATCCGCCGTTATAATAGCGATCCGCCGTTATAATAGCGATCCGCCGTTATAATAGCAATCCGCCGTTATAATAGCAATCCGCCGTTATAATAGCAATCCGCCGTTATAATAGCAATCCGCCGTTATAATAGCGATCCGCCGTTATAATAGCGATCCGCCGTTATAATAGCGATCCGCCGTTATAATAGCAATCCGCCGTTATAATAGCAATCCGCCGTTATAATAGCGATCCGCCATTATAATAGCAATCCGCCGTTATAATAGCGATCCGCCGTTATAATAGCAATCCGCCGTTATAATAGCGATCCGCCGTTATAATAGCAATCCGCCGTTATAATAGCGATCCGCCGTTATAATAGCAATCCGCCGTTATAATAGCAATCCGCCGTTATAATAGCGATCCGCCATTATAATAGCAATCCGCCGTTATAATAGCGATCCGCCGTTATAATAGCAATCCGCCGTTATAATAGCGATCCGCCGTTATAATAGCAATCCGCCGTTATAATAGCGATCCGCCGTTATAATAGCAATCCGCCGTTATAATAGCGATCCGCCATTATAATAGCAATCCGCCGTTATAATAGCGATCCGCCGTTATAATAGCGATCCGCCGTTATAATAGCGATCCGCCGTTATAATAGCAATCCGCCGTTATAATAGCAATCCGCCGTTATAATAGCAATCCGCCGTTATAATAGCGATCCGCCGTTATAATAGCAATCCGCCGTTATAATAGCGATCCGCCGTTATAATAGCAATCCGCCGTTATAATAGCAATCCGCCGTTATAATAGCGATCCGCCGTTATAATAGCAATCCGCCGTTATAATAGCGATCCGCCGTTATAATAGCAATCCGCCGTTATAATAGCGATCCGCCGTTATAATAGCGATCCGCCGTTATAATAGCAATCCGCCGTTATGATAGCAATCCGCCGTTATAATAGCGATCCGCCGTTATAATAGCGATCCGCCGTTATAATAGCGATCCGCCGTTATAATAGCAATCCGCCGTTATAATAGCAATCCGCCGTTATAATAGCAATCCGCCGTTATAATAGCGATCCGCCGTTATAATAGCGATCCGCCGTTATAATAGCAATCCGCCGTTATAATAGCAATCCGCCGTTATAATAGCAATCCGCCGTTATAATAGCGATCCGCCGTTATAATAGCAATCCGCCGTTATAATAGCGATCCGCCGTTATAATAGCAATCCGCCGTTATGATAGCAATCCGCCGTTATAATAGCAATCCGCCGTTATGATAGCGATCCACCGTTATAATAGCAATCCGCCGTTATAATAGCGATCCGCCGTTATAATAGCGATCCGCCGTTATAATAGCAATCCGCCGTTATGATAGCAATCCGCCGTTATAATAGCGATCCGCCGTTATAATAGCAATCCGCCGTTATAATAGCAATCCACCGTTATAATAGCAATCCGCTGTTATAATAGCGATCCGCCGTTATAATAGCAATCCGCTGTTATAATAGCGATCCGCCGTTATAATAGCGATCCGCCGTTATAATAGCGATCCGCCGTTATAATAGCAATCCGCCGTTATAATAGCGATCCGCCATTATAATAGCGATCCGCCGTTATAATAGCGATCCGCCGTTATAATAGCGATCCGCCGTTATAATAGCGATCCGCCGTTATAATAGCGATCCGCCGTTATAATAGCGATCCGCCGTTATAATAGCGATCCGCCGTTATAATAGCAATCCGCCGTTATAATAGCGATCCGCCGTTATAATAGCGATCCACCGTTATAATAGCAATCCACCGTTATAATAGCGATCCGCCGTTATAATAGCAATCCGCCGTTATAATAGCGATCCGCCGTTATAATAGCAATCCGCCGTTATAATAGCGATCCGCCGTTATAATAGCAATCCGCCGTTATAATAGCGATCCGCCGTTATAATAGCAATCCGCCGTTATAATAGCGATCCGCCGTTATAATAGCGATCCGCCGTTATAATAGCGATCCGCCGTTATAATAGCGATCCGCCGTTATAATAGCAATCCGCCGTTATAATAGCAATCCGCCGTTATAATAGCGATCCGCCGTTATAATAGCAATCCGCCGTTATAATAGCGATCCGCCGTTATAATAGCAATCCGCCGTTATAATAGCGATCCGCCGTTATAATAGCAATCCGCCGTTATAATAGCGATCCGCCGTTATAATAGCAATCCGCCGTTATAATAGCGATCCGCCGTTATAATAGCGATCCGCCGTTATAATAGCGATCCGCCGTTATAATAGCGATCCGCCGTTATAATAGCGATCCGCCGCTATAATAGCGATCCGCCGTTATAATAGCAATCCACCGTTATAATAGCAATCCGCCGTTATAATAGCGATCCGCCGTTATAATAGCGATCCGCCGTTATAATAGCGATCCGCCGTTATAATAGCAATCCGCCGTTATAATAGCGATCCGCCGTTATAATAGCGATCCGCCGTTATAATAGCGATCCGCCGTTATAATAGCAATCCGCCGTTATAATAGCAATCCGCCGTTATAATAGCGATCCGCCGTTATAATAGCGATCCGCCGTTATAATAGCAATCCACCGTTATAATAGCAATCCGCCGTTATAATAGCGATCCGCCGTTATAATAGCGATCCGCCGTTATAATAGCGATCCGCCGTTATAATAGCGATCCGCCGTTATAATAGCGATCCGCCGTTATAATAGCGATCCGCCGTTATAATAGCGATCCGCCGTTATAATAGCGATCCGCCGTTATAATAGCGATCCGCCGTTATAATAGCGATCCGCCGTTATAATAGCGATCCGCCGTTATAATAGCAATCCGCCGTTATAATAGCGATCCGCCGTTATAATAGCGATCCGCCGTTATAATAGCGATCCGCCGTTATAATAGCGATCCGCCGTTATAATAGCAATCCGCCGTTATAATAGCAATCCGCCGTTATAATAGCGATCCGCTGTTATAATAGCGATCCGCCGTTATAATAGCAATCCGCAGTGGAACAAGCGCGCCGACTCTTAAAGGGAATGTGAGAGGACGCTCTGATTGGTTTATTTCACGTTACGCCCAAACCACACCTATGAGTAATGAAGCGACTTCAGACCAACACATTGTAGATTTGACTCGCTTTAACATTGCTAAGAAAATCCCCGCTCCTCTGTGAGAGATACGAGACCGGTGCGTCTCACAGGTGCCGCTCATCAGCCTTGTTGTTTAACTGCACTCTTACCGGGAGGCGTGGCTTGGGCGTGGCCTCGTAGGGCAGCGAAACAAGTGCATTCTGGGAGTTGTTGTCTTTCATCCACATGAGCCATAAATACATTTTCTGACTTTTCTCAGTCAAGAAGGCTCCAAATTTAAAAAATAATTTCATATTTCTACTACAGTACATAAATGACCCATTTTAAATACACATTCATCTTTACAGAGGTGAAGTATCCCTTTAATGACAACACACATGACTGTACTCTTTTATGCCAAAACTCAAACAATGTGTCAGTCGCTATACATCATGGTTTCACAAGAGAAATGAACGAAGCGGATGTCTATCAGAAATTATAGGCTATTTAAGCTGCTGTTGTTCTGCTAAGAAAAGACTTGAGTAATCTCTCGAGTTTCAGAAGAGATCTTGACTACGCTCAACAATATGTGCTCAGATATGTGCTCAAAATGTCTGATAAAAAGTCAGATGTCTCAATATAAACTCAAACAACCCAAAACTCATTGTCATCTAATGATACCTTAATCTTACTATGACGACTCTGTATTTCTGTCTTGTTTTCCAGTACAGATATCTAAACATTATTTTCTGAAAAACTTATCAAAATGAAGAGAGTTTATGCTTCAAACAAGAAAAATATACTTAATTCAAATGGAAAACAAGTTTCTGACTCCAATGACAGATATTTGTTCTTGTTTGAAGCATAAACTCACTTCATTTTAATACATTTTCAGTAAACAAGAAGACAAAAAACAATGTAATTTTGCTTCTCCCGTAAATGTATCTTGATTCTGGAAAACAAAACAAAAAAACTGAGGAATAAGAACTGCAATTTTGTCATTGATAATTGGGTCTGTTTTAATTTTGTGACACACCTGCAGCTGAAACCAGTCTCTCTCACACACACACACACGCACACACACTCACACACACACACACACACACACACACACACACACACACACACACGCACGCACGCACACACACACACACACACACACACACACACACACACACACACACACACACACACACACACACACACACACGCACACACACACACACACACACACACACACTGTTGTATTTACTGGAAATGAAGCTCACATTCAGTTAGAACTCACATGCTTGGTGTCATTAATGAGTTTCAGCATATGAAACCACAGAGTGAGTCAGCAAGTGAAGAAGAGATTACACACACACATACATACACACACACACACCCATACGCACGCACACACACACACACACAAAACATTTCAGCAACAAGTCTTTGTCAATGCATAACTCTCACAAAATCAACATCATAAATAAAACCAACAATTAGGTGAAAATAGTGACATCACAATCAGTGTTTATAATTAGTTAAGCTCATTGTAAGCAATGAGTCTCGTCTTTTTTTAAGAAGGCATTATTACATCTTATTGCAGTTCGATGTTCTGCAATTTGCGTTTTTCCCTTGTACCAAATATGATTTGCTGCAAGGGCATATAACTTATTATCCCTTTTATCAGAATACATTTTTTCAGAAGGAGAATTTTTAAAAGATGTACAAGGATATGTTTAATTACTTTGATTACATGCACAACAGCGAGACTTAACTTTGTGTGTTTTTTTACATATTTAAGAAAATTTGTACAATGTAAGCAAAGTTACATATTATCATAATACATTTAACTCTAAACAGCATAATGAGTCAAACTAGGTCATACTGTGACACTAATGCATATAAATATGTTTGACTAGTACAACTGTATTTTAAGGGTCTTTTGCCTGTGTAAAAGTCACTACCATGACCCTGAGGTTTTTCTGGGTGGTTTCCAGGGTGATTGTGATTGAAGCACATCGCTATGGTGTTTCTAGGGTCTTCTGGGTGGTTTCCAGGGTGACTGTAATTAAAGCATGTTGCTATGGCATTGCTAGGGTCTTCTGGGTGGTTTCCAGGGTGATTGTGATTGAAGCATGTTGCTATGGCATTGCTAGGGTCTTCTGGGTGGTTTCCAGGGTGATTGTGATTGAAGCATGTTGCTATGGCATTGCTAGGGTCTTCTGGGTGGTTTCCAGGGTGATTGTGATTGAAGCATGTTGCTATGGCATTGCTAGGGTCTTCTGGGTGGTTTCCAGGGTGACTGTGATTGAAGCATGTTGCTATGGCATTGCTAGGGTCTTCTGGGTGGTTTCCAGGGTGATTGTGATTGAAGCATGTTGCTATGGCATTGCTAGGGTTTTCTGGGTGGTTTCCAGGGTGATTGTGATTGAAGCATGTTGCTATGGCATTGCTAGGGTCTTCTGGGTGGTTTCCAGGGTGATTGTGATTGAAGCATGTTGCTATGGCATTGCTAGGGTTTTCTGGGTGGTTTCCAGGGTGATTGTGATTGAAGCATGTTGCTATGGCATTGCTAGGGTGTTCTGGATGGTTTCCAGGGTGACTGTGATTGAAGCATGTTGCTATGGCATTGCTAGGGTCTTCTGGGTGGTTTCCAGGGTGATTGTAATTAAAGCATGTTGCTATGGCATTGCTAGGGTGTTCTGGATGGTTTCCAGGGTGACTGTGATTAAAGCATGTTGCTATGGCATTGCTAGGGTCTTCTGGGTGGTTTCCAGGGTGATTGTGATTGAAGCATGTTGCTATGGCTTTGCTAGGGTGTTCTGGGTGGTTTCCAGGGTGATTGTGATTGAAGCACATCGCTATGGCATTGCCAGGGTTCTCTCTGTGGTTTGCAGGGTGATTGTGATTGAAGCATGTTGCTATGGCATTGCTAGGGTCTTCTGGGTGGTTTCCAGGGTGATTGTGATTGAAGCACATCGCTATGGCATTGCCAGGGTTTTCTCTGTGGTTTCCAGGGTGATTGTGATTGAAGCATGTTGCTATGGCATTGCTAGGGTGTTCTGGATGGTTTCCAGGGTGACTGTGATTGAAGCATGTTGCTATGGCATTGCTAGGGTTTTCTGGGTGGTTTCCAGGGTGATTGTGATTGAAGCATGTTGCTATGGCATTGCTAGGGTCTTCTGGGTGGTTTCCAGGGTGACTGTGATTGAAGCATGTTGCTATGGCATTGCTAGGGTCTTCTGGGTGGTTTCCAGGGTGATTGTAATTAAAGCATGTTGCTATGGCATTGCTAGGGTGTTCTGTATGGTTTCCAGGGTGACTGTGATTGAAGCATGTTGCTATGCCATTGCTAGGGTGTTCTGGGTGGTTTCCAGGGTGACTGTGATTGAACCACATCTCAATGGCGTTTCTAGGGTGTTCTGTGTGGTTTCCAGGGTGACTGTGATTGAACCACATCACTATGGCATTGCCAGGGTTTTCTGGGTGGTTTCCAGGGTCACTGTGATTGAAGCACATCACTATGGCATTGCCAGGGTTTTCTGGGTGGTTTCCAGGGTGACTGTGATTGAACCACATCGCTATGGCAGTGCTAGAGTCTTCTGGGTGGTTTCCAGGGTCACTGTGATTGAAGCATGTTGCTATGGCGTTTCTAGGGTCTTCTGGGTGGTTTCCAGGGTGACTGTAATTAAAGCATGTTACTATGGCGTTTCTAGGGTCTTCTGGGTGGTTTCCAGGGTGACTGTGATTGAAGCATGTTGCTATACCGTTGCTAGGGTGTTCTGGGTGGTTTCCAGGGTCACTGTGATTGAAGCACATCGCTATGGCGTTTCTAGGGTCTTCTGGGTGGTTTCCAGGGTGACTGTAATTAAAGCATGTTGCTATGGCGTTTCTAGGGTCTTCTGGGTGGTTTCCAGGGTGACTGTGATTGAAGCATGTTGCTATACCGTTGCTAGGGTGTTCTGGATGGTTTCCAGGGCATTGTTAGGTGTTACTGGCTCTACTGAAGCAAAAGCAAAAACGCTATGCACATCCCTGTTTCATTTTCAGGACAAAAGCAGATTAATATCTTAATTAATCCTGCAATTAAAAGATAACAGCTGAACATCTGTTTAATTTTATTTACACAGATGCATTATTTCCCCTGCAGCTACTGAGTAACACACAGGACGGCCACTTCAGAGAAGACACATGAGCTCGACACACCTGTGAAACCACATCACCTCACACACTCCACTGTAAATCCGTTCGGTTTTATCAAGATGATCTGATGCAAAACTTAAATGAGAGCAGTAGCTTCAGATGAAAATCCCCAAACCCTCTAACTTTAGTCACAGTAAAGCTCTGAATCATGTGATGACCTCAGCCTGAGCTCTGAGCTGTGATTGGTTAAGATCACCACAGGACTCCTGTGATTGGTTGACCTCTGAATGCCATCATCTGCTACAGAACTTTAAAGTCTTCAAGCACACAAACTGCCTGAGGCGGATCTGAAGTGTGTGGATGTAGATAAAGATGAGACTAATCCACACTGAGACCTGTAAGCCAGACCAAAACTCCTCGCCAGGACTCAACACCTCTTTATGGCAACAAATCCATGTGGAAACAAGAAAATAGTGTCGTTCGGCAGTGATTGTGTCTGTGAGTTTGAGAGGAAACGTTTGGACAAAGGCTGTGTTCTAAATACTAGCACACTGCATACTACACACTGAATACTACACACACTGAGTACTACACACACTGAATACTACACACACTGAATACTACACACACTGAATACTACACACACTGAGTACTACACACACTGAGTACTACACACACTGAATACTACACACACTGAGTACTACACACACTGAATACTACACACACTGAATACTACACACACTGAGTACTACACACACTGAATACTACACACACTGAGTACTACACACACTGAGTACTACACACACTGAATACTACACACACTGAATACTACACACACTGAGTACTACACACACTGAGTACTACACACACTGAATACTACACACACTGAATATTACACACACTGAGTACTACACACACTGAGTACTACACACACTGAATACTACACACACTGAATACTCCACACACTGAGTACTACACACACTGAATACTACACACACTAAATATTACACACACTGAGTACTACACACACTGAGTACTACACACACTGAGTACTACACACACTGAATACTACACACACTGAGTACTACACACACTGAGTACTACACACACTGAATACTACACACACTGAATACTACACACACTGAGTACTACACACACTGAGTACTACACACACTGAATACTACACACACTGAATACTACACACACTGAGTACTACACACACTGAGTACTACACACACTGAATACTACACACACTGAGTACTACACACACTGAGTACTACACACACTGAATACTACACACACTGAATACTACACACACTGAATACTACACACACTGAATACTACACACACTGAGTACTACACACACTGAATACTACACACACTAAATATTACACACACTGAGTACTACACACACTGAGTACTACACACACTGAGTACTACACACACTGAGTACTACACACACTGAGTACTACACACACTGAATACTACACACACTGAATACTACACACACTGAAGAGTACACACACTGAGTACTACACACACTGAGTACTACACACACTGAGTACTACACACACTGAGTACTACACACACTGAATACTACACACACTAAATATTACACACACTGAGTACTACACACACTGAGTACTACACACACTGAATACTACACACACTGAATACTACACACACTGAATACTACACACACTGAGTACTACACACTGAATACTACACACACTAAATATTACACACACTGAGTACTACACACACTGAGTACTACACACACTGAGTACTACACACACTGAGTACTACACACACTGAGTACTACACACACTGAATACTACACACACTGAATACTACACACACTGAAGAGTACACACACTGAGTACTACACACACTGAGTACTACACACACTGAGTACTACACACACTGAGTACTAGACACACTGAATACTACACACACTGAATACTACACACACTAAATTCTTCACACACTGAGTACTACACACACTGAATACTACACACACTGAATACTACACACACTGAGTACTACACACACTGAGTACTACACACACTGAATACTACACACACTGAATACTACACACACTGAAGAGTACACACACTGAGTACTACACACACTGCATACTACACACACTGCATACTACACACACTGAAGAGTACACACACTGAGTACTACACACACTGAGTACTACACACACTGAATACTACACACACTGAATACTACACACACTGAGTACTACACACACTGAGTACTACACACACTGAATACTACACACACTGAATATTACACACACTGAGTACTACACACACTGAATACTACACACACTGAGTACTACACACACTGAGTACTACACACACTGAGTACTACACACACTGAATACTACACACACTGAATACTACACACACTGAATACTACACACTACACACACTGAATACTACACACACTGAAGAGTACACACACTGAATACTACACACACTGAATACTACACACACTGAATACTACACACACTGAGTACTACAAACACTGAATACTACACACACTGAAGAGTACACACACTGAGTACTACACACACTGAATACTACACACACTGAATACTACACACACTGAAGAGTACACACACTGAGTACTACACACACTGAATACTACACACACTGAGTACTACAAACACTGAGTACTACACACACTGAATACTACACACACTGAAGAGTACACACACTGAATACTACACACACTGAATAGTGCCCTCTTTGCCCTGGTGGTCAAAATGGGGATTTTCAATTCTTTAGCTATTTTCTTACAGCCACTTTCTATTTTGTGAAGCTCAATAATATTTTGCTGCACACAGCGACACATACATATGTATTATATATTTACAAAATTTAATAACTTGCGATTAATCGATTTGACAGCACTCATTTTAATTATATATTATAATTTAATTTTACATTTTTTGTTTTTAAGTCAAGTAAGTTTGCTTAGACCTGGAGTATCAAAATAATAAAAATGTATTAATCACAATGTAACTCTATGTTCTTCAACAAAAAACAATAGTTATTAAGGGAAATAAAGAAAAATGATTTCAATTTACAGCTTGATTATATGTATTGCCGTTTAATTAAGTTAGATTGTTTTAATATATTAATGAGAACAATATTAATTATATAAATAATACTTACAAATATTAATGGTATCATGTAGCAAATAACCATGTTCTGAAAAGTGGGTGGGTGGGGGTAATTTTTTAATGGTCATTTTATTTAAAGGAATTAAACAATTAATTGATTTTAAAAGATTTCAGGGAATTAACACTGTAAAAAAACAAAAGGAAATTACAACTCGAGAGCCTCGTCACACTTTCTGCTCACAGATGTTGACGACGAACGGCTGCTGAGAAAATGACACGTTTTCTTGAGGGTTGAAAGATGAGAAGAGGAAGAGAGAGAATAAAAGCAGACGGAGAGAGGAAGAAAGGCGATCGCTGGAACTGCAGAGCTACAGGTGGAGAAGAGGAACACAAAGGGAAACGGATAGAGAACTCGTTCTTCATGTTCAGGTGTGTGTGTGTGTGTGTGTGTGTGTGTGTGTGTGTGTGTGTGTGTGTGTGTGTGTGTGTGTGTGTGTGTGTGTGTGTGTGTGTGTGTGTGTGTGTGTGTGTGTGTGTGTGTGTGTGTGTGTGTGTGCAGACACACTGCTGGTCCTCTTCTCCAGTCCTCCGCCTCGGGCTGATCCAGATCTTCTTTATTCTGCTTTCCTCTGAAACGACAGATTCTTTCATCCGTTGCCTGAGGCTTCGTGCTGTTGAGCTTCACAACGTGTTCATGATGTGCACAAATACATACGGCCTTTTTAAACTCGAGACTGGTGCTGTGAAATTGCAAGAAAAACACTGGGTTAAAAACAACCCAAGGGCTGGGTAACAGAACACATGCTCGGTTGTTGGGTTAGTTCACCCCAGAATTATAAACTCTGTCAGTGATTACTCTCCCTCATGTTGTTCCCCGTCAGACTCTCCTTTATCTTCTGAACACAAATGAAGATATTAGTGATTACATCTGAGAGTGTCTCACTCCTCCAGAGGCTTCTGTTGTGATTAAAACTTTCCGGCCCAGAAAGTTAGTAAAGATAATGTTTAAAATAGTCCGAGTGACGACAGCGGCTCAACCTTCAGTTTATCAAAAAAACAAAGACCCGCCTTTAGAAAAGCCCAGTGCGCTCTTATTGGCCAGCTGACCCAGTGCGCTCTGATTGGCCAGCGACCAAGTGCGCTGTAATTGGCCAGCCGACCAAGTGCGCTGTGATTGGCCAGCCGACCCAGTGCACTCTGATTGGCCACCTGACCCAGTGCACTCTGATTGGCCAGCTGACCCAGTGCGCTGTGATTGGCCACCTGACCCAGTGCACTCTGATTGGCCACCTGACCCAGTGCACTCTGATTGGCCACCTGACCCAGTGCACTCTGATTGGCCACCTGACCCAGTGCACTCTGATTGGCCAGCTGACCCAGTGCGCTGTGATTGGCCATCTGACCCAGTGTTCTCTGATTGGCCAGCCGACCCAGTGTGCTGTGATTGGCCAACTGACCCAGTGTGCTGTGATTGGCCAACTGACCCAGTGCGCTGTGATTGGCCATCTGACCCAGTGCTCTCTGATTGTCCATCTGACCCAGTGTTCTCTGATTGGCCATCTGACCCAGTGCGCTGTGATTGGCCATCTGACCCAGTGCTCTCTGATTGGCCATCTGACCCAGTGCGCTGTGATTGGCCAGCTGACCCAGTGCGCTGTGATTGGCCATCTGACCCAGTGCTCTCTGATTGGCCAGCTGATCCAGTGCGCTGTGATTGGCCAGCCAACCCAGTGCTCTCTGATTGGCCATCTGACCCAGTGTGCTGTGATTGGCCAGCTGACCCAGTGCACTGTGATTGGCCATCTGACCCATTGTGCTGTGATTGGCCATCTGACCCAGTGCTCTCTGATTGGCCAGCTGACCCAGTGCGCTGTGATTGGACATCTGACCCAGTGTGCTGTGATTGGCCAGCTGACCCAGTGCGCTGTGATTGGCCATCTGACCCAGTGCTCTCTGATTGGCCAGCTGACCCAGTGTGCTGTGATTGGCCATCTGACCCAGTGTGCTGTGATTGGCCAGCTGACCCAGTGCGCTGTGATTGGCCATCTGACCCAGTGCGCTGTGATTGGCCATCTGACCCAGTGCGCTGTGATTGGCCATCTGACCCAGTGCGCTGTGATTGGCCATCTGACCCAGTGCGCTGTGATTGGCCAGCTGACCCAGTGCGCTGTGATTGGCCATCTGACCCAGTGCTCTCTGATAGGCCAGCTGACCTAGTGCGCTGTGATTGGCCATCTGACCCAGTGCGCTGTGATTGGCCATCTAACCCAGTGCGCTGTGATTGGCCATCTGACCCAGTGCGCTGTGATTGGCCAGCTGACCCAGTGCGCTGTGATTGGCCATCTGACCCAGTGCTCTCTGATTGGCCATCTGACCCAGTGCGCTGTGATTGGCCATCTGACCCAGTGCGCTGTGATTGGCCATCTGACCCAGTGCGCTGTGATTGGCCATCTGACCCAGTGCGCTGTGATTGGCCATCTGACCCAGTGCGCTGTGATTGGCCATCTGACCCAGTGTGCTGTGATTGGCCAGCTGACCCAGTGCGCTGTGATTGGCCAGCTGACCCAGTGCTCTCTGATTGGCCATCTGACCCAGTGCGCTGTGATTGGCCATCTGACCCAGTGCGCTGTGATTGGCCAGCTGACCCAGTGCGCTGTGATTGGCCATCTGACCCAGTGCTCTCTGATTGGCCAGCTGACCCAGTGCGCTGTGATTGGCCATCTGACCCAGTGCGCTGTGATTGGCCAGCTGACCCAGTGTGCTGTGATTGGCCAGCCGACCCAGTGTGCTGTGATTGGCCATCTGACCCAGTGCTCTCTGATTGGCCATCTGACCCAGTGCTCTCTGATAGGCCAGCCGACCCAGTGTGCTGTGATTGGCCAGCCGACCCAGTGCGCTGTGATTGGCCAGCCGACCCAGTGCTCTCTGATAGGCCAGCCGACCCAGTGTGCTCTCTGATTGGCCAAACACCTTAAGTGTGTTGGAAATGTAATGTCCC
>NC_136888.1:34954216-34956716 GCF_949152265.1 Phoxinus phoxinus
GGTAAGATAAATTTAAGCCAGATCGTCCTGAACTTTTTGGTAAATTCTGGGCAAGTTTCATCTGCATAAAGACAGAACCATCCAATGGCAAAACCTTTAAACTCAAAGGTTTCTAAAACAAATAATATCCTCGAGTCTGTTGTAAAGAACCTTTAATTTTTTATTGACAATGTAATTGTATTGATTTGTGTAGCCTAATTCAATCTCTTTTGTACCCCCCTTGTTTTTTTTTTTGTTTTTTTGTTTTTTTCCTCTTCTCACTGTTAATGTCTGTATCCTTTCATTTGCAATACAAAATAAATAAATTAATTAATTTTAAAAAAGATTAAAACATACCTCATTTCGTTTCGCTGTACAACCTCCCCCTACTGGACGCATCAGGAACAACAGGGGCGTAAAACTGTCAGGGGCGTAAAACTGTTTGGGTCCTATATCTACCGGCTCCAGGTCTGCAGCCTCCCCATACTCACTCACACTGCAAAACCTAGTGTGATATTGTCACAACCATAATATCTATGGTCACAACACGATCGGTCATTCTTCAGGCTCTTATTTGCAAGTGCACTGATTGCGTGTCAGTCTCCGATAGGCTATACCTGGCATTTATTCAGTTGATTGCTCTATTCTTAAGTGTGCCAGATTTTTCTGGACCTCGGCGATTAACTTCTCCACAATGTCATCCGCCATTTTAAAAAGCGCGAGCCCATTAAATTCGAGTGGATTCTGATTGGCTGTCAGTGTTGTATTGTTGGACAGCTGGAAAAAAATCGTTCTGAAAGTGATCCCAACGATCGTTCCTCATACCTTTATCGTTATAGTTGTGGTGTGAACTCTGCTATTCTTTAATATGGAGAACGATTTTAAGAACTTTATCGTTATAGTTGTGGTGTGAACTCTGCTATTCTTTAATATGGAGAACGATTTTAAGAACTTTATCGTTATTGTGCTTGGTGTGAACGGGCCTTTAGAGGGAGATAGAAAAGGGTTTTAAGGCCGTGTGTGTGTGTGTGTGTGTGTGTGTGTGTGTGTGTGTGTGTGTGTGTGTGTGTGTGTGTGTGTGTGTGTGTGTGTGTGTGTGTGTGAAAACGGCAGTTGGGATTTGAATTCATGAACATTTCGAAATGTTAAGTCTATAGGATTTTTTGGCCGCTTTTTCGTCCGCTGTGCGAACATCGTTCAATCGACCGCTTATTAAAATCATAGCTCACCATTCCTCAATAATCCGCACTATTTGACGCCTCATTCATGGATATATGAAAAACGGTATGGGAGGAGTAGTGCGCCAAACTTTGTCCAGAATAATAATAAGTATGACGAATGCCACCACTAATGATTTCGTACTGAAGGATCATGTGACACTGAAGACTGGAGTAATGATGCTGAAAATTCAGCTTTGATCACAGGAATAAATTACACTTTACTATATATTCACATAGAAAACTGATGTCACATTATAATAATATTTCACTGTTTTTACTGTATTTTTGATCAAATAAACACAGCATTAGTGAGCAGAAGAGACTCTTTCAAAAACATTTTTAAAAATCTTAATTATTCTGAACTTTTGACTGTTAGTGTGTTTATGTATATTTGCATCAGAAGTGCACCTTGATGCCTTTAAGTGCAGTCTATGTAGGCGTCTGACTGTGTTTTGGAACAGAGCCGAAGCGCTGAAAGCCTGAGCGAAGCACAGCTGCTGTAGTGATGACTTCCAGACGCTGTCAGTGTGTGTGTGTGTGTGTGTGTGTTTCTATCACATAAATGCTGAAGCAGAGAAAGACAGCAGTGAAGCCAAGAAACGAGCACTATAGTAGTGATCAGATCTGGCTAACATCCTCAGCGCTTTCAGTGTGTGTGTGTGTGTGTGTGTGTGTGTGTGTGTGTGTGTGTGTGTGTGTGTGTGTGTGTGTGTGTGTGTGTGTGTGTGTGTGTCATCCTCACAGCTCACGCTGTTTTACGCAGCTCCCCTGAGCTTCACTCTCATACCCGAGAAAAACTTCTGTAACTCAATCAGCCCGGCCCTGCTGGTCAACCGTGTGTGTGTGTGTGTGTGTGTGTGTGTGTGTGTGTGTGTGTGTGTGAGAGAGATTGCACTTTGGCACTGGACTAATGAGAAACACACTCTTTCTCTGTTTCCATCAGGACATGCAGTGGAAAACGAGCCGTTGCCCGGAGCCGACGGTGAAAATACGGTACAATATTGGTTCCACAGCAAGCATGTGATTTATGAGGGTGTAAAGCAGATCAACACACACACACACACACACACATTAACTGACAAGATCTAGAACAATGGAAATGCATAAATTAAAGAGTCATATTCCTGAGAGAAACGACCTGGAATAATGGAGATATTATTGGGATATATTAGCACTAGAGTATACTGTCTTGAAGAAACGTGTGTGTGTGTGTGTGTGTGTGTGTGTGTGTGTGTGTGTGTGTGTGTGTGTGTGTGTGTGATGGGTTGGTTTAGGGGTCGGGTTAGTGAGTGAGTGACTGA
>NC_136888.1:34964216-34989216 GCF_949152265.1 Phoxinus phoxinus
TGCTTAGGTTGCACATAAATGCTTTAAAACAAAAATAGATATTAATTTCTGCTGGATCATCATGATGAACTGAACAGTCATGATTCTCACGGCTTCTGCAGGAGCGCGTGTGTGTGTGTGTGTGTGTGTGTGTGTGTGTCGTGCGTGCGTCGTGCGTGCGAGAGTGTGTATGTGTGTGTGTTCGTGTGATGATCAGGCTTGTGTCTTCCTGTTGTGGTGAAGATCACACAGGTTTTCTCACCGCGACGGGTCATTTTCATCATGTGCTGATATATATCAGATCATACAGAACAGAGCGAGACGAGACCGACAGACGAGCGTCTAGACACTCAACAGACGCTTTTTCCGAGCATTGTTTGCTGCCATTTAACAGGACTGAAAACAGGAAACCTGCCACATCACACACACACACACACACATACACCTTACACTGCCCCCATCCCTAAACCTGCCACATAACACACACACACCTTACACTGCCCCCATCCCTAAACCTGCCCATCACACACACACACACACACACACACACACACACCTTACACTGCCCCTATCCCTAAACCTGCCACATAACACACACACACACACACACACTTTACACTGCCCCATCCCTAAACCTGCCCATCACACACACACACACACCTTACACTGCCCCTATCCCTAAACCTGCCCATCACACACACACACACACACACACCTTACACTGCCCCCATCCCTAAACCTGCCACATAACACACACACACACACCTTACACTGCCCCCATCCCTAAACCTGCCCATCACACACACACACACACACACACACACCTTACACTGCCCCCATCCCCAAACCTGCCCATCACATGAAACATTCTGCATTTGTACATTTTTAATAAAACATTGTTTTTTAAGCTATTTGAATTATGAAGACTCATGAAATGTCCTCATAAACCACGTTTAAGTTGTAATACACATCATTATACACATTTGTGTCCTCATAAATCACAAAAACAAGAGCACACACACACTCTTTCTCTCTCTCACACACACACATTCACACATACACTCTCTCTCACACACACACTCTCACACATACACACTCATACACTACACCCACACATATAATATATATATACGTAAATATATTTTGTCTCATCAGTAATGTGTTTTTCTAATGCACGTTCATAAGAAACTCAGATGTCCTCACTGAACTAAGGCCTAACCCTGGCTTAATCTGAGACCTGCCTGTGACACCAGGCCTGAGACTCTTTAAGGAGTTATTTAGGTCAGAATTAGCATAAAATCACATGATTTTTCACTATGTTGTCGCAAAACCTAAAATATTTGGACAGTATTTGAAGATTTTGAAGTAGAAATGACCAAACCATGAGCAATGACCCACAGTAACATGATCAGTTCTGAGATGATTGTGCACCTGCACTGATGATCCACCAGGGGGCGTCACAGACACACGGTGTGAACATAAATCATCACACTTCCCCAGTGGATTAATCATAGTGCGTTTAGGCCTTCATTTGTATTGAGTTTTATCAAATGTTATGTTTAAATATGCAAATGAGGCATCGTCTAATTAAATATTCACTCATTTGCATACATTTTCCAGAGCAGAGATGTGAACATTGCATAAATTCAGGTTCACAATTCGTGTTTGATTGTGTTGACAGATTAGAATTAAAAGTTTTCTCTTTTTATCACTCCATAAATCAGAAAATTCTGTGAAAAGTTAAAAAGGGTTAAGTTTTGTCTGAAACAACACAATATGAAAAGCCAAATAGCTCTCAAAATTGACTAGTGCATGAAAAAAAAACACATTGGCAAAATATGTTTTAAGAACATTTATTTACGAAAATGTTATTGTTCTCTGAACTTTCAAAACGTCTGGATTTTTAAAACATGTTTTAAAAACGTCAGTTTTTTCTTAGTTATGTGAACGTTAAGGGAACATTGTATCATTCTTCACACATTATTGGAACTTTACTTTTGAATGTTCTCTGAACATTTTGAAACAAGTTGTAACATTGCGGAAAAAAAACGTTAGAAGAACGTCAAACTAAGAAATTAAAAAAAAAATTATTGTTGATATCAAGAATTTATTTCTTAGTTGACATTCGAATTTCACATTTCAGAAATACAATGTCTTTTGAAATGTACAATGAAATGTCTGTTCTTGATATCAACCACTGAATTGCAACTAGTAAAAATGTTCCTTTTTAATATCAATAATTTGATTGTCACTAATGTTAATTTCTGGAACAACATTTTTTGAAAATAACTCAACAAAATGACCCAATATGTGTAACTCAACGGTTGGGTCAAGAAAAAAACACAACATTTTTGGAAAATAACTCAACTGTGGGGTTAAAAAACAACAAACAAAGTTTTTGGAAAATAACCCAACATAGTGACCCAATATGTGTAACTCAACGTTTGGGTAAAAAACACACAAAGTTTTTGGAAAATAACCCAACTGTTGGGTTAAAAAAAACAATAAAGTTTTTGGAAAATAACCCAACATAGTAACCTAACATGTGTAACTCAATGGTTGGGTTAAAAAACACACAAAGATTTTGGGAAAAATAACCCAACGGTTGGGTAAAAAAACACAAAGTTTTTGGAAAATAACCCAACATAGTGACCCAATATGTGTAACTCAACGTTTGGGTAAAAAACACAAAGTTTTTGGAAAATAACCCAACTGTTGGGTTAAAAAAAACAAAGTTTTTGGAAAATAACCCAACATAGTAACCTAACATGTGTAACTCAATGGTTGGGTTAAAAAACACACAAAGATTTTGGGGAAAATAACCCAATGGTTGGGTAAAAAAACACAAAGTTTTTGAAAAATAACCCAACATAGTGACTCAATATGTGTAACTCAACTGTGGGGTTAAAAAACAACAAACAAAGTTTTTGGAAAATAACCCAACATAGTGACCCAATATGTGTAACTCAACGTTTGGGTAAAAAACACACAAAGTTTTTGGAAAATAACCCAACGGTTGGGTTAAATAACAACTACAACATTTTTGGAAAATAACCCAACATAGTGACCCAATATGTGTAACTCAACGGTTGGGTTAAAAAATTTTTTTTGGAAAAATAACCCAACATAGTGACCCAATGTAACCCAACCTTTTCACTGTCTAGCTATTACTGATTAATTGTCTTGTAAAGGTTATTGTTTGAACATAAGCGGACTCGATCTCGTTGTGTCTGATTTGTCTTGATGGACGTGTGCAGAAGAGCGTGTTCGTCTCTGGTGCCGCTGAACTGCTGGCTTCACCTGATCACACTGTAATTACAGAGGGAGTTTACCGCCCGGGGACGAGGCGATGGACATTCCTGGAGCAGATGAAGATCCGCTGTGCCCTGAGGCTGATTCCTGATCGTATAGCTGGAGAGTGAGCTTCACACACTCTCTTTACAACCGTTCAAACCATCAGTTCCAGCTCTGAGCCACTGGCCAGCGGAGAGCTTAACGTCAAGCCGTTCTCCAATACACATCGGAATGTGTGGCTTCAACACATCAGGAAGATGTGGAGATACCGAGAGGACCACTTAACGTTCCTCAAGTGTGCAGTGAAGAACGCGAGCGCCGACACTTCAGAACGTCAAACTAATCGAGTCGTCACGTCAGACAAACCCGATCGCTCCCCGAATCAGCGGATTCTCTCAGATAACAGTGTTTGGAATGTTCCCATTGAGTTATAAAAACATTATTTATGAACTTTAAACACTTTTTTCTTTGTTTATGTGAACTTTAGTAAGTAAATATATTACATTTGATCATTCTTGACACACTATGAGAACGTTACTTTTGAATGTTCTCTGATTTACATTTAAAAAACATTACGAATGTTCAACTAAAACAAATTATGTTGATGAAATTATGTTTTTGTTCTAACGTTTTGAGAACATTATTACCATACTTTTTTTTTTATCAACATAAATTATGTATCATTTGAAAGCTTACAAACTCAAAATGTATCCTGTTACCATGGAAACGGTGCTCAAAAATTATATTAGCGCAGACTCCTCCCCTTGTGGGCGGGGTCATGTTTCATATTACAGAATTTATTTTAACTACTTTATAATCAAAAACTTTTCTAATCTTGACAAAACGCATATCGTCGGAAAGGCCTGAGTCTCAAGGTTTCATATTTAATGTGATAGAAGTGATATCTGGACAAAAATTTATTAATTTATTACAGGAGAATGCATTAAAACAAAATTCAATACAATGTGTGTTACACCCGCTGGATATTTTTGGTACAGCGCCTAAACAAAATCTCATGGGAACTTACATTTTTGTGATATCATCTTCAAATTTGGAACACAACTTGGTTATACATATGGCTTTAATTTTTTATTGTAATTGTTTATTAAAAATTATTTTGTAAAATGGTATAAAATAAATAAAAACATAATAACTTTTCCATACTTTGATTTTTTTAAGTGCTTTTACTTCAGCAATAGTCTGCTGAATGTCTTCTTTAAAATATAAGTCTATATTCCAAAAGTATTCTTAAATTATGACCATTTAAGTTTGGATAGTGCATTTTCACGTCAATTCTCTAAAACGGGGGTGACAGTTAAAGGGTTAAAGACCAGATACGTTGAACGAACGCTTTATTAACGTTGCTAGCAGAACGTTTGTTCATAAGTCTGAGAGCATCTTGAGAACGTTCCCTGTCCGCAGGGATGATGCTCAGTTCGGCTGTACGCAAATGTTTTACTCCTTATACTCAGTTTAGTAAGTCATTCAAACCCTCTGGAGTTAAAACTCGACTCGTGCAACCAGTAGACCATCATTTCTTCTCATATGAATGCATTTCTCAAGAGTGCACACACACTTTGTTGATGCAAGGCCCCTGAATTTCATTACAAATGTGTGTGAAGATGCAAAATGGCACGATTCGTACTTTCTTCAGCATAATGTCACTGATGAATCATTCACAGTCTTACTGTGAAATGCATGAGAATTGCAATTGGTTTGTTTTGCATGCAATACAAGTTTATTTGATTTTGTTTATCAATATCATGGGCATTTGACAGAAATAATACCAGCATACTTAAAAACCAGCCAAATTGTCCATCATCTTTAAATGCAAGCGCACAGAAGCTGGTGTTTTCTCAGAACGGTCGAGAACTCAGTGTGATCCCGAAGTGTGTTTATCCAGTTCTCCGTCGCTGCAGACAGGAAAACAACACGCCGCTGGTTCCCATGAAGAGCAGTTTTTGATGTGATGTTTGTCGTGTTTAATGACGATCGGTATCAGGGTCTCATGAACTCGCTGACCCCTGACCTCTGCGCTGCCACATTCTTCAGTCTGTCGCATAAGCTGCCCAACGAAGCGTCTCACTGAAGCTGTGCAAACAGAAAACTCAAACACTTGTTTATGATCTTTATGCGGGTGAGAAAGGCCCTTTCGGACGCATTTGAAGCGTGGCTTTCCGTTGTTTGTCTTCGTGTGAGAATGGATGATTTTAAGCTATTTCTGAGTGAGTTTTTCCTGATTGCACAATCTCCTGGCACACATGCCACTGTACTGGGGGGTAAAAGCCTGAAATTTATGGCTGAATGTTTCAAATAAAACTCAGCTCCACACTGAGAAACCACATCACTGCACTGCTTTCCTTCAGGGAGCAAATGACAATAATTTACCTGAAGAAATGATGCAAAATGCAGCTTGCATTGCATTTGGTTATGCTCAGAATAGGACTGTATGTTTGCAGTATGTCAGTCTTGTGCATAAAATAACAAGATGACATATGCATTTGCAATATACTATAATATATGCAATAATCTGTTGTTCCTTGCTTTGGATGCACTGCAAAAAATTGCAACCTAACATATAGGGATGCACGATATATCGGCCACCATATCGGTATCGGTCCTTGTCATCGGTATCGGTCATTGATATCGGTCATCACCAGTATCGGTTACAGGTCATCGGTATCGGTCATTGATATCGGTCATCACCAGTATCGGTTACAGGTCATCGGTATCGGTCATTGATATCGGTCATCACCAGTATCGGTTATAGGTCATCGGTATCGGTTATTGATATCGGTCATCAGTATTGGTCATAGGTCACCGGTCATCGTATCAGTAATCGGTCATTGATATCGGCCATCGGTATCGGTCATAGGTTTCAGTATCGGTCATTGTATCGGTCATCGTATTGCCATCGTATCGCCATCATATTGGTCATCGGTGTCGGTCATCGTATCGGTCATCGTATCTGTCATCGTATTGGTCATCGTATCGGTAATCGGTCATTGGTTTCAGTATCGGTCATCGGTTTCGGTCATTGTATCGGTAATCGGTCATCATATCGGTCATCATATCGGTCATCGGTTTCAGTATCGGTCATCATATCGGTCATCGGTTTCAGTATCGGTCATCGTATCGGTAATCGGTCATTGGTTTCAGTATCGGTCATTGTATCGGTCATCGTATCGGTCATCGTATCGGTCATCGTATCGGTCATCGGTTTCAGTATCGGTCATCATATTGGTCATCGGTTTCAGTATCGGTCATTAGTTTCGGTATCGGCCATCATATCGGTCATCGTATCGGTCATCGGTTTCAGTATCGGTCATCGTATCGGTAATCGGTCATCGTATCGGTCATCGGTTTCAGTATCGGTCATCGTATCGGTCATCGGTTTCAGTATCGGTCATCGTATCGGTCATCAGTTTCGGTATCGATCATCGGTATCGTCATTGGTCATCGGTTTCGGCATCGGTTATCGTAATTGGTCATCGATATTGACGTGCGTGTGTGTGTGCGTGTGTGACGAATGATTCAGAAAGAAAATCTGTGAAAATCAAACTTGATTTGATCAGACTCCCAAATGTTTTCACACAAAATTGGATTGAAAATGACCACATTCAGTCTTCCAGAATTTGTTTGGTTATCTGACATTCCGTTGTATCACATTACGTTACTTTTGAATGTTCTCTGAACCACGTAGCAACATATAAGAAACATTAGACAAACTAAAAAGTTTCAGAAAAAGTTGCATGAATGATGTAAAGTTTTGAGAACATTATTAAAGAGCTTTTGAACGAACGTACAGTTGATGTTACTGGAAGAACGTTTGTTCATAACTTTGAGAGAACGTACTGAGAACATTCCCTGGGAATCGGGACATTTAAACACACCTGTTGTGTGGATAATCCTGCATCTTGTCGGACCCGCAGTCCATGATACTATCCCCTCACTGGACTGTGTAGTGGACTGCAGTCATGTGTGCCGTGATGTGGAGGAAGCGGCGCAGGATTTCCAGCTCTTCTCCTGAGATAAGTGAAAGGATTGAGCTATTTGAGTGAGAGTTGAGCAGCACTTCACACACACACACACACACACACACACACACACACACACACACACACACACACACACACACGTCACTAACATGTCAACCCTGCAGTTATCTGGAGTGATAGAGTCATCAGTCACACACAGACCACGACCTCTGACCTCTTCTCGGATGATGCTAGGGGTCAAGTTTCCACCTCTGTGTCAAAGGTCATGGGGTCAGAGAGCACAGCGGCCTTTTGTGGAGGAACAACACGGGACTAATGTATTCATTATTATAGTTAAGCTAAAACTAAATGTTGTTTGAAATAAATGCATTTTAGTGCAGAAGTCCAGTATCACTAGCGGTGCTCATCAAACCTCTTGTGTTCAAGGACACACTTCATCCATTCATACTAACACTTCTACTATATTCTATTAATAAACAATAAAAGTGCCTGTAGTGTGTTAGATTAAACTGGGATGGGTCACAGCACTTGCATATTGTTAGTTTCACTGCTTCTAATCGAATTTGTAAGTCGCTTTGGATAAATTTACAGGTGAAACTCAAAAAATGAGAATATGGTGCAAAAGTTCATTTATTTCAGTAATTCAACTTAAAAGGTAAAACTAATATATTATATAGACTCATTACATGCAAAGTGAGATATTTCAAGCCTTTATTTGTTATAATTTTGATGATTATGGCTCAATATTAGAATATTGTGAAAAGGTTTTCATAAGCTGTAAACCATAATCATCACAATTATAACAAATAAAGGCTTGAAATATCTCACTTTGCATGTAATGAGTCTATATAATATATTAGTTTCACCTTTTAAGTTGAATTACTGAAATAAATGAACTTTTGCACCATATTCTCATTTTTCCAGTTATTGCGCTTTTCACAACACAGATTGTATGAAAGCAGCTTCACGGTGATAAAATGAAAATAATATAACAAAGTTTGTTTCTAGAAGAAAATTGCGTCTTCGTCCACTTTAAGTAAGGCAGATCAATATTATTGTTGAATATTAAATGTCTCCAACTAAGCAAGTTTATAACTGATAGTTTAATAGACGTAAACAGAGTCATCAAGATAACATGTGAAAGAAATGAAACCGTGTTGTGATCACTGTTGGCTTTGCTTACATGATGGAATATCATATATCATATATCTCACAAGTTATTTTGGCAAAAACGGCATTTAACCAAATTCAAGGTTATTTTGTCTAGAAGTGTGTTCCTCACAGTTACCGAGACGCTGAAGTGATGTTTCTGAGTGAACATGCAGTATTTTCACCTGCTGGATCATAAAACAGGTGAAAGAATCTGCAGATCACAGAGACGAGAGGGACGTGTCTCGACATGATCGCGTCTGGAGGACAGAGAGCGCCGGCAGAAACACTTTTCAACAGTGTTGGGGAAACTTACTTTTAAAATAAGTTATAATATTGCGTTACTCCCAAAAAAAAGTAACTAATTGCATTACTTAGTTACTTTTAATGAAAAGTAATGCATTGTTTTGTGTTTCTTTTTTCTCAGCTGAGCTGGACTGTCTTGTTTGTTTTTAATAACAACAAAAAAAGTTATATTTTTGGCCAATGTTAAAGCCCTTTCACACCAAACGTGAAATGAATAAGCCTCATAGATATACTGTATATACGTGTGTAATTTAAACCTTTTAGCTTCTGCTGTTCTTCTGGATTAAAGAACAATAGAAGTTCAACACTCTTATTCTAAATCTAATCTAAAGCCATTTTTGTATTATTCGTATGGTTGAGTTAGATCATTGAAGGTCAGCAGCATTGGTTAATAAAGTGAGATTTAATGCATAAAGTATATTTGTGTCATTTAATATAGTTAATTATAAAAGTTTTGCGTCAAATTCTGAGATTGTCTGACATTTTACTGTTTTTATTCATTTTGAGGAATACTGAAAGTTTTGGTGCAAGTGAGACGAGTAAATGCATGATCACATTTAGTCTAGAATTAAAATAACCATTATGTTTACACACCGTGCACACACACACACACACACACACACACACACACACACACTTCTCTCAACATGAGAGAGCTGTCAGTCAATAAATGTGAAGAAGTAACTAGTGTTAATTATTTGAAACAGTAACTTAGATATTTTGTTGTAAATTGAAAAAGTAATGCGCTACTTTACTAGTTACGTGGAAAAGTAATCTGATTACGTAAGTCGAGTTACTTGTAATGCGTTTCCCCAACTCTGCTTCTGAAGGATATACTTCTGTAGAATGATGTTTTCAGTTCTGTGGATAAACACTGTGTTCTTAATCAATCTCAGACGTAGACTTGTGTGTGAACTCACATCTTCTCTTCCGTATATATGATGTTCATCTGAGTGTAATGGATTATTGAAAATGAAAAAGAAGGGCGGGGCTTGGTTCTATGCATCAGTTGCTGATTAGATGTTGAGATGTGGGCGTGGCACTCTCGCAGGGGCGGGGCTTACGCGCGCTTGTCACCAGAGAGAAGATTAAACGCTTCACCGGATTAAACATTACAAAATGAAACGTATGAATTGTTCAGGGTAACATATATAACATGCATTTAGAAAATAGTTATGTTGGATATTTATTTCATGCCTAAACTTACTTTTTTATTGAGGCTCACGGATATTTTTGTGAGGATGCACAAGACTAGATCACACTATTTGAGTGAGCATTGAGGACTATTTGTTTTAAAATGAGAACCTGAAATCTGAAGAGAGCACTAGACTTGATTAATAATCAACATTATCAAAGAAGAAATGCATATTTCAGAGACGGGGAGGAGGAGTGTGAAGAGATGCGTTCATGTGTCCAGACCAGACAGTCCTACACAGATCAGCAAGAGACATGATGAATGAATGAATGTCCCAGTGTTTGTTCAGACAGATTTTACAAGAGAAACGGACCTGAACTTTCTCTCATGGAGGAGAGGACATGAAACCAGAAGTTTGCGACGAGCTTCATGAATCCGAGGATGTTTGAAAACAGTTCATTTCGCCTTCACGATGTTCTCATCATCTGTGTCCCATGCTTATGTTCCCTAGATAGGTGCAATAACTGTTGCTTCATTCATTCATCCATCTGTTCCTTTCGCTGCTTGTGATTGGACGAGCTCCACCGCGATCATCACCAGGGGGCGTGGCTATGATGTCTCTCTCCATGTAACGCGTGTTTGAGACTCAGTTTGAGTGTTAGTGATTCAGTGACAAGGACAGACTCCTCATCCTCATCCTCATCACAGTTACTGTGCCAGCTTTACGAACACATTTCACTTACTGGAAACTTGCATCATTCCCAGCGAGGATCGTAACACTGAAAGTGAATTGGAAGTTTGTTGAACATTTCTGGATTTATTTTGGAGTTGCGCATCTGGAGGTTCATGTTAGACACGCTCGAGACTCTGTAAACTTCACCAAAGCGCGTCACAATGTGTCAGAAGAGTGTGTTGTGCTTTTTGAGTGTGTTTGGGCTCTGCGCTCTGGCGTTCGGGGCTCGTGAATGCGTACCGTGCGCGCTCCGCTCGTGCCCGCTCCTGAGCGCGCTCGGGTGTGGTTCTGGCCGGGTTCTGGCCCGTGACCCGTGCGGGTGCTGTGACCAGTGCTCTCGGCTGGAGCTCGAGCTGTGTGGAGGACCGGACTGGACTCTGGGTTACTGCGGATCCGGACTCACCTGTGCCGCGCGCAACAGAACCGGACCCGCGCTCGTACCTGAGACAGGTGTCTGCAGAGGTCAGTGACGCGCACGAGCTTTCACTTCAACAGGACACTCAGTGCATGTGTATAAAGTGTAGAACACCTCACATGATGAAGATGAGGAGGAGGAGGAGGAGGATGGTTGTGGATTTAGATGAAATCAGTGAGAAGTTGTGTTTTTATGGCAACACTTTACAATAAGGTTCATTAGTTAATATATTGTCTAACTAATATGAACTAACAATGAGCAATGCATTTGTTAAGAGTATTTATTCATATTTCTTAATGTTATATAAATGCAACTGTTTGTTCATGTTAGTTCACAGTGCATTAACTAATGTTTACCAATACTACCTTTGATTTTAATAATGTATTAGTAATGTTGAAATTATTAATAAATGCTGTAGAATTATAGTTTATTATTGGTTCATGTTAACTAATTAATCTTATTGTGAAGTGTTTCCATTGGTGCTTCAGCTCATGACTGATTGATTGATATATGGTTATTGATATCAGTTGATATTGATTTATATTTTAGAAGGTAGTTCTGAGATGAATCCATGGTAAAGTGATTTTAATACCATGGTACTTTGATATGGTTCTGATTGATATGTATAACAGCACAATACTCCAAAATACTTTGAAAAATACCATGCTAAATGTCTAAAAACTTGGATTTGCCATAGTACCATAAGTACCATATCCAAAATACTATAGTATTGCCATGGTAAATGTCCAAAAAACATGGTGTTGCCATAGTAACCTGTTCAAAATACTATAGTATTGCCATGGTAAATGTCCAAAAACATGGTATTGCCACAGTACATGTCTAAAAACGTGGTATTGTCATAGTACCGTATCCAAAATTCTATAGTATTGGCATGGTAAATGTCCAAAAAACACGGTATTGCCATAATAGCATGTCCAAATACTACAGTATAGTATTGCCATGGTACTGTACATGTCCAAAAGACCATTGATACTGTACTTTTTGGTACTTTTTAGTGAGTGGAGAGGCAGTTACACTTATTTTAATTCACATTTTACAATGAGGTTTATAATGTCCATATTGTCTGATAATCAAGAACGAGTTATTCATAAGGTTTCCTCAGTTAATATGAACCCATCTTATGTCAGTCTAAAATCTCCTTCAGTTCACACTGTAATAATGGCGCTGCAGGGGATGATGGACTCGGTGTCCTGGGATTTGATCTATGATGTGATATGAGGCTCTTTTCCAAGAGTTTAGTACGGGAAGGGTCATGATGCCTGACCGGAGCTGGACTTTCTCTGTGTCTAAACGCTTG
This sequence comes from Phoxinus phoxinus, assembly GCF_949152265.1. NCBI lineage: Eukaryota > Metazoa > Chordata > Actinopteri > Cypriniformes > Leuciscidae > Phoxinus > Phoxinus phoxinus. The sequence goes on from NC_136888.1 coordinate 34,976,544, forward strand.
AATTGCTCCAGACGGCTGAGTGAAAGCAGAAGTGGTTCTGGAGCTCCATTCCCCTCGTCTTCATCTTCCTCCTGTGGGGTCTGGGATTCTTCCCAAGGGATCGTGTCCTTGATTAGGCTTTATTTACAAGTGAGTGTTAAGGGTTAATCCCGACCCGGTGTGTGTGAATGAGTCTGGTTTAACAGATGCAGTGATTGAGTCCGTCTCTCAATCCCAAAAATCAGCCGCAGAAACACCACGACTATTAGAGGAAAAAGCCTGAAAGTAATTTTACTCCTGATTTTTTAAGTTCTTCTCCGTGTGGAAGTTTAGGGAGCGCGATCATTAGAAAGAAAATATGAGCATGTCAAAAAATGTAGGTTAAATAATGATAGTCATTTTCCAGCCACTGATTAACCAGCATCTCTTTATCAGAGTAATACATTATTCATGATTGTCATCGTTAATTATAATTACCCCCCTCCCCTCCATTAGCAAAGAAATTAATGAGGTTATTTATATTCTGACATGGCTGAAGGCGTATAGAAGAGCTTGTTGAATATTATATATCAGGCTTTTTTGGGGTACATCCATTTGCACTGTTCTCGTGTGCCATAAATACTGGCATCTTTCACATCCATAGAACCTTTAAAGGTCATTTAGACAATTTAAATGTTCTAAACACACACAAAAAAAATATATATTTTAAGAAGTGACCATTGAAAGATCCCTGACCCAAAAGAAGATCTTATATGGCATTGCTGCAAAAAAAAAAAATCCTTTATGTAGTAGTGTGAGAACATTTGTGCATTTATGGAAAATAAAGAATGCAACATTTCTGCAGCGTTTCGTTTATTTTGCTCTACAAACAAAAACCTGCAAAAATGTGAATTAGCCACTTCTACATCATCAGTACTGCATATTTAAAATAGGGATGTAAGATATATGGGCCACCATATCGGTATCACCGATATATATACATGTTATTGTTATCGGTCCCGACGTCACACTGATATATATATAAAGCTGATTAATATTGTATTATTTCCTTCAGCTGAGACGCTTCAGATGCGCACTGTTCAACATGATGCTTTTGAATTGCTTGCAATATGATTGGAATCACTTCAAAAAAGTAGAGATGCAACGATATGAAAGTTTTGGATGATACCGATAATTCTTTATATTTAAAAGCCGATAACCGATATATTAGCCGATTAATCTAAATAAATAAAAATATATCATTTTTGAGAGCCTGATTACAAAAACACAAGTCTCACCATTAAAATCCACGTCCCAAACACACAATTATAATGTTCTCATTATAATGTTATGTTGCACTTTTACTGTATTTTCCTTTTTTGAAGTGATTTCAATCATATTTCAAGCAACTCAACAGCATCATGTTGAACAGTCGCATCTGAAGAGTCTCAGCTGAAGGAAATATTACATTATTTATCAGCTTTAATATATCAGCCAAATGTTCTTATCGGGCCGATAACGATAACATTAAAAATGATCATATTATCGGCCGATACCGATTGTGTTTGTATCTCGGCTTTTAATGGAAATTTGGCTGATATATATTAAAGCCGATAAATAATGTATTATTTCCTTCAGCTGAGACTCTTCAGATGCGACTGTTCAACATGATGGTGTTGAGTTGCTTGAAATATGATTGAAATCACTTCAAAAAAGGAAAATGCAGTAAAGCCTGACACAAGTCTGACATATCGGCAACATAACATTATATTGAGAACATTATAATTGTGTGTTTCGGACGTGGATTTTAATGGTGAGACTTGTGTTTTTGTAATCAGGCTCTCAAAAATGACATACAATTTGTATTTAGACTAATCGGTCAATATATCGTTTATCGGCTTTCAAATACAAAGAATTATCGGTTATTGTATCGGCCAAAATTGGTTTCATATTGTCATTTCTAGAGTCTCCAAGCAGAATAATGACTGTAAACTAACAGGTTTCCAGAAACACTCAGTCCAGTATGAAGCTATAGAGTCCGAACGCTCGTCGTCTCGACTATCAGACGTTTCCCTCGTCAGTATCGCGGTCAGCCTGAGCTCCTGATGCCAGTGTCTCCTCTCTCGCGCTGAACGCCTCCATGTCCTTCAGTTCGGCAGATTAAATATCAGCTTCCCACATTTGACCCGCAACAATTATAAGAGAAACGGCAATACTGAAGGACGTCACATGTTTGCAAACTGATTAAACTAGTTATCATGTGGACTTTAGATAGCAGCACTAGACCAGACTGTTGTTATTACAGACTATAGTCTGTGTTTAACAAGTACGCTTCCCGGGGAAAAAATCCATAATGCCATATCCAGAACTTCTTACACTTACTTCAAATCCCTTTTTGTTACTTCTGAGGATTACACTGCAAAAAATGATTTTGTTACTTCATATTTTTGTCTTGTTTCCAGTCAAAATATCATCAAATTCTTAAATCAAGATGCATTTACTAGATGAGTAAAATGAGATAAGATATTATGTCCCGTTTTCTAGGGAAATAAATTAAAATTAAGTGAGTTTTTGCTTAAAACAAGCAAAATTATCTGCCAATGGGGTCAGAAAAATAATGTTGTTTCTGTTAGAATTAAGATTATTTTTCTGACCCCATTGGCAGATCATTTAGCTTTTTTTTTAAGCAAAAACTCTTTAAAACACTCTTTTTTTATTTCCCTAGAAAACGGGACATAATATCTTATCTCATTTTACTCATCTAGTAAATGCATCTTGATTTAAGAATTTGCTGATATTTTGACTGGAAACAAGACAAAAATACTAAGTAAGAAAAGCATTTTTTGCAGTGTATTGTCCTACTTGTCAAATAATTATAAATTAGACTTTTGAATTAGAACATTTCCCATGTTTATGGATCCGGCTGGATTTTCCTGGTTTGCTCTGTTGGGAAAACATGCTGATGCTGATGATGAACAGAACCGGTGTCCGATCCGGAGACGTGAACAGATGTGCTTTGTGGGCGCACGCTTCTAAAAGCGTGTGTGAAAATATGAAAATATCCTCGCAGGAAGTTTTGATATGGAAAAGACGTTGGCGGAGCGGATCATTCCGAGGTGACCGGATATAATCGGGAAGGTTTTGGCAGGATCGTCTGATCCCGGTCTGAAAAGCCTGTTTGTGATGGCGATGTCTGCGTGAGAACAACCGCCACGTGGTTTTCCACAAACGGGACGTTTCTGTGCCAAACGCACCAGTATCTGCATTTCTCCCAGTACTCAGTCCTGTCTAAGAATGTGGTCACTGTACTAACCAGGACTGTTCATGTAGGCCTCATAATGCATCAGAAAGAGTTGTTGCTCCAGCATTGCCATGCTTTTTTGCTTAAACGTGAAGACCTAACTTTATGCATGCTTTGTAAGATTCCCTTATCTGTGAAACATATTGTTTTAGATTGTCCTGGACTTAATACATGTAGAATGCTCTTTTATGACGTTATCTAAGATTATGCATGAAAAGGTTTTGGATTTTTTATAATATGTGAATTTAAAAAAATCTTGTATAATATGACTTGGTGATTTTGTTAGTTTTTTTTTTTTTTTATGACATTTGTATTTTTGTAATACATTTTTGCCATGAAAATAGCCTTGAATGCTGACATGGCACTAAATAAAGCAATCTGAATCTGAATCTCCAGCACTGAGATCAGTGGGAGAGCAAATACGTCAAAAACATCAAAGTTTTGTGCTTTAACGAAGCCTTTCCAGAGATAGACACATATTCTCACTGTATGATTAATTTGTGTCTGTTTTAATATTTCATCTCAGGAATTGTAGAATAGAAGCACATCTCTCCCAGCAAACAGGGAACGTTCTGTCAAAGTTATGAACACATGTTTTCTTCCATGCAAGTACACACTGTAAAGTGTCAGGAGTGACAAGCACATTTAAAGGCACACTATGTAGAATTAATATAACAGCTTCAAAGTCATTTCGTAAACAAACTCATAGTAGGGCGAATCATCCTGGTAGTAACGCTTGGGGCGGGGGGCGGGGCGGGGGGCGGGGTGGGGGGGTGGGTTGGCTTTATGGGACGCCGCTGTTTTTATTTCATGTTATGAAATAATGCGACGTACATTTAACTTTATTGGTGTCATCTGGCATTTGTATTCCACAGCGACTCTAGGGGTCGCTGTTTGACAAAAACACAGTTTCGATTGGTCAAGGTAGTGTGTGACGTCAGAAACACCAGCGATTTCAAACCGTGTTTTTGAGACTGTCTTTGGTTCACTGCAGTTTTAAGCAGAAAATACTCAGCAATGCTGTCCACTTATGAACTTACACATGGTGTGTCTTAAAGCGTATTAAAAACACCACATACACACATAAACGAGATTTAAAAGCGTGTTTTTCACCACAGGGGGACTTTAAACGTTGCTACTTTGTTTCAGAATGTTCGTTCGAATGTAACATTCCCACAGTGTTTATAGAATGATAAAACGGAATGTTCGCATAACCAAGAAAAGAAAAAGTTTGACCTTTTGAACGTTCCGAGAACATTCAGAAAGAGGGAATGCTAGAACATTGGTGGAGCACATGTTCGTGAGCGGGGCTGTTGCGTGTCCTGAACAGTGTGTTTGGTGAGTGTGTGTGAGCCAAGCCCCAGGAGAGCGTCACGGGGGACATTAGGAGCCGTGGAAGCCGCTTTGTCTTTGTTTATTCACATGTGTCGGGCTGGGGGGTCTTCAGGAGAACCTGACGTCGATACTCGAGACTTATTTAACACACATGCGGCTGGAAGAGGAAAACACACAGATGCATGTGAAGGGCAATGAGACCCAGAAAGACTCAAGCTGTTGCTAGTGTACAAATGGGGTAATCTTGTAGTGTGAAGTTCTCATTATGCTTCAGTCAAGTGTCAGTTTTGTTCTCAGGGAGATTTTTTTCAGTCTCCATCTCGTTGCTGTCATTAAAGAGATATTTCCAGACATGCCGCTCTTCGCGTGACGGTCAAAAATGACCGAAATGATTATTTCAATTAATATACTATATTTTAGTTCGATAATGTTTTTTTATTTCGCATTTTGTATTTTTAGGGGGGTTTATGGTACTAAACTATATTTACGCTGTATTTATAATACATTTATTCACTTTTTAAGCGTAGACCTGAAAATGTCATTTTCAACTTAAACTTGCTCTAAAGCTTCAGTTTGATCCCTTTTCAAAGACGACACTTGGCAGATTATTACTGAATTGAGAAAAGTTTTAAAAAGTGAACTTAAATATATAGAATTTTATGTTTATTGTTATGAAAAATGTGCCAAATTTTTTGACTTTTTGTATGAAATATATGTTTTCAAAAACATGTTTTACTCTAAAATTGTGAGAAAATTAAAGCCATTAATCTAAATAAGTTGTGTTCAAAATTTGAGTCTTATATCTCAGTAAATGAGCTTTTAGTGAGATGTTGTTCGGCTGCAGTACCAAACGCTTCCACTAGAAGAACTTCATCGTATTAATTTCTAATGCGCTCATTTCTGACCGCGAGCAGCACAAGTGTGACTCTTTTCTTCAGGACCATTTAACCTTTTTTTGTGTTCACATAGCAAGTGCCAAAACCTTAACCAAGTTTCGTACCATTCCGATGAAAAAAATGAATGAAAAAAAAAAAAAAAAAAAAAAAAAAGGATTTCAGAGTGTCTCATTTTGGTGCTTTTTTTTTTTTTTTTTTTTTTTTTTTTTTTTTACCAGGAATGTCCCATTGAGATACAATATCTCTTCTACCAGGGAGTCCTGGTCAAGATAGGCAGCACAAAACAAAAAGTACAAAGTAGTACATAACACAACATGATAAACAAAACGAAAAATACCCATATCTGAAAGACAATAAAACATCCAAATCAACTATTAAAACATTTACACCGTTCTATAAAAACAGACTTTAAGATATGTTTAACCGAAGCGAGAGATGGTTCATATTTCATGTGTAATATCCCCTGAAGCTCATTCCATACGCAAGGAGCATAATTAGAAAAGGCTGATCTACTGTATGGAAAATTGGGTTCTTGAGTAAAAGTTGATCTAGTATTATAGATTTTAGTACAGTATGTCAATAAACTAGATATATACTGTGGTAATTTACCCAATAAAGCTTTTAAAATAAAAATCAACATATGATGGAACATTATATCATTGGAACGTAAACAAACAAATCTCACGACACGGCGAGACGAGGACAAAACAAGCCCGACAAATGAGCGTGTCGTCTTCTCTACAGTGATACCCGACGCGACGGACTCGGACGAGGAGGACGAGCGCTGCCCCCTGGTGGCCGGATGTGATCGCGTCGACGGACGGTGTGTGTGTGAGTCCAAACACTCCTGCATCAGAACCTACAGCTATCCCGACAGAGACGCGTGTGTGCATGCTGGGAAGACAGGTATGGACCTTGACAAAAACATTATAACAAATAAACAGTGCTGGGCAACGATTAATCGGGATTAATCACATCCAAAATCAAAGTTTCTGTGTACTGTGTATAATTATTTTCTATATATAAATACACATGTATGTATATATTTAAGTTTTTATATATATATATATATATATCATATTTATATATAATACAAATTATTAGGGCTGTCAAAAGATTAATCGCATCCAAAATAAAAGTTTGTGTTTGCATAATATATGTGTGTGTACTTTGTATAATTATTTATATATATAAAAACACACACAAGCATGTATATATTTAAGAAAAATTGGTTATATTTATATTTAAAATATTTATATATAAATTATATAAATGTATATACAGTATATAAATGCAATTATTCCTTAAATATATACATGAATTTGTGTGTATTTATACATAATAATTCTACACAGTACACACACATATATTATGCAAACACAGACTTTTATTTTGGATGCGATTAATCACGATTAATCTTTTGACAGCCCTACAAATTATATATATATACAGTATGTACATGCAAATTTTTCTTAAATATATTCATGCGTGTGTGTGTGTGTGTGTGTGTGTGTGTATTTATATATAGAAAATAATTATGCACAGTACACAAACATATTATGTAAACACAAACTTTCATTTTGGATGCGATTATCCCGATTAATCGTTTCACAACTCTACAAATAAAGTATTTTATGTGTGCAAAATAAAAATAAAACGCGTCCCAAAGTTGCTTCTCACGAAGAAGAATGTGCATTACGCTTTCTTTGCGAGCGGCTCTTCTGGGACGCGTTTTAACAGGTTTCTGCATGATATATCTTTAAATAAACCATCATGTCACATCGTTTATGTTCAGCATAAAGCTACATTTATTTAAATTTCATTGAACCAAGTTTACATTAGGGTAAGACGCGATTTCTATGGCACATTCATCATGGTGTATTAATCATGGTGGCCTGTGTTTGACCTGAAGCTCTCTGTCTCTCAGGGTCTCGCCGTCACGAACACACACACAGGTTTGTGGGCCCCATGAACCCGGAGTGTGTGTTTTCTGGCTGTAACCTGACGGTCGACGGATGTGTGTGTGCGTCTCAGAGCTGCTACGATCACTTCACGTACGCCAACCGCAGTCAGTGCCAGCGAGCGGCAGGTAACACAACATTAACACTGAACTAAACATTTGAGACGGGACGTGTGTGTGTGTGTGTGTGTGTGTGTGTGCGCTACAGGAGTGTGCAAAGGTTTTAGGATTTGTGCATCTATTATGCTATTTTAAAGACTCCTAGTTTTGCTTTAGAGTCCCTACAACAGGTTCACATGTATCCCAGATCAAAAAACACATTCATTCTCATAATATCTGCAGCGTCAGCTCTTCTCTTCTCAGTCTCTGAAACGCTTCCATCGAAGAGTCAGTCTCTCTAAGCTCCGCCTCTCTGAGAGCTGCTCTGCTGTGATTGGTCAGAAAGCAAACGCTCATTATCATATCTGAGTCTCAGCTCTTGATCACAGTGATACGAACAGTGACGATGGCGTGGGTTTTACCGTCTCAATCTCAGAACACAGCGTCTTCTCGACACGAACAACACGAACCAAACTCTCCCAGTCTCAGATACACTAGTGTTTAAGGGGGCGGGGCTAAGAGACGCTGCTCAGCCAATCAAGAGCACAGGCTGGCATTATGCAAATGAGGAAGTGAGACTGGAATTACTGACTCCAGTATTTTCAGTTCAGAATCACTTCTTTCTTTTAGGAGGCAAAAAATCTATTTATCTTTGAAACTTTGCAGAGCTTTTTACATTCACAAACTGCTTTATAACACACTACATGTTGTGCATTAATGAAGCCAACAGCACACACCAACCAACAATAACCTGCTGGAAGATTAATATTATGACATCTGCAGACTTTTGATCACATTTACTGTGGAGAAAAACTGGATTAAATATGATGAAATATGTAAATTAGACCTGTGTGTACTACACTCTTATTGGTAGCTGAACGCATCATCAGATTAGACTGAATATTTTATAAACAAACAAGCAAGCAGAGGCAGAAGATGTATACAACTTTGTGAATGAAGCATCTTTAAACTCGGCATGAAAGTGAAGTCTTCTCTCCTCTATTGTGTCGTATATCCGAGAGAAACAAGCAAATGTGGGCGGGGCTTGATTGTGTCTGTGGGGATTTGATTGGATGATTGAACAGTTGTAGTTTGCTATTGGCTGATCTCATGTGAGTGACAGGTTATTGCCCCGCCCACATCATCAGAGAAGAGACGCTGCAAGAGGAACTTATTCTGATTCAAGATTATTACAACAATGTAATACGGGCTTCCGTCATTATTCGACTTTAAATAATTTTTTTCGAAATAATCATTCGACTTTATTCTCGAAATATTGCGACTTTGTTCTCGAAATATTGCGACTTTAATCTCGAAATATTGCGACTTTATTCTCGAAATATAGCGACTTTATTCTCGAAATATTGCGACTTTATTCTCGAAATATTGCGACTTTATTCTCTAAATAATTAGACTTTATTCTCGAAATATTGCGACTTTATTCTCGAAATATTGCGACTTTATTCTCGAAATATTGCAACTTTATTCTCGAAATATTTAGACTTTATTTTTGAAATATTTAGACTTTATTCTCGAAATATTGCGACTTTATTCTCGAAATATTGCGATTTTATTCTCGAAATATTGCGACTTTATTCTCGAAATATTTAGACTTTATTCTCGAAATATTTAGACTTTATTCTCTAAATATTGCGACTTTATTCTCGAAATATTTCGACTTTATTTTTGAAATATTTAGACTTTATTCTCGAAATATTTAGACTTTATTCTCGAAATATTTTGACTTTATTCTCAAAATATTGCGACATTATTCTCGAAATATTTTGACTTTTCTCGAAATATTTTGACTTTATTCTCGAAATATTGCGACTTTATTCTCGAAATATTGCGACTTTATTCTCGAAACATTGCGACTTTAATCTCGAAATATTGCGACTTTATTCTCGAAATATTGCAACATTATTTTTGAAATATTTTGACTTTATTCTCGAAATATTGCGACTTTAATCTCGAAATATTGCGACTTTATTCTCGAAATATTGCAACATTATTTTTGAAATATTTTGACTTTATTCTCGAAATATTGCGACTTTAATCTCGAAATATTGCGACTTTATTCTCGAAATATTGCGACTTTATTCTCGAAATATTGCGACTTTATTCTCGAAATATTGCAACATTATTCTCTAAATATTTTGACTTTATTCTCGAAATATTGCGACTTTAATCTCGAAATATTTTGACTTTATTCTCGAAACATTGCGACTTTAATCTCGAAATATTGCGACTTTATTCTCGAAATATTGCAACATTATTCTCTAAATATTTTGACTTTATTCTCGAAATATTGCGACTTTAATCTCGAAATATTTTGACTTTATTCTCGAAATATTGCGACTTTATTCTCGAAACATTGCGACATGTTGCAATATTTTGAGAATAAAGTCAAAATATTTTGACTTTATTCTCAAAATATTGCAACTTTATTCTCAAAATATTTCGACTTTATTCTCAAAATATTGCAACTTTATTCTCGAAATATTGCGACATTATTCTTGAAATATTTTGACTTTATTCTCGAAATATTTTGACTTTATTCTCGAAATATTTTGACTTTATTCTCTAAATATTGCGACTTTAATCTCGAAATATTGCGACTTTAATCTTTTGTTTGTTTTTACGCTGCGGTTCAGGGCTTCCGTAGATTTGCACCGATTAATAATTTACAATAAACACTGCAATATTCCATGAAAAAAACACTGCAATCTTTTCTGAATGCATCACTTTGTGTGGGAACAAATAATACTGTGAATAATAATTTTATAGAAGCTGTAAGCCTGTAGTAGTTTTACCTGATGTATATTTTTACCATGGTTAAATCTCTATAGTGCACTATAAACATAATTACAGTTTTTTTTGTTTTTTTTTATCAGATAAATGCAGGTTTGGTTTGCAGGAGAGACTCTTTCAAAAATCAATCTCTAAATACTGTAGTGAACACACATTCATTATTCAGAATCAAAACTTTGACTAGCGTTTCTAAAGTTCGGTGTAAGAATAAGAAAGCTCTCAGTTTATGACATTCGGCTCGAGATGTGTTAATAATCATATCTCATGTGCCAGAGATATGAGATGTTCCTGATCCACTATTAATAACTGCAGTATCATGTAATGGATGTTGAGTTTATGTAATCGCATCTTGTGTTTGGATAAGGAGCTTTACTTTAGGACTGTAGTGTTATTCTCTCAACACATCATTATCCTGCGCGTCCAGATATTCTCATGGTTATTATACTGGTAATCAGCGGAGGCGTTAACATTATCCTGGACAGGATTCATAATACATGTTGCAATGCGTCATATGATCCGTCTCTGAATGAAGAGTTTAGATTTGGCTTATTGTTCTCAGTGTAAATATTGTTTAATTTCACAGACGGTCTCAGTAGATTAATCTCTTTATACTGTACCGTGTGTGTGTGTCCAGCGTACAGTAAACAAGACAGTGTGTGTGTGTGTCCAGCGTACAGTAAACAGTGTGTGTGTGTGTCCAGCGTACAGTAAACAGTGTGTGTGTGTGTGTCCAGCGTACAGTAAAGTGAGTGTGTTTGTGTGTTTGTGTGTGTGTGTGTGTGTGTGTGTGTGTCCAACGTAAAGTAAACAAGACAGTGTGTGTGTGTGTCCAGCGTACAGTAAACAAGACAGTGTGAGTGTGTGTTCAGCGTACAGTAAACAAGACTGTGTGTGTATGTGTGAACAATTGATCCGCATCATCTGTGTGTGTGTGTGCGCGTGTGATTTTGTGAGCGTGTGCGAGAGAGTGTGAGTGCAGTGTGTGTGAGCGAGAGAGTGTTAGAGTGTGTTTGTGGGTGTGAGATTTTGTGAGTGTGCGAGAGTGTGTGTGAGCGAGAGAGTGTTAGAGTGTGTGTGTGAGTGTGCGAGAGTGTGTGTGAGCGAGAGAGTGTTAGAGTGTGTTTGTGGGTGTGAGATTTTGTGAGTGCGCGTGTGTGTGTGTGTGTGAGAGAGTGTGTGTGCGCGCGTGCGTGTGTGCGTGCGTGTGTGTGTGTGTGAGATTTTGTGAGTGTGTGTGTGTGTGTGTGTGTGTGTGCGCGTGTGTGTGTGTGACTCAAGCGCACATCTGTGGATCATTAGCTTGTTTGCAGTGGGATGTGTGTGTCTGTTTGTTATCAGCGCTTCAGTGTGTCGCTGTGGCTTATATAACACACTCGGTCCTCCACATACGGCGCACACACGACCGGGTCTGTCAGTCGAGGCCGATCGCAGATCTACAACGTCCAGAACCCGTGTGCAACATTACAGCCCATAGTGGACAGAGCTGTCCGTCATAAACACGTGGAGCTCAGAGAACACACTTCAGCCGGGTCGCTGTTTAAGAAGACCCGGGGCAGATTATTGCTAAAGTAAACTTCTTTTTTTTTTAAGTTAAACTTAAACCCATCTAACTTTTTTTTGGTTTATGAAAATGATTTATGAACATTATAAATGTATATTTTATGAAACATGTTGAACTCTAAAATGTCTAGAAAATAAATAAAATAAAATAAATCTAAACAAGTTTTATTCCAAATATAAGGTTGATATCTCAAGAAATGAACTTTCAGTGAGTTTTCCCCATTAGCTGCAAAACTCGCATTTATGAGTGTTTCTCTCTCAAATATTACACACACACACACACACACACACACACACACACACACACACACACACACACACACACACACACACACACACACACACACACACACACACAATTATAGCTGCATAATTTATCCAGTTGGCTCTATAATATGCAGAAGCAGAAAACCGTAATAAAGTGAGTATTTGCTCTATAGGCCAAACCTGAGAAAATAACACCATCTGGTAAAAAAAATTTAAAACAGTAAAAACAGAATAAAAGCCTTTTAACAAAGATTGCATAATTGTATAGTTAAACGGCCCTGGGATTAAAAAATTAAGTTGGGGACATTTTTGTCCAAAAGGATCATGTGACACTGAAGACTGGAGTAATGATGATAAACTCAGCTTTGATCACAGGAATAAATTACACTTTATTATATATTCACATAGAAAACTGATGATTTACATTATAATAATATTTCACTGTTTTACTGTATTTTTGATCAAATAAATGCAGGTTTGAAGAGA
>NC_136888.1:35006716-35011716 GCF_949152265.1 Phoxinus phoxinus
TCAGCGTTTTTGAAGGAATCTCTTGAATGAATGATTGACCAAAAAAAAGTGTCGCTGGTGTAACGATGCAATCAATACAATCTTCTTTGAAATGTCAAGCCACTTTCGAGTTGCTTGACTCTAGTTTGATCACTACTGTAGACATCAGGGTGTATTCTGTACTATAAACTATCCCATCTTCTGTGATCATTTTAATTATTGAAAGACAGAAATAATAATACTATAATACTGTGTGGATGAAGATATCATGAGTGTTTGAATCGAGATTTAACGATTAATAGTGCATCTAAAATTTCTGTTAATTTAAATAAATCTGAAATAAAATAAAATGTTAATATTAGTTGAAAATCTTGGAAACGTTGCGTTGGCAATAAACTGAAATACGTGTAAGCTGAAGCACTAAATGTATTTTGTAATAATTATAAAAAATAATTAAATATTTTTATATAACTAAATAATTAATAATAATTATTTACAAATAATAATAATAATACATTTGTTTATTAATAATAAAAAAATATGCAAAGCTTCACTCTGAAACAACGCATATTTTTATATGCACTATTATAATATATTTCTTGTCTTGTTTAATATTTTTTTATTAATAATAAAAAATAATGATAATTATCATTTACATGTACTTTTAATGTGTACTGTCCCTGATTAAATATTAACTGGAAATAAAAAAAAACTAAAACTGAAATAAAGATAAATTAAACCTAAATAGTTTTACTAATAAAATGACAAAAGCACACAATGAAATTACTCAAAATGAACATGAAACAAAATATAAATATCAAAGCTACTTGAAAATATTAATAAACTAAAATAACACTGCGTATTGAATTCAATGAACTTTATTTATCCGTTTTGAGCATCAATGTGTGTACGGTCACACACACACACACACACACACACACACACACACACACACACACACACACACACACACACACACAGTTCCATGTAAATAAATAATAAGTGATAACTAAAGCAAATACAATAAATGCATGATAAATAGGCAGTAAACATTAAAAAGGTTGCGTTAAGAATAGATAAATAAAGTTTATGTGTAAAACTGTCTGTAAGTGTTTAGTGAGTTCAGGACCGAGATGAATGCGGCGGTTCTGCCGGTACCGTGCGCGTCATTTTCCTCTGACAATATTCCGAGAGGAAGCGGATCAATGCGAGCTCTGTGTGAGCCGAGCTAAAGCAAACACTGCGCTACAGATACGTATTTATCCAGCAGTTTCTGCGGCTCGATCACGTTTCCTACACACACACTGCGCCGCACACATACTGACTCTGTTCTCCTGGCTTTAAATAACCGAATTTGCTGTCAATTAAGCGGCTTTATGACCCAGAAGCCCAGTGCCGTCTTGTCCCAGTCACGTGAGATTATCCAGGACTGAAGCGGAGAGATGTGATTGGCTGAAGCGGCTCTTCTTCAGGTTTCACGAGGGTCTGACGGGGCCCGGGGCCCCAGAGCTAAAGCTAGACACTCCATCATAAAGACCCTGACTTCTGGAAGATACCGCGGTGAAAGTCACGTTATGCAGTTTCATTCTGCGTTATTCTCCGTCTCGGCCTGCACTGGACTCTGAACTGGGCAACAGTTTTAGTGTGTAAACATCTTGTAAACGGTTCTGTTTTTACGCATATTTTCTGGCAACCCGTCACAATTTAAGGTTGATGGTTTAGCATTTGAAAATGAAGAAATTAAAGACGTACTTATTTTTATTATTTTGCACTATTATATATAAAATATATTTCTTGTTTTTTGTTTAATATTTTTATGTAATAATAATAATAATACCAATAAAAAATATTTTTTATATAGTTAAAAATGTATATAATTAAATAATTAGTAATAAAAGAAATACAAATTTGTTTATTAATAATGAAAAATAATGCAGAACTTCACTCTGAAACTGGCAATGCGCGTATATATATATATATATATATATATTAGGGCTGTCAAAAGATTAATCGTGATTAATCACATCCAAAATAAAAGTTTGTGTGTGTACTGTGTAGAATTATTATGTATAAATACACACACATTCATATATATATATTTAAGGAATAATTGCATTTATATACTGTATGTACATTCATATAATATATAAATATAACCAATTTTTCTTAAATGTATACATGATTGTGTGTGTTTTTATATATAAATAATTATACACAGTACACACATATATATTATTATGTAAACACAAACTTTTATTTTGGATGTGATTAATCTTTTGACAGGACCTAATAAATATATATATATATATATTTCACTATTATATATACAATATATTTCTTATTTTGTTTAATTGTTGTAAAAAATAATAAAACATTTTATTATAAGTAAATAATTCATAACAAATGACCTAATAAATAATACATTTGTTTATTAATAATAAACAATATGCAAAGCTTCATTCTGAAACTGGCAACTTTCTATTTTTATATAATTATTATAATATATTTCTTGTTTTGTTTAATATTTTTATTTAATAATAATCAAAATATTTTTATATAATTAAATAATTAATAATAAAATGAATACAAGCTTCTTTATTAATAATTAAAAATAATGCAGAACTTCACTCTGAAACTGGCAATGCGCATATATATATATATATATATATATATATATATATATATATATATATATATATATATATATATATTCACTATTATATACATTTACTATTATATATATATATATATATATACCATATATTTCTTATTTTGTTTAATATTTTGTAAAAAAAAAAAAAGAAGTAAATAATTCATAATAAATGATCATTTTATCATAATATTTTTATTTAATAATAATAAATTAAAATTTAAATAATAAATATTTTTAATTAATTATACAAATAATGATAATTAAAATCCCCCCACTAAGTCTATTATGATTCATTCTTTCCAAATAAAGATTTTAAGTTATCTGGTGAAAATTCCTGTATTTATTCAGATATATTCACAAAATCTAAATATTGCAATGTCAGTTTTTTAACTTGTCGTTAAAATGTTCTCCAGCATTTGTATCGCTCCACATTAGAGCATTGGTGCTTGCAACGCCACGTCACGGGTTCGATCCCAGAGAATGCATGAACAGAAAACATGTAGACCTTAAATAAATAAATGCAATGCGAGTCGCTTTGGATAAAAGCATCTGCCGAATGCATAAAAGTCAATTTAAAAAAGTTAAGACAATAGTTATAAACATAACATTATTATCTTTCAATGTGCTTTACATTAACATTTAAAACAAAAATATGCATGCATAATAAGAGAGAGAAAAACCTACAGATACAGTATATGCATTGAACTTCTTTAATATTAGTAGTTCTTATTGCTCATATTCTTCAGATATCTTTAGTGCACTTTAATAAAGTATGATGAGCAGCATCAGTGAGAGTGTGTGTGTGTGTGCTCTGCTCTATAAGCCACTCGAGTGTGTGTTAGATGTCCTCATGATGCTGAAGTGAACGGTGTGTACGCGCTCGTAACAGCAGCTCACGCACACACACACCAAATCTCCCACTTTTCTTTTCCTGACCGGCGTCCAAAATACACCCGGGAGAATCCCAGCGTCTCCGTATCGGAGCGTCTTAATCCCAGCCGCGCGGACTGAGGGAATTAAACACACAATGCACTCAGTGAGGAGTGTGTGTTCATGCACGCCAGAGAGACTCGGCTGGGGATTTGAGACTGAACGAATGTAATGTTTCAGTGTTTCCCTCAGGAGTGTGTGAGTGTGTGAGACTAAAGGTGCACGGACCGATCTAGAGGAGTTCTGGAGGAATACTGTCTGCATTTTTACAGTTAAATTAATCAATCATTCGCTCACAAAACTTGTGTTTCCCAGAGAAACTTTGTGTTCACTTGCAAAACTTTAACGATAGCTTGCAAAACTGTTGCATTGAGATGTATACATCATATAAAGCTGAATAAATAATCTCTCCATTGATGTGTGGTTTGTTAGGATAGGACAATATTTGGTCGAGACACAACTATTGAAAATCTGGAATCTGAGGAGCAAAAAAATGTAAACATTGAGAAAATCTCCTTTAAAGTTGTGCATTTATGTTCACGATTGTGCTGCATTCACTCACAAAAATACATGTTTTATATATTTACGGTAGGACATTTACTAAATATCTTCATGGAACATGATCTTAATATCCTCATGATTTTTGGCATAAAAGAAAAATGGATAATTTTGACCCATATAATGTATAGTTGCTATTGCCACAGATATACCCGTGCGGCTCCAGACTGGTGCTGTGATATATCATTATAAAATAGAGTACAATAAAATTATATGCAATCCTGCTAGTGACACGAAACTCCGAGTTCCTGTTGTGAGAGCTGGACAGACAGGAAGTGATGAGGTGTGAAAAAGGGGCGGAGTCAGTGGGACAGGGCCTCAGTGTTTACTCTGGTTTAGCGTCAAATATTCTGTTTTACCAACAACCCAAATTCCCGCGTTGGCCTCTTGGCCCGGCGCTAAATGTGTTCTGCGTCCTGGAACTAATGGACTTAAGGAGAAGCGCAGCGGGCGGAGGAAAAACTGCTTATGCATCAGCCAGACGAACACAAGGAGAGGATGATGGGAAGGTTCAATAGGTCACCGATGTGAGTGTGTGTGTGTGTGTGTGTGTGTGTCTTGAGTCAGTGTGTGAGAAAGAATAAGAGAGATCGTCTTACAAAGAAAAAGTTGTGTGTACAATTGGTAACAAAAATATCTCATTTGTTCATGTTAGTTATTAACTTATATTTCCTTGAATCTCGTAATATCATAGATTGGTACGTGACATCCATCTGAAAATCCTCTGATTTGTAAATAAGTGAATTGCTTTAAACCGGGTTTGTGTTTAAAGTGCTTGAAGAACTTAAATTTGACTTTTGGAAAACCCTTGAAAACTTTCCTTATGAAAAGATGCTTGATTTATTGGAAGACAATAGGCTAATATTAGAATATATATAGA
>NC_136888.1:35019216-35036716 GCF_949152265.1 Phoxinus phoxinus
ATATTTTGAAGAATGTCAGTAACCAAACAGTAGTCTGTACCCATTGACTTTCATAGTATTTTTTTTTCCTACTATGGAAGTCAATGGGTACAGACTACTGTTTGGTTACTGACATTCTTCAAAATATCTTTCTTTGTGTTCAGCAGAAGAAATAAATTAATACAGGTTTGAAACAACTTGAGGGTGAGTAAATGATGACAGAATTTTAATTTTAAAGTGAACTATCCCTTTAAGACTAAAATTCATCTTAAAAATGATTATATATTACAGTCAATACACTATATATTACCTATATTTTGGCACTGAGCAATGATTAATCGCGTCCAAAATAAAAGTTTGTGTTTGCATAATATATGTGTGTGTACTGTATAATTATTTTGTACATATAAATACACACATATGCATGTTTAGGTTGAAGAATATTTTGTATTTATATATAAAATATGTATATATCATATAAAGTATGTGTATATATATATATATATATATATATATATATATATATATACACGGTGTATATACATGCAAATATTTCTTAAATGAATATATATGCATATGTGTGTATTTAGATATACAAAATAATTAAACACAGTACACACACATATATTATGCAAACACAAACTTTTATTTTGGATGCGATTAATCGTAATTGTTGTCCAGCACTAAAAACATTTTTTTTACAATTCTATTTATCAAAGAATCAACAAAAATATGAAGCAGCACAACTGTGTTCTAAACTGATAATAATCATAAATGTTTCTTGATCATCAGATCATCATATTACACTGATTTCTGGAGGATCATGTGACACTGAAGACTGGAGTAATGATGATAAATTCAGCTTTGATCACAGGAATAAATTACACTTACTGTATATTCACATAGAATTTTTAATTGTCATATTTTTTACGGTATTTTTGATCAAATAAACACAGCCTTGGTGAGCAGTTTTTGATCTCTTTGATGGATTTATTAATTGGTGAAAAAACAATAACCAATATGCATGTGAAACTGGAAAAAGTAGAATAATGGGCAAAAGTTCATTTATTTCAGTAATTCAACTTAAAAGGTGAAACTAATATATTATATAGACTCATTACATGCAAAGTGAGATATTTCAAGCCTTTATTTGTTATAATTTTGTTGATTATGGCTTACAGATTATGAAAACCTTTTCACAATATTCTCATTTTGAATTCTAATTTTGAAAAATGATAACCACTAAAGGCTTGAAATATCTCACTTTGCATGTAATGAGTCTATATAATATATTAGTTTCAACTTTTAAGTTGAATTACTGAAATAAATGAACTTTTGCCCCATATTCTTGTTTTCCGAGCTTCATCTGTAACTCTCTCTCTTCCAGAGCCGTCCTATGAGACGGTGAGTCCGTTGCTCTGTGATTTTAACCTAGGGTTAAGTCATTTTAACCTAGGGTTAAGTCATTTTAACCTAGGGTTAAATGTCTAAATACAAGTGTCAAAAGTTGTTTAACCCAGGGATAAAAAAGATTAAAATCATCTTAGCCCAGAGTTAAACGCAGTGCTCTGTCTAAATACAAGTGTGAAATATTTCTTAAACCAGGGTTAAAAGTGATCCAAATAATAATAACCCAGGGTTAATTGAAGTGCTATCTTCTGTCTAAATACAAGTGTAAAAATTTAACCCAGAGTTAAAATAGCTTAAAATAATGTTATCTCTTAAATGCAGTGCTCTCCTCTGTCTAAATAGAAGTGTGAAACAATGTTTAACCCAGGGTTAAAACGGATTTAAACAATTTTGATCCAGTGTCAAAAACAACCTCATCACAGGGTTAAAACAATGTTTGCAGCTTACAACCTTTTCACAATATTCTAATTTTGAATTTGGGGTTTTCATAATCTGTAAGCCATAATCATCACAATTATAACAAATAAAGGCTTGAAATATCTCACTTTGCATGTAATGAGTCTATATAATATATTAGTTTCACCTTTTAAGTTGAATTACTGGAATAAATGAACTTTTGCCCCATATTCTTGTTTTCCGAGCTTCATCAGTAACTCTCTCTCTTCCAGAGCCGTCCTATGAGACGGTGAGTCCGTTGCTCTGCCCGCCGCTGGAAAACTGCTCTCTCTCCGGGAACGAGTGTCCGTTCGGCTTCCAGCAAGATCCCAGCGGGTGTTTGCTGTGCCAGTGTGTCAGCAGTGAGTAAACACACACACACACACACACCCATGAGAACTGTGTTGCGTGCAAACCGCTCCAGCATACTCCCAGCTCTGTGTTTGAGAAAGTGCCAGCGGCCCGCAACACAAGCAAACACTGACTCGAGCAATAATGACCTCAGACACGAGTCCGCCGCACAGATATCAACTATATTCCCCATTTCTCGTGTGAGTTTAAAGGTACAATATGTAATATTTGTGCATTAAAATATCCCAAAATCACAAGGCCAGTGTTATATATTTTGTTAAGTTGATTACTTACAATATCCCGAATGTTTCCAACTATTTTTAAATCGTGAGAAAATTGTGATTTTAACCGAGGAAACGGGGCGTGTGAGCGGGTGAGCTGGAATTAGACGTGAGATGACTTTCTGTAAAGCGTGTATTGTTGTGTATTGACTTGACCGTTCACTGATCATCTTTTGTACAGTCAAACCCAAAATTATTCAGACACCAGATTTCATTTTTTATATTGTGTTACTAGTGTGTGCAGGACACTATAGTTCATTTATGTAAGTGAGGAGTGCAAAATAAAGTGACATATTATACACAGATATTCTTCATACAGTGACTACCAGTAAAAATTATAAAAATTTGTGACCAGAACTGATTGGGCCACTTTGAGCTGGTCATGTGTTCTTCAGTGTGTGTCTGTAACTGCTAATGCTCTTTACACACACACACTGAACACATGAAGCATTGCTTGGTCACTGGTTGAGCTAAACTGGTATTATCTAATTGTGTAGTTAAATTTACCAGCTGACAGATATTCAACATAATTCATGTGTGCGTGCGTGCGTGCGTGCGTGCGTGCGTGCGTGCGTGCGTGTGTGTGTGTGTGTGTGTGTGTGAGAGAGACAGTCTAACAGAAGGATGGACAAAAACTGTCAGATATCAACTGAGTTCTGCTCATATTTTATCACCATTTTATAAACTACAGTGAATAAACTGTGATGTAGGTTTGACTGTGTGTAAATAATTGTTTTTTCAGACGAAACCTGTCCGGATGTGTCGCTGTCCTGCTCTCTGGACTGTCCCATGGGTTATGATAAAGACATCTACGGTTGTGAAGTGTGTGAGTGTAGAGTATCTCCACCAAACTGCCGACCTTTGACCTGCAGCAAGACGTGCCCGTATGGATATGTGTAAGTTCGTATCTCTGCACTTGTCTTCTTCATTACCAGTATCTTCATCTCAGAACCAAATATAAGAAGTATAATTGAAGCATAAACTCAGGCACTTATCACATGGATTTTTACTGAAGTTAGCATTGAGCAAGGTTATGCTAAGTTGTCTTTTGCTAACTAAATCGCCTTAACACTGCATCACTTTACACTATATATTTTTGGTACTGGTTACATGGCTAGAACTTTTAAATGCAGAGGTAAGGCCCCATTAACCTCTTTCAAAGTGTGAAACCCAGGGTTAAAAATTATTTCAGGGTTTAAATAATCTTAACCCATCTTTAAACACAGTTCTAACTTCAATCTAAATACAAGTGTAAAACATTGTTTAACCCAGGGTTAAAAGTGACATCAGAACAGGGTTAAAATAGTGTTAACCCAGGGTTAAAAGTGACCTCATCACTGTGTTAAAATAGTGTTAAACCAGGTTTAAACCTAGTGCTAACCTCTGTCTAAATACAAATGTAATACATTGTTTAACCCAGGGATAAAAGTAATGACAGGACAGGGTTAATATATTGTTATAGCAGGATTAAAAATTACCTTGTCATGTGGTTAAAATAAAGTTATAAATATCTGCGTGAATCATTGTTAACCCAAGGTTAAAAGTGACCGCATCACAGGGTTAAAATAATGTTAACCTAGGGTTACACGCAGTGCTAGCCTCTGAATATTGGTGTGAAACGTTGTTTAACTCAGGGTTAAAATTACCTCATCACGGGCTAAAATAATGTTAAATGCAGTACTAACCTCTGTCTGAATATCCGTATGAAATATTGTTAACCTAGGGTTAAAATCAGTGCTAACCTCTGTCTGAATATCTGTATAAAACATTATTTTAACCCTTTGATGCAGTCTCTATTAACTTGGGTTGAACAATGTTAACCCAGGGTTAAATGCAATGCTAACCAATATCAGTGTGAAACTTTGTTTAACCCAGGGTTAAACTGACCTCATCACGAGCCAAAATAATGTTAACCCAGGGTTAAATGCAGTGCTATCCCCTGTCTAAATGCAAGTGTGAAACGTTGTTAAACCCAGCATTAAACATGATTGAAGTCATTTTAACCTAGGGTTAAATGTCTAAATACAAGTGTGAAAAGTTGTTTAACCCAGGGATAAAAAAAGATTAAAATCATCTTAGCCCAGAGTTAAACGTGGTGCTCTGTCTAAATACAAGTGTGAAATATTTCTTAAACCAGGGTTAAAAGTGATCCAAATAATAATAACCTATGGATAATTGCAGTGCTATCTTCTTTCTAAACACAAGTGAAAAAATGTAACCCAGGGTTAATTTAACCCAGAGTTAAACGAGATTAAAATAATGTTAACTCTTAAATGCAGTGCTATCCTCTGTCTAAATAGAAGTGTGACATTTTTTTAAAAACCAGGGTTAAAAGTAAGCCAAATAATAATAATCTATGGTTAATTGCAGTGCTCTTTTAACCCAGGGTTAAAAAGGATTTAAACAATTTTGATCCAGTGTCAAAAACGACCTCATCACAGGGTTAAAACAATGTTTCCTCAGGGTTAAACAGCCTGACCCCCCCCCCCCCCCCCCCCCCCATGACCGTGAACCTGGTCAAACATCTGGGCGCTTTGCTCTCCTCACACTCTGCTTTCATTTCAAAACCGTCCCTCCGTTTCAACACAGCGATCAGGCGTGCGTCGACACAAAGCGCCAGTGTGTGAGCGTGAGGTGTGAGTTCACTGGTGTGTGAGCCGCGGCCCCCAGTGGAGGACGGAGAGGATAGGCTTTCACTGGATGCCCGGGGTTTGAGCTCCCTCGGGGGGGTGGAGGGCTTCCGGGATCATTTCAGAAGAAGCTTTTAGAAGTCTGAGGCCCGTCTTTCGTCTCGCTCCAGAGGAAATCCCTGTTTATAGTGGCTCATGTCGAGATCATCTTCTGCTGTGAGCGTTTGTAGCTGGCGGTTATTGCCAGGAAGATAAACAGATGCAACACAGATCTGGAAACAGACCCAGAGACCATGGCCGCTCGAGGAAGATGATCCTCTTCTGTTTCTAGAATATCTTTAGCCGGTTCCAACAAACCCCTTAAGTTCAGTAAACCCTGATCGATAATGTGTTTATAGTTATCATTTTTACAAGGTTCTCTTAGCTTAACAGGATAGTTCACTTTGAAATTAAGTGTTGGTATGTTTTATCTCACCTGAAGTGCATCCAAGATGTCGGTGTCTTTGTCTCCACAGTAGTTTCAATGTTGATATTTTTAGGTCAAGCCGTTCTTGTCTGTCAGTCATATAATGCAGGTCTATAGTCACTGTCTCCAGAAGCATGCAGAGAAAAGTCCACATTACACAATTCCCCATCGTAAGTGCACATTGATGGCCTAAGACACAAAACAAGCGGTTTGTGTGATAAAACGAACAGTATTTATATCGTTTTTATCTCTTTTACACAACCACGTCCATCTGATCTGTTTACACCGGATTTCTTCCCCGGAAACTAATCTAACCGCCTTCGATTGGACGTTGCATTTTTAAACTCAGCAGAAACGCGTGTGATTGGCTGTACGGCTCAACGTGTGCCTTTGATTGGCCTGAACAATGAAGTGAGTCGTGTGTCAAGATAGAAGGCTTACAAACTGGGAATAAGTGAAAACTCAACACTCCCGGATGAGTTCGCGCGAGCTTAGGCCATCAGTGTGCACTTACGATGGGGAATTGTGTAATGTGGACTTTTCTCTGCATGCTTTTGGAGACAGTGCCTATAGACCTGCATTATATGACTGACAGACAAGAACGGTTTGACCTAAAAATATCAAAATTGAATCTACTGCGGAGACAAAGACACCGACATCTTGGATGCACTTCAGATAAGATAAAACATACCAACATTTAATTTCAAAGTGAACTATCCCTTTAACGGGTTTGTTGTAACCAGTGACTCTTGTGCACTGGATTTTGTCCAAATTAGGCCTGACTTGATCATAATAGTGCTTTATAAATCCAATCACATAATATATGTGACCCTGGACCACAAAACCAGTCACATGTGTAAAAAATGTTTAATTGCTGAATAAATAATCTCTCCATTGATGTGTGGTTTGTTAGGATAGGACAATATTTGGTCGAGACACAACTATTGAAAATCTGGAATCTGAGGAGCAAAAAAATGTAAACATTGAGAAAATCTCCTTTAAAGTTGTGCATTTATGTTCACGATTGTGCTGCATTCACTCACAAAAATACATGTTTTATATATTTACGGCAGGACATTTACTAAATATCTTCATGGAACATGATCTTAATATCCTCATGATTTTTGGCATAAAAGAAAAATGGATAATTTTGACCCATACAGTGTATAGTTGCTATTGCCACAGATATACCCGTGCGACTGGTTTTGTAATCCAGGGTCATCATATATCATCTGGGGTCACGTATTATTATCAAAATAAAGAAAATAAATGAATATATAAAAGCTATGAAATACACATTTGTATGGTCCATTATATGAACGGTCCATATTAACTGGGACCATCTGAGTTTATGGTATGACTTGCAAAAGCGCTTTGGAACGTTTTCACTTTATTTATAATTCTAAACTTTAGAAAAATATATATTAATCTTAATATTATGCAACGGCACTGAGGAGATCAGATCGGATTAATCAGCCCACCTTAAAAACATTTATGACAGAAATATGCTTTTACATTTTTTTTTTAGCTTATTTGCTATAATGTAACATTCAGTTGTTAATCATAATTTCTCTATGACAATGAATTGCCAGCCATAATTTCATCATGGTGATAGCATGATTTTTCTCAGTGATTGTGGAATATGTAACCCGTGGCTCTGAATTATGGTCCAGATGAGTGACCGAGTCCTGTGTGTGTGTCACCGAGAACGAGGGACTGTTTACACTGACATTTCACGCAGTCGAGCGAGTCGGACTCCGCACAAAGGGGGTCTTAAATCGTTTCCCCGATTCAATGGGGCTAAAATGTCATTGGATTTGACAGGACGTGAAGGGCCGCTGGAATATGTGTCGAGTCAGCAGTGAAAACGCTAAAGCTTGACTGTGTTTGTGTACTGTACACCTCGACTGCATGCGGCCCAGCAAGGGGACGTGTTTGATTCTAGTTACACGAGTAGTTCACTTTAAAATGAAAATTAGCCCATGATTTACTCTCCCTCAAGCCATCATAGGTGTATATGACACTCTTCTTTTAGATGAATACAATCTGAGTTATATTAATAAAAGTGAATCTATGATCATAAAAGTGCGTCTATGATCATAAAAGTGAATCTATGATCATAAAAGTGCGTCTATGATCATAAAAGTGCCTCTATGATCATAAAAGTGAATCTATGATCATAAAAGTGCGTCTATGATCATAAAAGTGCGTCTATGATCATAAAAGTGAATCTATGATCATAAAAGTGAATCTATGATCATAAAAGTGCGTCTATGATCATACAAGTGAATCTATGATCATAAAAGTGCATCTATCCATCATAAAAGTGCCTCTATGATCATAAAAGTGCATCTGTCCATCATAAAAGTGAATCTATGATCATAAAAGTGCCTCTATGATCATAAAAGTGCATCTATGCATCATAAGTGCATCTATGCATAAAAGTGCATCTATGATCATAAAAGTGCCTCTATGATCATAAAAGTGCATCTATCCATCATAAAAGTGCCTCTATGATCATAAAAGAGCATCTGTCCATCATAAAAGTGCATCTATCCATCATAAAAGTGCATCTATGCATCATAAAAGCGAGGGCACTAGCGGTGAGGGCACTAGCGAGGGCACTAGCGAGGGCACTAGCGAGAGCACTAGCAGCGAGGGCACTAGCGAGAGCACTAGCGAGGGCACTAGCGAGGGCACTAGCGGCGAGAGCACTAGCGAGGGCACTAGCGAGAGCACTAGCGAGAGCACTAGCGAGAGCACTAGCGAGGGCACTAGCGAGGGCACTAGCGAGAGCACTAGCGAAAGCACTAGCGAGAGCACTAGCGAGAGCACTAGCGAGAGCACTAGCGAGAGCACTAGCGAGGGCACTAGCGAGGACACTAGCGAGAGCACTAGCGAGGGCACTAGCGAGAGCACAAGCGAGAGCACTAGCGAGGGCACTAGCGAGAGCACTAGCGAGGGCACTAGCGAGAGCACTAGCGAGAGCACTAGCGAGGGCACTAGCGAGAGCACTAGCGAGAGCACAAGCGAGAGCACTAGCGAGGGCACTAGCGAGAGCACTAGCGAGAGCACTAGCGAGGGCACTAGCGAGGGCACTAGCGAGAGCACTAGCGAAAGCACTAGCGAGAGCACTAGCGAGAGCACTAGCGAGAGCACTAGCGAGAGCACTAGCGAGGGCACTAGCGAGGACACTAGCGAGAGCACTAGCGAGGGCACTAGCGAGAGCACAAGCGAGAGCACTAGCGAGGGCACTAGCGAGAGCACTAGCGAGAGCACTAGCGAGGGCACTAGCGAGAGCACTAGCGAGAGCACTAGCGAGGGCACTAGCGAGAGCACTAGCGAGGGCACTAGCGAGAGCACTAGCGAGGGCACTAGCGAGAGCACTAGCGAGGGCACTAGCGAGAGCACTAGCGAGGGCACTAGCGAGAGCACTAGCGAGGGCACTAGCGAGAGCACTAGCGAGGGCACTAGCGAGAGCACTAGCGAGGGCACTAGCGAGAGCACTAGCGAGGGCACTAGCGAGAGCACTAGCGAGGGCACTAGCGGCGAGAGCACTAGCGAGGGCACTAGCGAGGGCACTAGCGAGGGCACTAGCGAGGGCACTAGCGAGGGCACTAGCGAGAGCACTAGCGAGGGCACTAGCGAGAGCACTAGCGAGGGCACTAGCGAGAGCACTAGCGAGGGCACTAGCGAGAGCACTAGCGAGGGCACTAGCGAGAGCACTAGCGAGGGCACTAGCGAGAGCACTAGCGAGGGCACTAGCGAGAGCACTAGCGAGGGCACTAGCGAGAGCACTAGCGAGGGCACTAGCGAGAGCACTAGCGAGAGCACTAGCGAGAGCACTAGCGAGGGCACTAGCGAGAGCACTAGCGAGGGCACTAGCGAGAGCACTAGCGGCGAGGGCACTAGCGAGGGCACTAGCGAGAGCACTAGCGGCGAGGGCACTAGCGAGGACACTAGCGGCGAGGGCACTGGCGAGGGCACTAGCGAGGGCACTAGCGGCGAGGGCACTGGCGAGGGCACTAGCGGCGAGGGCACTGGCGAGGGCACTAGCGAGGACACTAGCGAGGGCACTAGCGGCGAGGGCACTAGCGAGAGCACTAGCGGCGTGTGTTGGGGTGATCTGACCTGTTTCTGCTGCTGTTATCTGGACTCGTGAAGCTCTCGTACAGCAGAATAAAGCAGAACCAGATGCCCGTTAGACCCGCGTGAACATCTGGATCCGGTGTATCGCGCCCAAACTTTAATGAATCCCGCCGCTATACGCATAAAAGTGTCCTGCGTTATTATGAGGTATCGTGAGACGTGCTTTCATCCGTCCTCAGAAGTTAAAGTGGTTCTGAACTGGAAACAGGAGTGGAGCTGCGCTTCTGTTGGCTGGTTAGTGCTGGGTGAACTGGTGACCTGGGGTGCATTACTGAGAGATCCCAGTCCTGTCTTTTCTGTCTCGTAACCGTGGCAATTTCAGTTAGGACCTCATTTAGGACAAACGCTATAGACCTTATGCGCTAGGCTAGAGAAACAAGACAGGGTTCCCACGGGTCCTTGAATTATTATTTCTCTCTTTCAGATTCACAAAAATAAACATGCATAGATGCAGGTCCTTAAAAGTGCTTGAATTTATTTTGTGCAAGAAGTTTTCTGGAAACAATTCCATATTATTCTCTCTGGTCCGCTAATGTGTTATTTCACCAACACTTCAAATAAAAGCATTAGGCTTAGCCTTTTCTACAGAGCTTATCAAAACTTTACTTAATTAAAATCGCCACTTATTTTGTTTCCCCATTCTCCAGTGTGTCGTTGGTTGCTTGGTAACAGACCTGAGAGTTGATTACCGAACTCGATGGAGGGGTTTAAGAATTCCTAACTACAAGATGAGATTTTGTAAGATAGGATAAGAATCCTAAATCATCTAAAGATTTGCTTCTGGATTTGTGAAAAATCCTACATTAACTTGTCAGATCTAACCTTAACCGTGCGTTCACACCGCCGCCGGCTCAATTCGCTCTCGCCGCCCTGCCAACGACGCCGTGGAAAGATTCGTGGACACTCTGATGCTCTGACGTAGATCGAATGCTTGCTCTTTTTAAACTTTATTTAAAGCCGCAAAGCAAACAAGCATGTCGATGGTTATCATGGTCATGGCAAACAAGCATGTCGATGGTCGAGGCGCATCGCCCTCGCCGGAGCTCGCCGCCGGCTCTCGTTAAAAATTAATGACTTCCGGCCACTTTTCCGGCGGCGGTGTGAACGCACGGTAAGAATTAAAGGTGCAGTGTGTAAGTTTTAGTGGCATCTAGTGGTAAGGTTGTGAATTGCACCCAACAGAAGTTACGGTGGCTGACAGGAAGTGATGTCGTCGTCTGAGACCGCAGAGAGTAGCCAGTTAAGCAATGAGGTTTCTTTACAAAGATAAATCAAGGAATTAGGTTTACTTAAATATTTAGTAAAACGATCTTATTGCGAATATTATTGTTACCTGTTCATCATTGTGTCAGTGTTTTATTCGCTGACTTTAGCTCACTTCTTATCATGAAGAACAACACAGTGACGAAACGCGTGTGTCCGCTCAGGGCCACCGTAGAAACGTGTGGATGTAAGGAGACCCGCGGTGTGTGTAGAAACATGTGGATGTAAGGAGACCCGCGGTGTGTGTAGGGAAATGCTCATTCTCAGCTAATGAACACATAACGCTTCATTATGTAAGGTCTTTATACGCCACTGAACACACAGTTATGCATATGATGTTGCATTTCTGTCAACAGATCCTCCTGAATATGACACACTGCAGCTTTGAAGCCTAGTTCACAGTACAGGATTTTAAGCCCGATTTGCACATCGTTGAGCTCGCCGACAGGTCGGGTTGTTATCGCGTGCAAATCGCGGGGGATTAGCGGCCGATGAACGCTCGCCAATCTGTTAGCATGAAAGAGCCAACAACGCATCAAAGACGCTCGCAGACGCCTCGCAGAGCCCAGAAAAATATCTAGCATGCTAGATATCCGGAGCTGTCGCACGACTCAACCACATGTGATGTCATGAGCTACAGCCAATCAGAGCAAGGCATGGGTTGAGGTCACCGGGAAAATACGCGTTTTTTTTTTTCAGAGCAAATCATCGCGCAAACAGTTTGCAGCACTAACTTCTGTCTGACGTCCATATTCAAACAAAGACTCGCGTGTTGTGTACTTGTGTTCTTCTTCGCTGGGTAGTGGCGCGCGTGCTGCTTCACGTCATGTCCGGATCGCGTGATTTTTCGTGACAAAACGTGGTTTGTAGACAAGATATAATCGTTGGGTGACAGAGTTGTTGTCGACTCGTGTAGTGCATTACCTCCTGTTGCGGATCAATCACGTTGTGTCGTGTGTGTGAACAGCTCAACAACTTACACTCATGATTTCACAGAGAGCGAGTCATGTAGTGTGAACCGCACAGTTACGCCCGACGGTTTATAATCCTGTAGTGTGAACTCGCCTTATGAAAGAATGTGTCTGTGATGTGCCGGATCGACAGCTGATGGCGTGTGTGTTGTGTGTGTCCACAGGAGGAATAAACACGGGTGTGAGATGTGCCGGTGCGTCAGGTGTCCTCCGTTCACCTGCGATAAACACTGTGTCGACGGATTCAAGAAGAGCAGGAAGGGCTGCAGCGTGTGTGTGTGCGACGGTGAGTTTGGGGGTCAGAGCCGGACTGTGGGGGTCAGAGGTCACGAGGCCTTGTTCCAGCAAACGATTTATAAAACCTCCATATGTGACCCTGGACCACAAAACCAGTCACAAGTGTAATTTTTTTTACAATTGAGATGTATACATCA
This sequence comes from Phoxinus phoxinus, assembly GCF_949152265.1. Lineage (NCBI taxonomy): Eukaryota > Metazoa > Chordata > Actinopteri > Cypriniformes > Leuciscidae > Phoxinus > Phoxinus phoxinus. Next base: position 35,031,586 of record NC_136888.1, read on the forward strand.
TCTGAAAGCTGCATAAATAATCTCTCCAGTGATGTGTGGTGTGTTAGGATAGGACAATATTTGGTCGAGACACAACTATTGAAAATCTGGAATCTGAGGAGCAAAAAAATGTAAACATTGAGAAAATCTCCTTTAAAGTTGTGCATTTATGTTCACGATTGTGCTGCATTCACTCACAAAAATACATGTTTTATATATTTACGGTAGGACATTTACTGAATATCTTCATGGAACATGATCTTAATATCCTCATGATTTTTGGCATAAAAGAAAAATGGATAATTTTGACCCATATAATGTATAGTTGCTAGTGCCACAGATATACCCGTGCGGCTCCAGACTGGTGCTGTGGTCCGGGGTCACATATGCACAAAAAATGCAAGGGAACATATACACCTTAGGTTTGTAGCTGATTTGCATAATGCCAGCCTGTGCTGTTGATTGGCTGAGCAGCGTCTCTTAGCTCCGCCCCCTCAAACACTGTAGTGTATCTGAGACTGGGAGAGTTTGGTTCGTGTTGTTCATGTCGAGAAGACGCTGTGTTCTGAGATTGAGACGGTAAAACCCACGCCATCGTTACTGTTCGTATCACTGTGATCAAGAGCTGAGACTCAGATATGATAATGAGCGTTTGCTTCCTGACCAATCACAGCAGAGCAGCTCTCAGAGAGGCGGAGCTTAGAGACTGAATCTTCGATGGAAGCGTTTCAGAGACTGAGAAGAGAAGAGCTGACGCTGCAGATATTATGAGAATGAATGTGATTTCTAGTAATTTCCCCCGATGACACTTCTCATGTGCAGGTTTACAGGACTCGCTCGAGTGGTTTGTGGGCAGGTTATTTCTACTGTGAACTCAGTTTCATGCCCTCGTTGTGTTTCTCTGTGTAAATATAGTGTGTTTGCGGAGTGTATTTGAGTCTGGTGTTCGGGCTATTCCCAAACATCTGGATCAGTTTTTAGTGTTTAAATATTTAGAGAGATGAAAACTTCACCATCACTAAAACTGCTTAAAGCAAGCAAACACACACTCATTCAGTTCTGTGGATCCAGAGCATAATTATAAACCCATCATTGGCAAAATATCAGTTTATTTCAGGAGACGGGGATTAAAATAGGATATTATATTCATATTACACTATGATAATATCATTCTAATATGGTAACCTAATGAGCTTTAAATGGTCAAGTATTAATACAGTGAGTTTTAGTTGTACTGGCTTTACTTTATGCTCATTTTACATTTTTAAAACTGTTTTAAAACTAAATCCATAAAATAACATTTGCAACATTTACTTGTAGTTAAATCACAAAGTACAACTGAAATAAAAATAAGAAATATAAAAAGTCTATACAGAGATATTTTGAAAAAACAAATAAAGCATGAAAATGAAAATTAGAAATATAGAAAGAAGTACTATATAATATTATATCAATGATAGTAAAATAACACTGATTACAGTATTTTGTTTTGCCATAATAGAATAGTAATATAATAGCTATTTAATAGAATAGCTGTAATCTTTACCATGTTTACTGTCATTTATTTCTAAGATATATAGATGGAATTACAGGAATTATTTTCAAAATGTAAGTACAGTGTAAACACTATAGTCAACATTTGAAGTGGATCAAAAAAAGTTCATCAAAGTTTGTCCTACGACACGAACGGGTAAAATAAAATAAAAATTTAAAATTGTAAAAATTGTAAAAAAAAAAAAAAGTAAAAAAAAAAAAAAAATCCTTTAATCCTCCCTTGTCTGGCTTATGCTACTCAATGCCTGAACTTTGTATTTTGAGCACTTCTTGCGTTATTTTTGCCTCTTCACGATGACTCAGTTGTAAGTCGCTCTGGATAAAAGCGTCTGCTAAATGTAAATGTAAATGTAAATTCCTGTATAACTTTGATGAAAGGTTTTGATCCACTTCAAATGTTGACTTCTGTATAATGAATCAAATAATTAAGAGCTAGTAATCTACAGTGTGACGTGTGTGTTGAATGCTGTCGCCCTCAGACACAGACAGGAGTGTGTCCAGCACCGCCGCGTCCGTCACGATCTCCTCCGGCTTCTGTCTGGCGGCCGGCGGCCGGCGCGTGGAGGAGGGAGACGCGTGGCACGACGGATGCCGGGACTGTTTCTGCCACGCCGGGCGAGAGATGTGTGTGTTGATCTCCTGCCCGGTGCCCAGCTGTGCCCATCCGGTGCTCAGACCCGAGCAGTGCTGCCCCGGCTGTGAGGGTACGTCACACACACTCTCTTTCACACGCGCTCACACACACTCACACACTCACACGCACTCACACACACGCTCACACACGCGCTCACACACACACACACACACACACTCTCACACACACTCACACACACACTCACACACACTCACACACTCTCACACACACGCTCACACACGCGCTCACACACACACACGGTTACACACACACACACTCACACACACACTCACACACTCTCACACACTCACACACTCTCTTTCACACGCGCTCACACACACTCACACACTCACACGCACTCACACACACGCTCACACACACTCACACACACGCTTACACACACACTCTCTTTCACACGCGCTCACACACACTCACACACTCACACACGCGCTCACACACTCACACACTCACACACACACACACTCACACACTCTCACACACACACACACACGCTTTCACACACACTCACACACACTCTCACACACACTCTCTTTCACACGCGCTCACACACACTCACACACTCACACGCACTCACACACACGTGACACGCTCACACACGCGCTCACACACTCACACACACACACTCACACACACACACTCACACACTCTCACACACACACTCGCACACACACGCACACACACTCACACACACTGACACAATCTCACACTCACACACACTCACACACACGCTCACAGACGCTCACACACACGGTCACACACGCTCACACACACGGTCACACACACACTTACACACGCTCATACACACTCACACACACACTCATACACGCTCACTCACACACGCTCACACACACACTTACACGGTCACACACACGCTCACACACACGCTCACACACACACACACACACACTCACACGGTCACACACACGCTCACACATACACACGCTCATACACACTCACACACGCTCACACACACGGTCACACACACACTCACACACGCTCACACACAGGCTCACACACGGTCACACACAAGGTCACACACACACTTACACACGCTCATACACACTCACACACGCTCACACACACACACACACACACTCACACATCTGTCATGAGGAGAGTCCCGGTAAACTACTGTCCAGGGTTTCAAATTAAACTTTTCACTCATCGGTCAATTTGGCTACTTATGCTGGGTACACCAAAGAGTTTTTTACATCTTATAAGATTTTCAAAATGTGATAGACCACAAACATGAGGACTGAAGATCCTAGATTTAACCGGTTTGCTCCTATAGTGTGTGTGTGCTGTCTTAGCTCACTATAGGAGCAAACCAGTTAAATTAGTTTTAAATGTAAATTTAATCAGTATAATATGATGATCTGATGCTCAAGAAGTGTGTGTGTGTGTGTGTGTGTGTGTGTGTGTGTGTGTGTGTGTGTGTGTGTGTGTGTGTGTGTGTGTGTGTGTGTGTGTGTGTGTGTGTGTGTGTCTGTGTCTGTGTCTGTGTCTGTGTCTGTGTCTGTGTCTGTGTCTGTGTCTGTGTCTGTGTCTGTGTCTGTGTGTGAAGCAGACGAGTCGGGCAGCGGGCAGCCGCCGGAGGGAATGGATATGGTGGTGTGTCGCGCTCCGGGTGGAGAGCTGTACGTGGAAGGAGAGACGTGGAGTCTGGATGAGTGTACGCGTTGTACATGTCGACAGGGACGAGTGCTGTGCGACGCTGAAGTGTGTCCTCCGCTTCTCTGTCACGCTCCCGTCAAGAGCAAAGACCACTGCTGCTCCGTCTGCCCAGGTACGGCATCACGAATCATCAATAGACTGACTAACCCCGTCACAGATCTGGGGAGGGGGAGCTGGAGCTGGGGAGGGGGAGGGCTTGAGAGTAGAGGTCTTCACGGGTCCACTTGGATCCGAAAATCCGAGGTCCGACCCGAGACCCGAGCGGGTTCGGGTCCGGGTCCAAAACTCAGACCAGTGTCTCGGACACGGGTCGGGTTCGGTATTCACCTTTGGCTAAGCCCCGCCCCCCTTAGTTACTGTTGCTACCTCCGACAACTTCATCTGGGCTCTGGTTTGGTATCAACATGGCTTATGCTGTGACGGATCTTCCTGCTGAACTTATCAAACTTTTATAAAGCAGCAAATAAAGTGTCCGATAGAAGTAGGCAGAAGTGTGCGCTCGAAGGCTATATTCAAGACATACCGGTGAAACGCAAGCAACAACAAGGCATCCAAATAGAGGCAAAAGCATAACGGTCACAGTCAAAACATGACCCACCGCATATCCTAATGGAGACGGAGACTGGGACTCACAATATCAGGAGCAACACTGTTAATGCAGAGCTGGGTAACGTTAGGTCTCTTCACTATAATCGTTATTACAAAGCAAACGGACTACGCGAGTATAAAGTTGTGTTTATTAGCAGCGTGTGCTAGCGTATCAACAATTAGCGTAGAGAACCGAAATCATGACATAAACCAGCATAAACCTGTCTAACTAGTGTAACTTCACAGTAAGGTTAAAAGCTAAATGTATCTTAGAGACAAAAGTGTGTTGTTGATCTTGAGGGGTTTCGCTGACTGAGGACGTCCACACAGTTTAATCCAAAGACGACACTTGTCAGGATTTGACCGGTTTTGGGAAGGGAAAAACGGACCTTTCTGGGAAACACGTATCTGTGTTACAAACGCCCCCGGCACAACGGTTAGCCATATTTCTGATAAAACTACGACGGTAATATCCTGCCGAGACCAAACATACGAGACGCCGGTGTTAAAGTCAATGGAGCGCTGTGAACAAGTGTCGGACCGCTGTGGAGCTCGTTCTTGGCTGCACTGTGATTGGTCAATCTACATTCTAGGGTGTGGCTTAGCCAAAGGCGTATTAGTGGCTTCGGGTCTCGGGTAATTTAAAATAAATATGCCTTTTCCAAATGGACCCGAGAAGAC
>NC_136888.1:35044216-35051716 GCF_949152265.1 Phoxinus phoxinus
CCTCTAAGAAACACAAAAGATCCCGTATGTGCATTATAGCTCGCTGACACATCACTAATGCTGAATCTATTATTATTTTCTTTATATTTAAAACATTTTCAGATCTTTACTTCTAAAAGAATTGAATGGATGCTATCTTCTGAACTCTTGGCATGAAAACAAACGGAGGTTTCTACCATTCTTTCATGATTTTTCATGTTCATCACTATTTCAAAATAAAGGTCTGAACACGCCTTGGGAGTATGAACATATTCTTGCTGCAAATTGATAAATTACGGCTCCTCTGTCATTTATTTTGAAAAGCAGTCACCGAATATGAAAACTAGAGATTGTAAGCTTTCAAATGATGTATAGTTTATCAAGATTAGTTTAGGATATTACTGTTTTAAATATGTAATGGCCGTGGGCTTTATATCTTTATCTTTATCAGATTTAATATATCGGCAAAATTTTCCTTGTCGGGCCGATAACGATAACATTAAAATGAACATATATCATATAACATATATAAAAAAAAATAAAATTAAAAAAAAAGAACATATATCGGCCGATACCGATAATGTGGCCGATATATCGCGCACCCCTAGCCAATATAGCTAATCAAGTCAAAATGTGAAAATCTTTTGCATAACGATAACATTAAAATGAATGAACATATATCATATAACATATATTTTAAAAAAGTTACAAAAAAAAAGAACATATATCGGCCGATACCGATAATGTGGCCGATATATCGCGCATCCCTAGTGAATATAGCTAATCAAGTGTAAATGTGAAAGTCTTCTGCATAACCCAACACTGCATGTTGTTCCTGTAGACGGTGATCCTGAAGAAGCACGTGAACAAGAACTCGGTGGTCTACATGGAGCCGTCGTCCAGAGAGAACAAGTTCCAGAGCTCGAGGAGCGGGAGTTTCCCGTCGGAAGCGGAGCGGATCACGATCCCGCGCGCTAAACTCGCTAACGGACACGGATGCTAACCGGATCCCCCGACCGCGAGGAGCTTCGTTCTCGAGAAGAGCCGAGTATTGTGAACCGCTTGACATCTCACGCTTTAATGTTTTTACTGCGCGCCAACGAGGACGCCGGGTTCATGGAGGCGGAGTTTCGTGCCATTCTGTGTCGATCCACGGCGGAACCCACCGGAGATTATTAGCATTGTGCAAATCCACACGGACCGTAGATATCCCGGGGCCGTACGGGACCGGCGCGTGTCCTCGGGTCATCCAGTTATATGTGTTTCTGTAGTTCACGTTTAAGCCTCGTGTCGCGACGGAGCGAGAGACGTTCCCGTGTCACATGACCTGAACCAAACCCGCATCACAACACAAAGATATCGCTCTTTATTCGCGAACTCAAACTAGTTTACATACATTCAACAAATCTGGAGAAACTTCCCATTATTTGCTCCTTTTCTTCGTTTATATCTTTCCGAGTTCATAGTTCTGTAGTTGCATCTATAATGCAAGTCGAGGTTTTTGATACTGTGTCTTTAAGAGATATGTAAATGATCTCTGCTGTGATTGGCGGAACTCTGTCATATGTTAATTATGGTTGTGATGTCACACTCATGACATGTCTGCAGTTTAGATTCGGTTAATGGACGTTTGCGTGACGGATGGGACTTTATTAGCATCGATTCTGATATCATATCCAAAAGAAACGTGTTTTGTTAGACAGTGTGTGTTAGTCTGAATGAATCACGTGTTGATCGTCGTTCAGAGGCGAATTAGAGTGAATGCAGTTTTGATAAATGTACAAAAAAGCATTAAAAAAATAGTAGAGGAAAGTATCTTATTTATTTTTTCACATTTATTTATTAATACTAAAGCGTAGTGAGTGTCTGGCGGCGGAGAGAGCCAAAGCTGCTGTACAGATGTTGTGGAGCGTCTGTCTGCTTTATATCCGTGTATTTATTTGACCTTTGCCTCGTGTGTGATCATGTGATCCTCGGCTGGAACATGTACGCCTGTTTTTGAAATAAAAATGAATTGTGTGTGAACCGTGTCGCTTCTCCAGAGTCGTGTGTCAAAAGAAAATGTAAAAAATCTGTTTTCGGCTGAATAACTTCTTTAGCTTTAAGAAGGATTAATATGTGGACCACAAAAGCAGTCACATGGGTCAATTTTATGAAATTGAGATGTATACATCACATAAAGCTGAATAAATAATCTCTCCATTGATGTGTGGTTTGTTAGGATAGGACAATATTCGGTCGAGACACAACTATTGAAAATCTGGAATCTGAGGAGCAAAAAAATGTAAACATTGAGAAAATCTGCTTTAAAGTTGTGCATTTATGTTCACGATTGTGCTGCATTCACTCACACAAATACATGTTTTATATATTTACGGTAGGACATTTACTAAATATCTTCATGGAACATGATCTTAATATCCTCATGATTTTTGGCATGAAAGAAAAATGGATAATTTTGACCCATATAATGTATAGTTGCTATTGCCACAGATATACCCGTGCGGCTCCAGGGTCACATGTGTGTTTATACATAATCAGATTTCTGGTAGGACTAACTGTATTCATGTACAAAATGCTATTTTTTTTATTTGCATTTCTTTCCTTTTTTTCTACAATAGAACAAAAATACAGTTTAAAATATTGCCTTGAGAGAGTGAACCGAGAAATGATCATTGTAATCCCTGTGTCGGAGCCGAACCGATCTACAGGTCTGATAACACATTGAGTACATCGAGGATTGCACAATATGAATGATTGCAACATTGCCGTTGGCTAAAGATCTTCTGCATAAATATTATTACACAACTTATAATTAACTTCTGGGTTTAATTTCTTCTCGATGAGTGATACGATCTAAATCATAAACACACACGTGCCATTTTAACCGCGGCAGTGAAACTCATCGGCTGATAGTGATTCGGTTCGTCACAGCAAAATATTAATATTTGATCTTTACAGATATACATATACTCTCATAAAGCAATATTAACAGCAGATATCATCTGATTGATGGTTCATATCGACTTTAAATGTAAACTTTTTCATCATCAAGCTCTAAATCGACAGAAATGAACCCTTATGTTGGGGCTGTTTTCAGCCACTATGGGGTATTTTTGAGTCTTAATTTGGCCATAACTTACTCTGTGTTTCAGCAAATGGAATGATTTTTGGTGACAAATCTTATTTTTACACATATTTTTGGAAAATGCTTTGAAAATTTTCAAAAACTCAACAGTACACTGGGCAAATTCACATCCTTTCGTTATGTTCGAGGCTGAAAACAGACACTACTTTAAACTGCTGTAAAAATTCATCAGAGAAATAATTTTTTTCTATTTTTTTTTGCATAAATCTATTAACCTCAGTCCTGCTCAAAACTACTAAATGTTTTTTTTTAAATCAAGATTTTAACTCTTTAATTGCTAAATTCATAAATTATGTCACTGATTTGGGGGAAAAAACACACAAAATGACTTATTTTCAATATAAAATGTGATTGTGGACTGGATTTTTTTTTTACCTTTTATCACAGTCTTGGACATGTCAAAGATTAGAAACAACATTGGTTTTGATGCATTGATAGTTTTTGTGCAGCATCAGATTTGAACTTTTTCTCCCTCATTTACTGTTCGTGGCTGTTTTTGCCCCATTGACTTCCATTATAACCACATTTTTTGATTGCAAAGCCATGACACCATATAATCATGAATTTTTGATTGTTGGTGGTTTTCCCTGTTGGGAAGAGGTAAAATTAGTAATTTTTACTGTTGATAACCAGGTGGCACCATTAACCCTTTAGATAGGCCTGTGCAAAAAAAAAAAGCTTAGTTTCTGGCTTTTACATGGAGTTATATGGAGTATAATAGCATAATAAAGTGTGTGATTAATTTGATTAATAGATTTATGCAAAAAAAAAAAATCAATAAAATATATTTATCTGATCAATGTTTACAGCAGTTTAAAGTAGTGGCTGTTTTCAGCCTCGAACATAACGAAAGGGTAGTGAATCAGAACAATGCACAAGTATTATAAATTTCTGTTAAGCTGATTTTTATATGCATATAAAATTGAGAATTTATCCTGCGCTCATGAAAGAGATGCTAAGATACGTCGACTTGTGCATGTTCAAAAAATCAAGACAATGTGATTTGGGAAAATACTTTATTTCCTTCAGTTGTGGACTGTACAGTATTGTGTGGTGTGATTTCTCACTGGAATCAGAACTGGACCGTTAGCTCAGGCGCTGGCAGCCAATCCGCTGTAGACAACCCATCAAGCGCTGGTTTCTCTGGGCAGTGAAGGTTTAGAGGTCAGAGGTCACAGCAGGATCTTGTAATAATCGTCTCTGTAACTGTAGAGAACCACCACAGCGACCCTGAAACACACACACACACACACACACACACACAGCTGATCATTCTCAGATGAACACGCATCTATTAGATTCATGACACATTCTGATGAATATACTAATTTTCTAACTTAAAAGTACACTTTAAAAAATGTTGGGTTGTTTTAACCCAATTTTGGGTCAAATATGGACAAACCCAGCCATTGGGTTACATTTTTAAATTGCATTTTTGACCCAACATTTGGGTTTGTCCATATTTGACCCAAAATTGGGTTAAAACAACCCAGGATTTTTTAGAGTGTATTGAACGTTTTATGCCTTCATTTGATTGCCAGAAGTAGAAAAAAAATACACAACAAAAAAATGAAAAATAAACAAATAAATTGTTATTTGTAATGGATTCAATTAAAATCATTCAAATGAAATCCAGAAAACTTAAAACAGAATTTGGTAAAAAATAAAAATATATATTTTTTTTACATTTCATAGAACATGTAATTTTTTTTTATTTTTTTTTTTATTATATAAGTTTAATGATTTTAAAATAATTAGACGTGCTTTTTGATTACTACAATTTAATTTAACCATCCAAAAAAAGAAAATGGAATCCAGAAAAATTTAAATAGAAAAAAAAAACAGAATTTGGTTAAAAAAAAAACTAACTCAAGTTATGAGTATTCTTAAGACAAAACTTAAGCAGAATATTTTTTTTTTTTAAATCTGTCATTTTTGACCATGAAATTCATGTACTATATTTTAGTTTAATAAAAACAAAAATTTAATTGAATATTTTTTTTTATTTTTAGGGGATTTGTTTATACTAAATTATATTTACGTTATATTTATAATCCATTCATTCACTTTTTGAGCATAAACCTGAACATGTAATGTTCATATGCAATGCAATGTCCATAAATATTAAACTGGTAAATCTTGCACGCTTTAGAGAGACTGAAGTCTGATCTCTTCACAGATGACGCTTGGCAGATTATTGCTGAACAGAAACAAGTTTTAAAAAGTGAACTTAAAAAAAGTTACAGAATTTTATGTTTATTGTTGTGAAAAATTAGCAAAAATACTATTTGCAATGTTATTTTTCCAACTGATCATTATCAAACGTCTGGATCTCTCAGATGAACACACATCCATTAATATACTCCATATTTTCTAACTTAAAAGTTATCATGAGTGTTCTTAAGACAAAACTTAAGTAGAATTTTTTTTTTTTTGCAAAGAACGTTCTTAACGTCTTAAATCCCTGTGAAGCGATTGGGTTGTTCCACATATTAAGCGTATACAACACACTGGAGGATTTCACTTTGGTCATTAGCATTAATATCAATATTAATATCTTCATAATCACAGAACGATCACAAGGATCTTGCTACTGGAGAATAAAAGATGTCTGACTGTATATTATCCGACTCGTGAGATTTATAAGCTTCACATATGAATCGGGTAAATATTTGAATAGAATATTAAATAATAATAATAGAATTAATGTAATTAATAGAATAATCATCGAGACAATCACTTTATATCAAGTTTTCTGAAATGCCATGTTGAAATATATAATGACGCTTCATCTAATAACAGAAATGTGAACATTTGATGAAGTCATGTTCATAAATCTTGTGGACAGGTTTATACAGAGTCTCTTTATCACCCGATAAAACTGACAGAAAATGGATTTTCACGATGTTTATTTAGGATTCAAATGTTCTATTCATGTGAAGGATATATGAACAAACCTTCAGAATATAGATATGAATAAAAGTGTGTAAAGCTGGAGATTTCTGACTAATAAATCTGTGCAATAAAATAAATAGTCTACTTCTGAAAAGCCAAATCTGCTGTTAAACTGACCGGTTTACTGTAGACCACAGAAGATGTTTATGTCAATACAATGGAAGTCAATGGGGTCCAAAATTGTTTGGTTTCCAACAGTAAAAAAGTGAGTTAATTTCTTTCATTTGTGGGAGAACTTTATGCTATAAATACACAGTTCTGACTGTAGAAATGCACGATATTGAGTTCTGTGTGTTTGTCACGATATTATCTAACGGTGTTCCTGACTGTAGTTTAACGAGGAACTTTAATCTTGGAAAACTGCAGTTTTAAAGCGTCCGGCTCTGTGAGTGTGTGTGTGTGTGTGTGTGTGTGTGTGTGTGTGTGTGTGTGTGTCGTCAGGTTTCCGGACGCTTGTTAATCTGACGTTTCACGTTTCCAGACGCTTGTATTCAGGGTCATAAAGCCTGAGGCTCTCCTGTTCTCGGACACATGGACTCGTTTAGCACTATTCTTCTGTTCTGTGGAGAAGTGGACACGACTGTCTTTCTGGACTTTAGCGTTCATGTTGATTCTCAAAGCTTTGTGTTCATTTTACTGGAGCATTTCTTAAAGCACTCCAGCAAAACTAAAGTGTTTTCATAAAGTTCACACAAAAATGAAAGAAATGAACTCACCAAACAATATTGGACCCCATTGACTTCCATTGTGTTGACAATAAACATATTTTCAGAAGTAGACTAGCGGGTTCATGTTATTGCACTTGATCTATTAGTGTGAGTTTGAGTCACAAATCTCCAGCTTTACACACTTTTATTCATATCTATACTTGGATCCTGAATACAAGTGTCTGGAAACCTGACGACACACACACACACACACACACACACACACACACACACACACACTCACAGAGCCGGACGCTTTAAAACTGCAGTTTTCCAAGATTAAAGTTCCTCGTTAAACTACAGTCAGGAACACCGTTAGATAATATCGTGACAAACACACAGAACTCAATATCGTGCATTTCTACAGTCAGAACTGTGTATTTATAGCATAAAGTTCTCCCACTAATGAAAGAAATTAACTCACTTTTTTACTGTTGGAAACCAAACAATTTTGGACCCCATTGACTTCCATTGTATTGACAAAGAAACATGTGGATCAACATCCACATAAAGAGTGAGTGTGTGAGTGAGTGAGTGAGTGTGTGAGTGAGTGAGTGAGTGTGTGAGTGAGTGAGTGAGTGTGTGAGTGTGTCTGTGAGTGAGTGAGTGAGTGTGTGAGTGTGTGAGTGAGTGAGTGTGTGTGAGTGAGTGTGTGAGTGAGTGAGTGAGTGTGTGAGTGAGTGTGTGAGTGAGTGAGTGAGTGAGTGAGTG
>NC_136888.1:35056716-35059216 GCF_949152265.1 Phoxinus phoxinus
AAAAAACAACTGAATTTGGGCAAAATAAAATGGAATTTTAAAAGAAGAATTTCATCGGATTCTAAACGTAACTTTTTTATTTATTTATATATTATTGTTAAATTGTACAAGTTAAATGATTTCAATCAGACGTGCTTTTTGATTACTACAATTTATTTTAACCATTAAAATTTAGTCAAAAAAAATAAAAATGGAATCCAGAAAAATTTTATTTGGGAAAAAATAAAATGGAATTTGAGAAAAATAAATAAAACGTATTTCATAGGGCTCTAAACATAACTTTTTATTTATTTATTTATTTATGTTATATTGTACAAGTTTAATGATTTCAATTAATTAGACATGCTTTTTGATTACAAAAATTGAATTAACCATTAAAACCATTGAACAAGTAAAAATAAAATTCAGAAAATTTAAAATGGAAAAAAAAACGTAATTTGAGAAAATATGAAACGGATTTTGTGAAAAACTAACTTCTGGACTAGACTAGAGCAGACGTAGCGCTGTTGTGTAATTGTGCATTAGTATAGATGTAGATACCGCTTGTAGATCTTGAGCTGGTGGATCTGCTCACAGATGCTCTTGAGGTAGCGCTGTTTGGGCAGCCGGGACAGAAGCGTCTTCACACTGATGTTGAACTGCTCCTCGCCGTCAAACTGAGGACGACACATCCGGTCAGCATGTGTGTGTTCACATTCACAATCTGTGTGACTCCAGTTATCATAGCTCACAAACTCACATACTAACTTCACAACTTGTGTGAAACATTCCTCATTTTCATTTTTCTCTTGACCTGAAAATAATTCTTTTTTTTTTTTTTTGAGTCGGAGGGGTCCAGGGCTTAAGTCGCACTTGAACCATGAATACACACACACATTTGTTTTAATGGATTTGAGGAGTTTTGTGATAAAAAAAAAAAGATAAAAAAAAAAAGCAAATTCTTCCCTCAATTTGAGCCTCAGGAATGAATGGAATGTGAGGAATGCTTCAGTTCACATAGAAAAACATAAAAATGCTCAAAATTCGAACTAAAAATGCGAAAACTTTACCAAAAAATGATTGTATAATGTGTACATGTGTGTCTGAACACACACTGAGGAGGAACTGACTTTAGGACCCAGAGGAACAGCTCGTCTGCTCCATATAGAGATATAATCACACTCACACACACACACGCACACACACTCACACACGCTCACACACTCACACAATCTCACACGGTCACTCACACACTCACACACACACTCACACAATCTCACACTCACACACACTCACGGTCACACACACGGTCACACACACACTTACACACGCTCATACACACACTCACACACACGCTCACACACACACTCACACACGCTCACTCACACACTCACACATGCTCACACACACACTTACACGGTCACACACACGCTCACACACACGGTCACACACACGCTCACACGCTCACACACACGCTCACACGCTCACACACACGCTCACACACACGGTCACACACTCACACACGCTCACACACACTTACACACGCTCATACACACGCTCACACATACACACGCTCATACACACTCACACACGCTCACACACACTTACACACGGTCACACACACGCTCACACATACACACGCTCATACACACTCACACACGCTCACACACGCGGTCACACACACACTCACACACACTCACACACGCTCACACACACGCTCACACACTTACACACAAGGTCACACACACACTTACACACGCTCATGCACACTCACACACGCTCACACACACACGCACACACACGCTCTCACACACACTCACATACACTCACAAACTCTCACACACTCACACACACACACGCTCACACACACACTCACACACGCTCTCACACACTCACATACACTCACACCCGCTCACACACTCACACACACGCTCACACACCCACACACACACGCTCACACACACGCTCTCACACACTCACATACACTCACATACACTCACATACACTCACACCCGCTCACACACTCACACACACGCTCACATACACTCACACCCACACACACACAAGTTTTGTGATAAAAAAAAGCAAAAAAAAAAAAGCAAATTCTTCCCTCAGGAATGAATGGAATGTGAGGAATGCTTCAGTTCACATAGAAAAACATAAAAATGCTCAAAATTCGAACTAAAAATGCTAAAACTTTACCAAAAAATTATTGTATAATGTGTACATGTGTGTCTGAACACACACTGAAGAGAAACTGACTTTAGGACCCAGAGGAACAGCTCGTCTGCTCCATATAGAGATATAAGCACATCTAGAGTTATCAAATATCATCTTATATTATTATTGTTCCACACGAGGGCAAAGACTCCCAATGTAAGATATTTAGAGCCGAGTTAAAAGAGTTATGCGGGAGTTATTCTGAATTTAAGTTGAAAGAATGTGAGGAATGTGCTTAACTTACTATTTATTTATTATTTATTGATCAAATCTAGTCATTTAAAGGTAAATAAATTCTAGA